>NC_062982.1:15000-356666 GCF_023078275.1 Leguminivora glycinivorella
CCCACTAAAACCCCTCTGTTTCCGCCCTTGTGCTGTAGCGGTGGGCTGCAGGTACGCATGCGCTTTACTTCTGCAGCACCACCAGCACCGGTCCGCGTTGCGGATCGCCTCCGGAGGCATTTGTTGCCTCTTTCGCCCAGAGCCGTTTTACGGCTAGCAATCTCGGGGACCTCGGATGTTATGGATGACAGGCGTCCCCGTGCCTGTCATCCCGAGGTCCACCTATGGAGGCAGGCGGCGGTCGTTCGCGACTGCTCTACGCCTGTTACGCCGACGGCGCCTTTGGTCGGCTAGAGGGTCGACCTCCCTGGCCCGTTCCGCCATTTCTTTATGCGACAGCACCGCTTCGCAAAAAGTTTGAACAGCTTGCCAAGCTCTGTCGCTGCCTACCATGGCCTGGACCACTGCGGGCAGCGACAGGTTCGGCCCCACTACGGCCAGGAGGTCATCTCGTTCTGGCCCCCAGGTTGGACACTCCTCGAGCGTATGCTGAGCAGTGTCCACCATTGCACCGCACTCATGGCACCCTTCCGACGGCTCTCTGCCAGCCACCTTGTGCAGGTACCTCCCGAAGCAACCGTGCCCCGAAAGGACCTGCACGAGTCGGAAGGTGAGAGCGCCATGAGTCCTCTCCAGCCACAGAGACATGACCGGCCGAATTGCTTCTATAGTTCTGGCGCCAGCACTTGGCTGCGCCAATCGGTCCATCCACTTCGCAGTGGCTTCTCGGGAGAGCTCTACCCGCTTCGCCTCTATCTCGCGCGGTGCCGGCCAGAAGTCCCGGGCATGCGCCTCTTCTCGCCAGAAGAACAATGCCGCTAGTGCTGCCGCGTCTAGATCCCACGGCAGAGATCCGGCGAGCACGCATGCGGCCTCGCCCGAGATCGTTCTGTAGCCCCGTATGGATCTTATCGCCATTACTCTTTGAGCTTGCCGGAGCTGAGTCGCATTTCTGGGGCTCAGCTCGTTGGCCCACACCGGAGCTCCATACAGGGCTACAGAGCGAACGACGCCTGCATACAGGCGCCTGCATGACGCTCTCGGTCCGCCTAAGTTTGGCAGCAGGCGCCCGAGCGCAGCCGCTGCACCCATCAGCTTCGGGGCCAGTCGCTCAAAATGGGCCTCGAATGTCCACCGGCTATCTAGTGTGATGCCCAGATACCGCATCGTTGGTCGTACGGCGATCTGGACACCCCCCACTATGATGCGTGCTCCCGCCGGAGGCGCTCTGCGGGGCCCGTGAAAGCAGATAGCCTCCGATTTCTCTAGGGCGACCTCTAAGCCTAGCCGTCTTATTTTCCCAACGACGTGGGCTACTGCCGCCGTGGCAAGGATAGAGGCCTCCCTAAAGGTGGCCCCCCGCGCTGTTACAAGGGTGTCGTCTGCGTAACAGACCAGGTTGACCCCACGCAGGACTGCTCCTCGCAGCACCCAGTCGTATCCGATGTTCCACAGGAGGGGCCCCAGCACCGACCCCTGTGGAACACCGCACACCATTTCTCGTCTTCCCCACTCGTGTTGTCCAGGGAAGGCCACGAATCTTTGGGACAGATAGGCCTTCACTATCCTACTCATGTAATGAGGCACTTGATGGTAAAGTAGGGCCTCGTTTATACAGTCCCAGGGGAGGGTGTTAAAAGCATTGGCTATGTCAAGGGACACTGCCAATACCACCTCCCCCCGGGACACTGCCTCGTTTGCCAGACTCTTCACTTGTAGGATAGCATGGACCGTTGAGCGTCCACTACGGAAGCCGTACTGGCAGTCAGCCAAGTTCGGCCCCTTCGACTGTAGGTGCTTGATGAGGCGGTTAGCGATAATCCGCTCCAAGAGCTTGCCGACCTCATCAAGAAGCACAATGGGCCGATAGGCTGACGGCGAGTCAGCAGGACGACCCTCCTTCCTGAGCAACACCAGCCGACCGATCTTCCAGTTGCTGGGGAAGCGACCCTGCTCGAGGCATGAGCTGTATAACTGCCGCAGCCTCGGCTCCAAGGCGCCCATCGCTAGGACCCACGCTCGACCCGGTATTCCGTCAAGCCCGGGCGCCGTGTTTTTTGCGCGGAGCCTGAGAACTGCAGCTCCCAGTTCCGCCTCAGTCACCGGTGGTATATCCGTTTCCCCTTCCCGCTGCCTCTCAGCTGCACCCGGTATCGCCATAGGTGGTGGGCGTTGAGGTGGCCGGTGCGGAAAGAGAGCCGCGACGACATCGTCCACTAGTTGTGGCTGTAGACTTTGTGTGAGTGGGGGAGCCCAGGGCCGAAGTTTCTGCCTGACTAGCTTGTACGGCCTCCCCCACGGATCGTCGTTCAGCGTTCTGAGGAACTCCTCCCGCGATCGGTCCTTGGCCTCTACGATGGCAGTTGTTAGTGCCGTTTTCGCCTCTTTATACTCGGCGTACAGTGCCGCTTCCGTTGCCTCGTCTCGCAACGGTCGTCTTCGGTATCGCGTGTATTGGCGCCTGGCATGCACGCACACACCGCGCAGCTGCGCAAGTTCAGCAGACCACCAATACACGGCGCGCCTGGGAGAGAACGCCTTGGCTCGGGGCATGGCCGCGTCGCAGACCTCGGTCATGCAATGGCGGAACCATTCGGCTTCGGCCTCGACGTCAATAGCTCCTTCAGGCTCCGTTACCCAGCTCTGTACGATGGCCGCCAGCTCAAGGGCCTCCTTGTCCAGCTTTTTAAGTGCCCAGCGAGGGCTGTTTCCAGCCGGGTCCCTCCCGTTTGGAAGGGGGCGCTGTGGGCGCCGAGACACAAAACCGGACATAACGGTGATCCGACAGTGTCTCGACCCCCTCTAGTACCTCCCATTTCTGTACACGGCGCGCCAGGGCGGCACTTGCGAACGTAATATCCACTATCGAGCCGCCCTGTTGCCGCACGCACGTGTTTACCGTTCCGGTGTTCGCGACGGCCAGATTCGTGGCTATCGACCACTCCAGGAGGGCACGTCCTCGCGGGTCCGTCACTGGGCTTCCCCACACCGCGTGTTTGGCGTTGAAGTCACCCGCTATAATGGTCGGTTTCGGATGCAGCCGACCTATTAAGCCACCGACCTCTGTGAGGAACCCCTCAAAGTCCGCCAGGCTCTTGTTTGGGGAGAAGTAGATGCCGATGACTGCCATGTCCCCACAAACAGCTGCAACGTAGCCGTGGCCTTTTACAACGCGACTAAATGGACTGGAGCCGGCAGCGCTCCGCGTAGTTAAGGCCACGGTGCCATCCAGATCCCCAACCCAGTCGTCACGGGCAGGCACTCTGTAAGGCTCTGCCACTACAGCGATGTGAATGGACCACTGTGCCATACTCTGGTAAAGGAGATCCTGGGCCCTAGCACAGTGGTTGAGGTTCACCTGTAGGAATTCCATGGTCGCCATTTATCCCACGACCATATCAGCTGAATCCTCCTCTGTCACAGCCTGTTCGGTAGCTTGTGGTGGGACCGGCTGCGAGGGGACCCGGGGGACTTCGGCAGCTTTTGTCGTCTTCCTGTTCTTGTACTTGGGAGCAGTGCACGCCTTGCTACTGATCCGATGCTCTGACGGCTTTCCAGCTGCCGCGCATTCAGCGCAGTGCGCAGGGGCACTGCACTGGGCCGCCTTGTGACCGTCCTTCCCACACTGAAAGCAGCTTTGGGATCGGTCAGTAGCACTCTGACACTGCGCGCTAACATGCCCGTTCCTGAAGCACCTGTAGCATCGCAGCGGTCTTTTCTCCAGTAGTTTTACCTGGGCGGAGACCCAGCCGACTAGAAGGCGGCCCCCGGACACTACCTTTTGCGCCGCTCCAACAGGGCACTGCACCCATACTGCACCGAGTCCCGAGAAACTCTGCCGTATTTCCCCGACTTTTATCGAATCGGGGGTACAGCCTCCGGTGCGCGCTACGGCAGCAACTACCTCCTCCGTGGTGACGGATTCGTCCAGGCCTGTGACGCGGATCTCAGCACTCTTAGAAGGCCTGGATACACGCACGTTGTCCTCGCCAATTTGCTGCTTTATGGCATCTGCCAGCTTATCGGCTTTCTCTCCACTAGATGCACCGGGAATTTCCAGGATGCAGGCACCAGTGGCTGCTCGCCGAAAGCGCAGGCCACCAGAGATATCCAGATCCTTCAGCTGGACCTTGTTCCTCGCCTCTGACATCACCTCTTTGTAGGTGACGCCTCTTTCCGCCGCTCCCGGTTGCAAGGTCAGTACTACGGCTGCTGACCGTGGGGGTTTGAGCTTTGAAGCTTTCACTTTTCCCGTCGGCTGCGATGAGGTAGCTCCCTTCTTTTTCCTCCCCTTGCCCGCCACCACGTTCCAGCCCTCTTTCATGGAAGTGGGCGCAGGAGGTAGCGCGCGGGCGGCCGGCGTCTCTTTTTCTGGCTGAATCCCAGCCCCACTCTTGTTCTTTTTAGCCGCCTTGGCGGTCTTCTTCCTACCTCCAGTAACTGGAGTGGACTGCGGCTTTTTGGTGGCATCGATGATTTTGGGCCCTTTAGAACCGGCAGTCGGTTTCACCGCGGAAGAAGCTGTCGACTGTGCGGCTTGGTTCTTCTTATCCGCTGCCAATGCCGGCCGTAGTTGTTTGGCAGGCAGCAGCCGACCCTCGGCTTCCAGGCCTGCGAGTCGTGCGCTTACGATCGCACCCACCTGGAGAGACACTGCCCTCATGAACTCCTCGTTTTGGGAGTCTGGTGCGGGATAAGTCACAGATTGACTCGCACGCGGTGGGTTCGCCTCTGGGGGAGGTGAGGGAGGTCTCGTTTGCGTCACCTCCGGCATTTCCGTATCCATGAGTACGGGGGACAGAGTCTCACGCGGAGGACTCTCTCTCCGATTTTTTCCCTCCACCTCTTTCCTCAACTTCGCCAGCTCCTCTCGGAGGTCAGCCATTTCGGCTTGCAGGCGGTTATTTGCCGCCTGTAATTGGCGGGTCTCGTCCGACGTCGTGCGCTCGCTCAGCTGCTCAAAAGCCTCTGCGATCTCCTTTGCTGCATCCTTTAGAGCCTTGACGTAAGTCCCTTTCAGGTTGCCGGACTTCGCAGCTACGTCCTTAATTATTGCCACCTGGGCCGCGACAGACTTGCTGAGGTCTGCCGCAGCCCTATTGTGGTCTTCAGCTGCCGAAGACGACTCTGAGAGTCGACGGACGCGCACCCGTAGCTCCCTGGCCACTTTCGCCTGGCTCGCTAGGTCCATCTCCGCCTCAAGTTCTAGGGCCTCACGCTTCGCAGCGTTGAGGGCTCTTTGTGCCGCCGCTAAGCCGACGTATTGCCCCGTCGTCGGCGGACGCCCTCGCGAACGCTGGGGCTCAGCTTCCGTCGTCGTTGGATTCTGGGAATCTTCTCCTTCCGAGACTGAGTGGCGTTCGGAATCCAACCTGTTCGCCCTTTTGGACCTGTTCCGGGCCCACAGCCGGCGTGTGCCAGAATCTGCGGAGGAGACCGAGTTGGATCTCGATCTCGATCTCGATCTCGACCTGACCGATACCAAGGTGCAGTCTGACTGGGCGCCCTCATCTGACCCTGCAAGCGCGTCTGCAAGGCTTTCCGCCATTTTTTCAGCGCCTTCGCCAGTGTCGAGTGTCTTCCGGGCGCGCTTTCCTACCTTTTTACCCAATATTTTGGGTTTATCGCCTTTTTTGTAGTCTTTCGGCGTAGGGGGCGGGTTGCCTCCCCTCAGCCTCAAGATACCCGAGTCGCTTGCAATATCATTGTCCATTAATCGAATGCTATGGTCGTGTTCACGGAGACCGGCACTATGCCGGCCTACGAGGCGATTGTTGCCCACCCCAGCATACGAAGGGCAGCCGTTACTCGTGAGAGTGAACGGGCGGGATTCCTCCTTTTGGAGACCCGCGTGGGGAATGTTTTCGCAATCTACCTTCATTGTGTTTCCCGTCAATCTCTTTTTTTCGGGGGTGAGCTCCCCCGCACGCTAGGCACTGGATTCCCTCCAGCCATTCATCCCCTCGGCACGATCCGCTCACCTTGGGATTGGGGATTTTTATAGTGGTTTACTCCACGCAGCGCTGCTCTCAGTGAGCAGCGCCCCCGGCCCGCTCATTGCGGGTTACGGGTTGCCCGACGGGGGGCCGAAACCCCATCCAGCAGCCACATGTCTGTGACCGCCAGATCCGCCGCGCCGCAAGCCTTGAAGGCTAGCCATCCCTCGCCGCCAAAGCGGCCACTGGCCCCAAACGGGGCCCCGGCAAACTGGTGTGTAAACACCACCTCCGATGCTCGCCAGTAGGCGAAGCTGGCTTCATCCTCAGTCATCTTAGAGCTAAGACGACGGGAGAAACCGACAACAGGACACGGCACTTAAGCCCTCACAGGAGATAACTCAACTGCTTGCCGACACTGTGACTGGTAGTTCGCAGAGGGAAAGTAGCGAACGCGCAACTGAGCGGCTACTCTCCCCCTCCCAGGGTGCACCACGAGGAGGTCTACCAATCCCGCACCCCAACCTAACCTAACCTAACCTAACCTAACCTAACCTAACCTAACCTAACCTAACCTAACCTAACCTAACCTAACCTAACCTAACCTAACCTAACCTAACCTTTTTTTTTTTTTTTTTTTTTTTTTTTTTTTTTTTTTTTTTTTTTTTTTACGTGGGGAATGCGTTTACGCATACCGCCGGGTCTGAGGTGGTGGGCGACCCGGTCGGTTATGTGGGGCTCGGGGCTGTAAAGAGGCCCCCCTACCCACTAAACCCCACGGTGTCCTCTCACCGCTTTGTGTGCGGGGTCCCGGGGAAGCTCGCGCAATGCGTCCGCGGCCCCGCAGCGGCCATCCTGCATCAGGATCCGTCGCCAGGTCGGCTTTTTAAGCCGACCGATCCTCGCCTTGGGAGCGCTTCCCGGACACAGGGTCGCGCTCTCCAGCTCGAGAGCTAGCGTTTGTGGGCGAGGGCGCTCTCATGCCTCCCTCGCCCGCTAGCTGTCGTTAGGGTGGCAGGTTCCGCTCGTGAGCGGCACGTCTGCGGCCTGTGCGGCGGCGGCGCATCGGGTCTGCCTCGGCCTGGGTTTCCCGTTCGCGCTCCGCCGCCTCCTTCTCCTTAAGGACGTGCTCGCTAAAAGAGAGCAGAGCCTCCCACCCTTCCTCGCTGGCCACCATGGCCAGCACCACCGCCGGCAGCGAGAGGTCTGGCCCCACCTGGGCCATCAGCTGCTGCCGCTCCTCCTCCCATGCCGGGCACTCGGCCAGTGTGTGCTGGGCCGAGTCTACGCCAGCTCCGCACGCGTGGCACTCCGGTGTCGGCTCTCTTTGTGCGACCTTGTGCAGGTAGCTGCCGAAGCAGCCATGCCCCGTCAGCACCTGCGTCAGTCGGAAAGAGAGCACCCCGGAGCGCCTTTCAACCCAGTCGTGGAGGACTGGGCGAACCGCCTCTATGGTGCGGGAGCCGGCCCTCGGCCGTTCCAGCCGGTGCACCCACATCTGCCTCGCCTCGCCCTGGAGCTCTTCGCGCCGGTTTTCCACCTCCGATGGCGCCGGTGGGTTGTTCCCGGCTCGTGCCTCCGCACGCCAGCGGAACAGTGCTGCGTGGGCTCGCGCGTCGAGGTCCCAGGGCAGGCACCCGGCTAGCACGCATGCGGCATCCGCGCCCACCGTGCGGTACCCTCGGATTACCCTCAGCGCCATTGCTCTTTGCGGTCTCCGCAGTTGAGCGATGTTGTGGCTGCTGAGGGCATCCGCCCATACTGGGGCACCGTAGAGCGCCATCGAGCGCACCACGCCCGTGTAGAGGCGGCGGCACATTGCGTTGGGCCCCCCCAGGTTGGGCAGTATACGCCCAAAGGCCGCCGCTGCACGCAGTAATTTCGGCGCGAGGCGCTCGAAGTGCGCCTTAAAATTCCATTTGCTGTCAAGTACGACACCGAGGTACAGCAGTGTCGGCTTGACAGCAATTGGGACTCCTCCCACTATAATTTGGGCGCCAGCTGGAGGCGCTTTCCGCGGGCCGTAAAAGCAGATGGCCTCGCACTTCGCAAGGGCCACCTCCAGCCCTAACCGGCGAATGCGGGCCACACAGTGGGCGACTCCTGCCGTCGCCAGAACGGCTGCGTCGCGGTAACTGGGTCCTCTGGCCGTCACGAGCGTGTCATCGGCGTAACAGGTGACCCCGACTCCACGCAAGTTTTCCCCCGTAGGACCCAGTCGTAGCCAATGTTCCACAGGAGTGGTCCCAGCACCGACCCCTGTGGAACTCCGCACGACATGCGCCTCCGACCCCAGTCCCGTCGCCCTGGCCAGACGATCGCCCGTCCCTCCAGGTAGGCGGCTACGATGCGCGACAGATGGAGCGGCACTCCGTGAAAGCGCAGAGCCTCGTTGATGACTTCCCAGGGCAAGGTGTTGAAGGCGTTGGAGATGTCTAGCGACACCGCCAAGACAACCTCACCCTGGGAAACGGCCTCCTCCGCTATTGCCTTCACCCGGAGTATCGCATCCACCGTCGACCGCCCCCTAAAGCCAAACTGCTGGTCCGCCAGGTTCGGCCCTGC
This sequence comes from Leguminivora glycinivorella, assembly GCF_023078275.1. Taxonomy (NCBI): domain Eukaryota; kingdom Metazoa; phylum Arthropoda; class Insecta; order Lepidoptera; family Tortricidae; genus Leguminivora; species Leguminivora glycinivorella. The sequence goes on from NC_062982.1 coordinate 23,502, forward strand.
GCGTTCCATGTGCCCGATGAGGCGAGCTGCGATTATCCGCTCAAAGAGCTTGCCCACCTCATCGAGCAGGACGATGGGCCGGTATCCGGCTGGGGAGTCCGCCGGCCGCCCGTCTTTGCGAAGGAGAACCAGTTTCCCGGTCCTCCATTCGTTGGGGAAGCGGCCCTGCTCCAGGCATGCCGTCAACAGCCGCAGAAGCTTTGGCCCCAGGGCGTCCATGGCCAGGACCCAGGCACGACCCGGAATGCCGTCGGGCCCGGGGGCCGTGTTCTTGGCCCTGAGCCGATAGACAGCTGCGCAGAGCTCACCGGGAGTGACGGGTGGGACTGCAGCCTCCTCACTAGTTTCCGCCCTCAGGGGCGCCATGGCAGGTGGTGTGTGCGGGCCCCTCTCGGGGAAGAGTGTTGCGACCACTCGGTCCACGAGGTCCGGCTCGAGCGATTGGGTCAGCGGCGGCGCCCACGCGCGTAACTTGCTCCGGACAAGTTTGTATGGCCTGCCCCACGGGTCGGCATTGAGGGTCTCCAGAAATTCGGCACGACTCGCCTCAATTGCCTTCCCTATGGCCATAGAAAACTCTGCCCGGGAGTTTTTGTACGCCTCGTAGGAGCGGCGGATCTCGTCCTCGCTGGGCCTCCTTCTCCGCCTCTGGCGCATGTACTGGCGCCGCGCGGCTACGCAGCCCTCGCGCAGTTGCGCGAGCTCGGCAGACCACCAGTACACGCTCGGTTTCGGCGGAAGACGCTTGGCCCGGGGCATTGACGCGTCACACACGCGCGTCATGGCCCCTCGGAACCAGGACGCTTCCGCCTCTACCACCACCGCTCCCTCCTGTACGGGCAGCCAGGCCTCCACTATCGCCGCCTCCTGAGCAGTTCCCGGTCGAGTTTGGTGAGTGCCCATCTTGGGCCACCCCCGACCGGGTCCATCCGGCTTGGGTTGTGAGAGGTCGCCGAGGGGGTGGTGACGTCGAACCGTATGTACCGGTGGTCAGACAGCGTCTCCACCCCCACCATGACCTCCCATCCCTGGACACGGCGCGCCAGGGCGGCGCTCGCGAACGTGATGTCCACGATGGAACCACCCTGTTGCCGCGCGCACGTGTGTGCCGTTCCCTCGTTCAGCAAGGCCAGCCCCGCCGCAACAGCCCACTCCTCGAGGGTGGCGCCCTTCGCGTCTGTCGCCGGAGAACCCCAGGCTGTGGACTTCGCATTAAAGTCTCCGGCGACGATCACGGGACGCGGAAGAAGCCGCCCGATTAACTCCCCTACTTCGCCCAGGAACTGTTCAAAGTCGGCCAGGCAGCGGTTTGGGGAGAAATAGGTTGCAACGAACCATATTTCTCCGCATAGCGCCGCCACGTACCCCTTCCCTTTTTTACGGCGGTAGGCGGAGGAACACCAGCTGCCGCTCTCGTCACCAGTGCCACCGATCCGTCCATGTCGCCCATGAAGTCGTCACGGGGAGGGACAGAATATGGCTCGGCCACCACGGCAACGCCGATCATCCACTGCGCCAGGGATTGGAACAAGAGATCCTGAGCCCTGGCGCAGTGGTTGAGGTTCGTCTGGAGGACCCGAATCGCCATCCTATTCGACGTTGGTTGGGTCCACCTCCTGCGTCTCCATAACGATGTCTGGGGACTTCCTGGGCTGGGATGGGGCCCGTCGGGTGGCTCCAGCTCTCGATTTCGCCTTTTTCGGGGCAGAGGTTAGGCACGCCTTGGAACCAAGCATATGGTCGGCCTTTTTCCCCTCATTTGCGCACTTGGCGCAGCGTGGCTCCTCCGAGCAGGCAGCCGCTTTGTGACCGGGCTTGCCGCAGCGGTAGCAGGCGTCGCTGAGATCAGCGTCGTTGGTGCAGTTTGCCCGCACGTGCCCCGTTTCGAGGCATTTAAAGCACCGTATGGGACGCTGATCCAGCAGTTTTACCGCTGCCCGGACCCACCCTACCTGGAGTCGCCCTCGATCGGCCTCCACCACCTTCTTGGCTACGACGACTGGGCAGCGAAGCCAGATCGTGCCGAGGCCGGAGGCATCCTGCCTTACCTCTCCAGCCTTGATCTGGCCCTCTGAACAGCCGCCGACCTTAGCGACCGAAGCGACCACCTCGCCAGGGGACACTGAGTCGTCGAGTTCGGTGACTCGCAGCTCCGCGCACTTCACCGGCCTGGAGACTCTGACGACGTCGCTCCCCAGCTTTTCGGTTAGCGCTTCGGCCAGCAGGTCAGCCTTCTCGCCGCTGGCAGCACCTGGAATTTCCAGTACCCTGCCGCCAGCGGCTGCCCGCTTAAATCTCAAGGCGGTGATGCCGAACTGCTCCAGGTTAACTGTCTCCTTTGCCCTGGAGAGCACCTGGGCGTAGTTGACACCACTTTCAATGGCCTCCGGCTGTAGGGTTAGCACCACAGCTGCCGAGCGAGGAGGGCGAAGTCTCCGGGCTTTGGGTTTCGCCCGCTGCGGTACCGGCTGGGGCGCCCTTGCCCTGGTCGCTGCTGCTGCTTTCCTCCTCTTTTTCTGCCGCCGACCGCCACCTTCCAGCCCTCGTCAGTGGATGTGGCGGCCGCTGGCCGGGGGGGTTCGGCAGCGGGTGGAAGAGGACTCTCGGTGGCGGTGGCCTTCGCTGACGGTTTCGGCGCGCTCTTCTTACCCTTGCCTTTACCCTTGGCTTTCTTTTTATCGCCCTTTTTTCGCCCTTTTGGGGTTCGACGGTGTAGTTTGGGGGACCCCGGGTAGGCGCTGACCCTCCCGTTTTCCCCCCTGTGGCCGTTTGCGCGGCCTGTCGTCCCCTGTCTGCAGCCAGTGGGGGCTGCCCAGTTTTACCTGGCAAAAGCCTGCCGTCGCGTTCGAGAGCTCCGAGCCTCTCGTCGAGCATCCGCCCTACCCTGGCCGCGACTGCTCCGACCAGCTCGTCCACATCGGAACGTCCTGGGGGACAGTGACGGGCTGTGGTGCCTCTTTCGGTTGGGAAGGGGGTGGGGCCTGCTTCTTGAAGTGTGCCCGGAGCTCCGCCTTCAGCTCCTCCACTTCGGAGCGCAGGTCCCCAACCTCCGCCCTCAGTTTGGCATTCTGCCTTTGCAGCCGTCGCGTCTCTTCGGAGGAAGTAAGCTCCTTCAGGTCTTCGACCGCTTCCCCGATTGACGCGACAGCCACCTTGAGGGCCCGTACAAATGTCCCCTTTAGGTTGGCGGACCCAGTGGCCACCAACTCCACCGTCTTGAGGCTGTTTTTCACCCTTTGGTGGAGCGACGCCGCACTGTTGTCCGCCCCGTCTGTGTCTGGTGGGCCCGAGATCGTCCCGCCACTCTTAGGGGACTTTTCAGGCGCCAGCGACCGCGTGAGGCTTGCCAGCTCCTGCTCGGCCTTGCGCTGGAGCTCCTCTCGCCTGAGGCGGTGAAACTCCCGCTTCGCCTGGGCAAGTCCCGCGTCGTGCGTCGAGCCCCCGCTCCGCGCTGAGTCCGACTCGGCACCCGCGTTGAAGGAGTTGGGGCTGGTCTCGGTCACTTCCGTCTCCTGCTGCGGTAAGTGCGAGATGGAGCTAAGCGGCAAGCGCTCGACCAGGACGATGGGTGCCTGGCCCAGCGGGTCCGTCCTGTCTTTAGGGCCGCTTTGGCGCCTCCCCGCTTTAGCTTTCTTGCCGCTTTTGGCAGTGCCGGTCAGCGGTGCCACGGCTCCTGCGTCGCTCTCTGACCCGGAGGACAGCGCTATATCATCCGCGGGCCGCTTGTCGGGTCTCGTGGCCCAGAACTTCAGGCCCATGTCTGTGGTCGAGGGCTCCTCCAGTGCCCTCGGGGGACCCATGTCCACCGATCCTTCCGAGTCGCCGGTGTCGGCGGGGGAGACCCCTCCAAACAGGTCTCGTCTGTCCAGCCTTGAGGGGGAGTAAAACTCCTCCCTCTCGGGTGACGGCGTGGAGACTCCGCGTGGGCCGGACATCCTCCCGCTGAAAACTCTCGTTCTCGGGGTGGAAGGACGCACGAACTGCCTGAAACCTGTAGGCACAGGCGCATCCTCCCCCCGTTAGCGTCTCGGACGTGGGGTAACGTATATAACGCCCGAGTGCGTCCCGTAGTGGGCGGTACCCTGCCGGGACGGACCTAGGCGAGGGCAGGGCAAGCCCGGGTGAGGACGGGGTGCCCGCCGCCTCCTCGCTGACCGCATCTCCTTCTCTGTGTGCATTTTTTGGGGAGGGCTCGGTCACAGCCTCCTCCGCATCTCCTCCTCCTCTCAATCTCAACAACTGTTCCAGTTCGTGAGCATCGGTGTCCGTTAGTCGCTTGCCAGAGTCGTTGTGTGTGATGGTCCGCGAGTGGTGTGCCCCCCCAGAATACGCCGGGCGGCATGTCACCACAGTACGGGAATCCAGTGCGGATGCCCGTTCTGTGGTGACACCGAGGATTGGAACCCCCTGGGGTAGTTTTACTGTGTAAGGACCACTCATTTTTTGCTATTTTACCGGGGTATGCCCCCCTTTGCGGCGCTTGGGACTGGACTCCCCCCAGCCACGCATCCCATCGGCACGCCGCAGACCTTGGGATTGGGGATTTTTATAGTGGTTTACTCCACTTGGCCTTCCTCTCAGTGAGAGAGGCCCCCGGTCCGCTCAGTGCGGGTTACGGGTTGCCCGACGGTAGCCGAAGCCACGACGCCGCGCCAGGCGGCCTGGGCACGCCTCCGGTGACTCATAGAGCCCCGACTCCATCCCGGGGGGACACCTGGCAGCTCGCACTGTGCCCTCTGCTGACTTCAGAGGGACACGCGGAGCCGCCCCCCGTGTGCTGCTCTTAGTCTGGCCTCTCGCCTCAGGCCTGTCCGGTTTGGGAGGCCCTGTCCGGCATAGCCCTGAGGGTCCTGGAGGCACGCAAGCCCCTTCACCACGGCAAGGTGGCAACACGTCGAAGGGGAACCTAACCTAACCTTTTTTTTTTTTTTTTTTTTTTTTTTTTTTTTTTTTTTTTTTTTTTTTTTTTTTTTTTTTTTTTTTTTTTTTTAAGAGGGGAAATGCTTTACGCATACCACCGGGGCGCGGGGACGGGCCCCGATGGTTATGTGGGACTCCCGGGCTAATGAGACCCGGTTTACCCACTAAAACCCCTCTGTTGCCGCCTCAACGCTATAGGGCGAGGTCACGGGAACGCTACGAACTCTTCCGTAACCCCGCCAGCGGCTGTCCGGACTCCGGACGCGTCTCTGGGGAGTCCTCCCCGTTCATCTCAATGGGCGCGTCGGTCTTGTGACGCGCCCAGCCACGCAGGAGCTTTTATGTAGGCGACAGACGCCCCCGAGTCTGCCGCCCACAGGCACCTTTAAGGTGGTAGGCGGCGGTCGTATGCCAACCGCCGTCGCCCCACACGTTTGCGCCGTATTGGCTGGGAGGCCGGGTCCTCCTCCCTGCTGCGCTCTGCCGCCTCCTTCTGCGCCATCACGTCCTCGCAGAAGGAGGCCATCGCCTTCCACGGCCTCTCTCCGCCCACCATGGATTTCACCACAGCGGGCAAAGTGAGGTCGTTCCCCACTACCGCCGCGAGTGCGGCTCTCTGCTCCGCCCACGCTGGACAGATTGCCAGCGTGTGTAGCGCTGTGTCTTCAGCGTCGCCGCACTCGTGGCACTCCGCCGTCGGTTCTCGTCCCGCCACCCTACACAGGTATCTCCCGAAGCAACCATGCCCCGAGAGGACCTGGGTAAGGTGGAAGGAGAGGAACCCCTCCTTTCTTCCGACCCATTCCTCCAAAACGGGCCGGACGGCTCCGATGGTCCAGTGGCCAGCAGTCGGCGCCTCCAACCGCTCTTTCCACTTCCGGAGGAGCACTTGACGGGAGTCGAGCCTCCACCGTCTAACCTCCTCCAAGAGTGGATACACCCCCCTGGCCCGCGCTTCGGTGACACGCCAGTATATGCCGGCCAGCACCGCTGCGTCGAGGTCCCAGGGTGGGGTCCCCGCCAGCACGCACGCTGCCTCGTAGGAGACAGTGCGGTATGCCCTCGCCATCCTGGCCGCCATGACCCGCTGCGGCCTCCGCAATTGGGCCTGGTTTTGGGCGTCCAGGGAATAGGCCCAAATGGGTGCCCCATACAGGGCCATCGACCGCACCACTCCTGCGTACAACCTCCGGCAGCCCGCGTTTGGTCCGCTGACGTTAGGAATGAGTCGACTTAGAGCCGACGCCGACGCGATTAGTTTGGGAGCAAGTCGTTTGAAATGCTCCCTGAAGGTCCACCGGCTATCAAGGACTATGCCTAGGTACCGCATTGTCGACTTGATGCCGATGGATGTCCCACCCACCACCAAGCAGGAATCTGCCGGAGGGGCTTTCCGGGGCCCATGAAAACACAGGGCCTCGGATTTGTTCAGAGCCACCTCCAGCCCCAGCTTTCTAATGCGAGCCACTACAGACGCCACTCCCGCAGTGGCTCGAACCAACGCCTCCCTGAAGGTGCTCCCACGAGCCGTCACCAGCGTGTCGTCGGCATAACAAGTTACGCCGACTCCTGGTGGATATGCACCCCGTAGCACATAGTCGTACCCGATGTTCCACAGGAGCGGCCCTAGGACGGACCCCTGTGGAACACCGCACGACAGCTCCCTTTCCCTCCATGCGTCGCTGGTGGGGTACCTGATGGTTCTATCAGTGAGATAGTCCTCCACCGTCTTCCTCAGGTACCCAGGCACAACGTGACGCCTCAGTGCCGCCTTGATGCACACCCAGGGTAGGGAGTTGAAAGCGTTGGCGATGTCGAGAGACACCGCCACAACCACCTCGCCCCGGGACACTGCATCATCCGCCAGAGCCCTCACCCTCGCGATTGCGTCGATGGTGGACCTGCCCCGACGGAAGCCGAATTGGTAGGCACTGAGGTCTGGTCCCACCTCCTCGAGGTGCCGGTTCAGACGAGCCGCCACCACGCGCTCGAACAATTTGCTGGCCTCGTCCAGGAGCACTATCGGCCTGTAAGCTGAGGGCGAGTCAGCCGGCCGCCCCTCTTTGCGCAAGAGGACAAGCTTTCCTGATTTCCAGGAACGAGGAAACCGCCCCTGCGCCAGGCAGCTACTGAATAGCGCCCTCAAACGCGACTCAAGTGGGCCCAGAGCCAGGACCCAGGCCCGGCCGGGGACTCCGTCAGGGCCAGGGGCAGTGTGGCTTTTCGCTCGGAGCCGTAAAACCGCCGCCCCCAGTTCCGCCTCCGTTACTTCCGGCGCGTCTCCCTCGTCTGCCACCCTCCCTCTGGGAGGTATCATGGGCGGAGGTGTGTGCTCGTCTGTTGTTGTCGGGAACAGGGCATCAACGATCTGCTCCAGGAGCTGTGGTTGGAGACTCTGCGTGAGCGGTGGCGCCCAAGGGCGAAGCTTGCGCCTCACCATCTTGTACGGCCTACCCCACGGATCGTTGTTGAGAGTCTCCAACATCTCCTTCTCTGCCAAATCCTTCGCTCTGCCGATTGCCCCCTGAAGTACTTTGACGGCCGTCGTGTACGCTGCATACAGCCGCTCCTCCTCTGACGTGTCTCGGATACGCCGCCTTCGGTAATGAGTGTACTGGCGTCTCGCAGCAACACACGACTCGCGCAGTTGCGCAAGTTCGGCGGACCACCAGTACACAGCACGTTTAGGAGGTATCGGGCCCACTCGCGGCATCGCAGCATCACACACCTCGACCATGGCACTCCCCATCCTCTCGGCTTCCGCGTCGACCTCCACTGGGGCTTCGACGGCTGGCAGCCAGGCTTTCACCACGGCTGCTTCGAGCAATACCTCCCGGTCCAGACGTTTCACTGCCCAACGCGGGCCGTCCCCTTGCAAAGGCCGGTTCAGACCGATCGGGTTGTCCGGAAGTGTGGAGACTTCAAACCGAATGTATCGGTGGTCCGACAACGTCTCCACATCTTCCAACACTTCCCAGCCTCGAACACGGCGCGCCAGGGCAGCGTTCGCGAACGTGACGTCCACGATAGAGCCACCCTGTTGCCGCACACACGTGTTTACCGACCCTCGGTTGAGGACGACTAGCCCAGTCGATATTGCCCACTCTTCTAATTCAGCCCCGCGGGCGTCCGTTGCCGGCGATCCCCACGCAGTGGATTTGGCATTAAGGTCCCCAGCTACGAGCACCATACCCGGCCGCCTTCTGCCGATCAGAGCTCCGACCTCGATCAGAAACTGTTCGAATTCGGCCAGAGTCCGATTCGGCGAGAAGTACGCTCCCACCAGCATAATGTCACCAATCCAGGCCGCAACGTATCCACGGCCCCTTTCTATTCTTTGGGGCGGCGTGGGACCGGCGGGCGAATTGGTGACAATAGCCACTAGGCCGTCTAAGTCGCCAGCCCAATTGTCCCTAGGTGGGACAGAGTAGGGCTCGGCAATAACCCCCACACTAATCTGCCATTCCGCCAGGCTCTGGTACACAAGGTCCTGTGCTCTGGCGGAATGGTTGATGTTCCCCTGCAGAAAGCTGATGGCCATTATTTATTCAGCGGCCATTGCTTCCCCCAACGCATTGCTGGCCGCGGGTGTTGTTGCGGCCGGCTGGGAAGACTGCGAGGGGGCCAGGGGGCCATCGCGAGTCTTCCTATCCTTCCTCGGTCCTCGGGCAGTGCACGCCTTGGAGCCCAGGGCATGGCTTGCCGACTTGCCCGATGCCTCGCACACTGCACAGTGGGGCTCGGCCGAGCATTGTGCCGCCTTGTGGTCCGGCTTTCCACATCGGTAGCACAGACTGCCGCGATCTATTTGCGCTTGGCATTGCGCCCTGACATGCCCAACCTCCAGGCAGCGGTAACAGCGCAATATTCTGGGCTCCAGCAGCTTCACCTGTGCCGAAGACCATCCAACCAGGAAACGACCACCGTCGGACACCTTCTTTGCCGCCGTGACCGGGCAGCGTACCCAGACTGTGCCAAGACCAGTGTGATCCCGGCGGATTTCCCCTGCCTTAACCTGGTCCTGAGTACATTCCCCGGCTCGAGCAACGGCGGCGACTACCTCCTCCGACGTCACTGAGTCATCCAGGTTGGATAGTCGCAACTCCGCACACTTTGTCGGCCTGGACACTCGGACTTCCTCTCCCAGTTTTTCCGCCAGCTCCCTAGCCAGCTTATCGGCCTTCTCACCGCTGTTCACACCCGGCAGCTGCAGGATCCGTGCGCCAGTGGCTGCCCGCCGAAAACGCAAATCGGAAATGCCCAGGTCAGATAGCTTGACCTTGTCCTTTGCTACGGCCAGCACCTTGGCATAAGTTGCGCCGTTTGCCTCCGCTTCCGGTTGCAGCGTCAGCACCACAGCTGCCGAGCGGGGAGGGCGAAGTCTCCGAGCTTTAGGTTTCGCCCGCTGCGGTGCTGGCTGGGGCGCCTTTGCCTTGGTCGCTGCTGCCTTCCTCCTCTTCTTTCTGCCGCCGACCGCCACCTTCCAGCCCTCGTCAGTGGACGTGGCAGCCGCTGGCCGAGGGGGTTCAGTAGCGGGCGGAAGAGGACTCTCAGTGGGGGTGGACTTCGCTGACGGTTTCGGCGCACTCTTCTTGCCCTTTCTCTTCCTCTTGTCACCCTTTTGGGGTTCAGAGGTGTAGTTAGGGGGACCTCGGGTAGGCGTTGGCCTTCCCGTTTTTCCCCCTGTGGCCGTTTGCGCGACCTGTCGTCCCCGGTCTGCAGCCGATGGGGGTTGCTCCGTTTTGGCTGGCAGAAGCCTGCCATCACGCTCCAGGGCTCCAAGCCTCTCGTCAAGCATCCGCCCTACCCTGGCCGTGATCGCCCCGACCAGCTCGTCCGCATCGGAGCGCCCGGGAGGGGCAGTGGCGGGCTGTGGTGCCTCCTTGGATAGAGACGAGGGCGGGGCCCGCTTCATGAAGTAGGCCCGGAGCTCCGCTTTCAACTCCTCCACTTCGGAGCGCAGGTCTGTAACCTCCGCCCTCAAGTTGGCATTTTGCCTCTGTAGCCGTCGCGTCTCTTCGGAGGAAGTACGCTCCTTCAGGTCATCGACCGCTTCCCCGATTGACGCGACAGCCGTCTTGAGGGCCCGCACAAAAGTCCCCTTCAGGTTGGCGGACCCAGTGGCCACCAACTCCACCGTCTTGAGGCTGTTTTTTACCCTTTGGTGGAGCGACGCCGCACTGTTATCCGCCCCGTCTGTGTTTGGTGGGCCCGTGATCGTCCCGCCACTCTTTGGGGACCCGCCCGGCACCAGCGACCGCGTGAGGCTCGCCAGCTCCTCCTCCGCCTTGCTCTGGATCTCCTCCCGTCTGAGGCGGTTGAGCTCCCGCTTCGTTTGGGCAAGCCCCGCTTCGTGAGTCGAGCCCCAGCTCCGCGCTGAGTCCGACTCGGCACCCGCGTTGGAAGATTTGGGGCTCCCAGTGCCATCGATCGCATGCGTCTCCTGCGGTAAGCGCGAGCCGGGGCCGAGCTGGATGCGCTCGACCAAGACTATGGGTGTTTTGCCAAGCGAATCGACCTTGTCTTTAAGGCCGCTTTGGCGCCTCCCCGGTTTAACTTTTTTACCCCTTTTAGCCGTGCCTGTCAGCGGTGCCACGACGGCTCCCGCGTCACTCTCTGACCCGGAGGACAGCGCTATGTCGTCCGCGGGCCGCTTGTCAGGTCTCGTGCCCCAGAACTTCAGCCCCATGCCTGAGGTCGAGGGCTCCTCTAGCGCCTTTGGGGGATCCATGTCCTCCTCCGAGTCGCCGGTGTCGGCGGGGGAGACCCCGCCAAACAAGTCTCGTCGGTCCAGCCTTGAGGGGGAGTAAAACTCCTCTCTCTCGGGTGATGGCGTGGAGATTCCGCGTGGGCCGGACATCCTCCCGCTAAACACTCTCGTTCTCGGGGTAGAAGGACGCACGAACTGCCTAAAACCTGTAGGCACGGGCGCATCCTCTTCCCTCGTTACCGTCTCGGACGCGGAATAGCGTAAATAACGCCCGAGTGCGTCCCGTATTGGGCGGTACCCTGCCGGGACGGGCCTAGGCGAAGGCAGGGCAAGCCCGGGTGAGGACGGGGTGCCCGCCGCCTCCTCGCTGACCGCATCTCCTCCTCCTTGTGCAGGTTTCGGGGAGGGCTCGATCGCAGCCTCCTCCGCATCTGCTCCTCCTCGAAGCCTGAGTATCAGATCCAAGTCGTGAGCATCGGTGTCCTTTGGTCGTTTGCCAGAGTCGTCGAAGTTGTTCGTCCGCGAGTGGTGTGCCCCCCCAGAATACGACGGGCAGCATGTCACCACAGTACGGGCATCCAGTGCGGATGCCCGTTCTGTGGTGACACGGAGGATTGGGACCTCCTGGGGTAATCTTACAATGTCTTGGCCACTCATTTTTTGCTATTTTTAAGGGGTATGCCCCCCTTTGTGCGGCGCTTGTGACTGGGCTCCCCCCAGCCACGCATCCCATCGGCACGCCGCAAACCTTGGGATTGGGGATTTTTATAGTGGTTTACTCCACTTGGCCTTCCTCTCAGTGAGGGAGGCCCCCGGTCCGCTCAGTGCGGGTTGCGGGTTGCCCGACGGTGGCCGTAGCCACGACGCCGCGCCTGGCGGCCTGGGCACGCCTCCGGTGGCTCATAGAGCCCCGACTCCATCCCGGGGGACACCTGGCAGCTCGCACTGTGCCCTCTGCTGACTTCAGAGGGACACGCGGAGCCGCCCCCGTGTGCTGCTCTTAGTCTGGCCTCTCGCCTCAGGCCTGTCCGGTTTGGGAGGCCCTGTCCGGCATAGCCCTGAGGGTCCTGGAGGCACGCTAGCCCCTTCACCACGGCAAGGTGGCAACACGTCGAAGGGGAACCTAACCTAACCTAACCTAACCTAACCTAACCTAACCTAACCTAACCTAACCTAACCTAACCAAGCAAGAAAGAATAGTATGTAGAATAAAAGTGCGAGAGGAATACAAGCGAGAACTGGAATGAAAGAGTACCTGTTACCAAAGGCTCCGATCACGTTGGAGGATAAGAATAGAAACCTAACCTAACCTAACCTAACCTAACCTAACCTAACCTAACCTAACCTAACCTAACCTAACCTAACCTAACCTAACCTAACCTAACCTAACCTAACCTAACCTAACCTAACCTAACCTAACCTAACCTAACCTAACCTAACCTAACCTAACCTAACCTAACCTAACCTAACCTAACCTAACCTAACCTAACCTAACCTAACCTAACCTAACCTAACCTAACCTAACCTAACCTAACCTAACCTAACCTAACCTAACCTAACCTAACCTAACCTAACCTAACCTAACCTAACCTAACTCTAAACCTAACCTAACTCTAAACCTAACCTAACTCTAAACCTAACCTAACTCTAAACCTAACCTAACTCTAAACCTAACCTAACTCTAAACCTAACCTAACTCTAAACCTAACCTAACTCTAAACCTAACCTAACTCTAAACTTAACCTAACTCTAAACTTAACCTAACTCTAAACCTAACCTAACTCTAAACCTAACCTAACTCTAAACCTAACCTAACTCTAAACCTAACCTAACAACTCCGAACCTTACCTAACCATAAATTTGTGTAATGTCCTGGTGGTTTGTAGAAAATTCTTAACAGCGTGTTCTGTAATATGCCCCTCATATGTGAACGCCATCTATCGGATTTTTAAGTGTTTTTTTTTTCACTTAATCGGCCACAACAGAATAGAATATTAAAAAAAAAAAAAAAAAAAAAAAAAAAAAAAAAAAAGGAAGTTCGAAACGACTGGCGATAATATAAACGACCGACACCAACACAACCGAAGGGAGTGTTTTAATCGACACGAAATTCTTTTCAGTGCTTTTCAGTGCAGATGGTGTATTTTTACGCACTACGCACTTGTGGGAGAAGTGGTTCATTATAAGTCTGGTCTAAACTTCGGATGGCCATCTGTACTGAAAAAACGTAGTACGATACACGTGCGAAAAGGAAATTCGCACTTCCTTTTCTTCGCACTTACTGTACTATTTCAGTACAGACGGTGTTTTTACGCACTATTGCGAGAAGTGGTTCATTATATGTCAGGTCAAATAGTATTTAATACAATCATGATATAATACAAAGCTTTTCAGTCGAGTACCATGTTTAAGGTATGGATGATAAGGTAGGACAATCAATCAATCAATCAATCAAATATATTTATTTCGTCATCACACTTAACAATTAGGTGACAATATGTTATATTATTTATATCAGCCATGATGAGCCGTGTAGGCGTACGAAATATAATTTGGCAATATATTTACAAAGCAGATTGTAAAATAATTACCTTATACTAAATACATTTACATAATATTTACATTAAATAATTTATATTCAAAGTACACATGCAATGTCAGGGAAAAATCAGAAAAAAATATGGTATTTATGTCAAAGTTATACATTCATCATCTAAAAATTCATTAACGTTATAGTAGCATTTATTACAAAGAAACATGTACAGCACACCCTTGAAACTACTCGCAGGTAAGCTTTGCCATGCTTCAGGAAGTTTATTAAACTTAGGACTCTGGGGTCAAACATGTTGAACGCCGAAGTGCCTAATAATGAGGGAACAAATATTATGGATTGTGATGCAACTACATCATGAAATACTACAGACGAACGCGAACCACTGCGCTCGCGCTCAAGACCTGCTAATGCAGAACCTGTTGGAGTGGGGTATCTCACTAGCTGCGGTGGTGGAACCGTATGTTATCCCTCCGCGGCCTAACTGGGTGGGGTCCAGGGACGGCCGGGTGGCACTGGTGACCCCGGCGCTGGGAGAGATCCTAACGGTCATGGAAAGCGGGGAGGGATTCGTGATGGCTAAATTTAGGGGAATCATTGTGGTTGGGGTCTATTTCTCCCCCAACCTGCCACTGGACGCTTTCCAGCGCTTCCTGGAAGACCTAGAAGGGGTAGTGAGAAGGGCTGGCCGGGCGCCCATCCTAATATTGGGGGACTTCAACGCCAAGAGCCGAGCGTGGGGATCCCCAAATACCGAACCCAGAGGAGTCGAAGTTGAGGTTTGGGCAGCGGCGGCGGGCTTGGTTCTGCTCAACCGCGGCAACGCTCAGACGTGCGTCCGTTGGAATGGAGGATCGATAGTAGATTTATCTTTCGCGACCCCTGACCTGGCGGCGCGTATTACTGAGTGGCGAGTGGCAGAAGACGAAGAAACCCTTTCAGACCATTTATATATCCGCATGAGGGTCACTCTAATGCCAGGGGCCGCACCGCTCATTCCTGAGTGCCGACGGGTCGGGAGGGGAGGGTTCCCAAGGTGGTCGCTAGCCCGCCTTGACAGAGAAATGGCGGAAGAGGCTGCCATCATCGAGGCGTGGAACGCTCCCCACGCTCTTCAGGCGCCCCCAAGAGGTGTCGACGAGAAGGCCGACCACTTTAGAAGGTCACTGGAGATAGTTTGTGACGCTTCTATGCCCCGGACCCGGCCTGTCCGGGGCAAAAAACAAGTCTACTGGTGGACCCCTGAAATCGCTGCCTTTCGCACGGCTTCCAATGACGCCCGGCGGGCCTACATGCGGTGCAGGAGGAGAAGGCACACTGCAGAGGAGGAGGAGCTCCTTCGCACCGCGTGGGCAGAAAAGAAGCGGGTCCTCCAGCAGGCAATAAAAAAGGCTAAAAATGAGGGGTGGGAGGAGTTCCTGGAAACCCTCAATAGGGACCCATGGGGACGCCCATATAGAATGGTGCGCAAGAAACTTCAGAGCACTCCTCCTATAGATTCCATGGAGCCAGAACTCCTCCGGAGAGTAGTCGAGGGCCTATTTCCGGAAGCGCCAGACTTCGTCCCACCGGCAATGGCCCCCCCAGTAGCGAAACCAGGGGAACCGAGCAACCGACCGTCAGCCCCCCCATTACAGATGACGAAATAGAGTGGGCTACGAATCGGGTCAGGGCTACACGCAAAGCGCCGGGGCCGGACGGAGTGCCAGGAAAAGTGCTTTTCGTGGCACTTAAGCATCTTGGGAATCACCTCAAATCCCTCTTAGAAAACTGCCTTGAGGAAGGGCGCTTCCCGAGATGCTGGAAGGAGGGGCGATTGTGCCTGTTACGTAAGGAGGGGCGACCACCAGACTCCCCCAACGGCTACCGCCCCATCGTGCTGCTGGATGAGGTCGGGAAGCTATTTGAGCGAATTCTGGCCTCCCGTATTCAGCGGCACCTAGTGGAAACGGGCCCGAACATACATGCTTGCCAATTCGGGTTCCGCAGGGGACGGTCCACCATAGACGCTGTAGCCGCTCTGAGGGACTTCGGGGTGCTAGCAGCCAGCCAGAGGGAGGGAGTAGTGGCGGTGTCACTAGACATCGCAAACGCATTCGGGTCCCTACCCTACACCGTCATTGGTGAGGCACTCCGTTACCATGGAGTACCCCGTTATCTGACGCGCGTGGTGGAGCATTACCTGACGGGGCGGGTAGTGCTCTATGAGCAGAGGGGTGTTCGGAGTGCGAGAGCGATGACATGCGGGGTTCCCCAGGGCTCTGTCCTGGGTCCCCTTCTGTGGAACCTCGGCTACGATTGGGTGATCCGAGGGGTGCAGCTTCCCCGCATGATCACCGTGTGCTACGCAGACGATATACTGGTGGCCGTACGGGGAAAGGAGCTGGATGAGCTTCTTAGGAGGGCGGCGGTGGCAACCGAGCTTACGGTGCAGCGCATAGAACTCCTGGGGCTGCGAGTCGCCCTGCCAAAGACCGAGGCCATGGTCCTCGGACGGACGAGAGTGTGGGGACAGCTGCCGGAGGGCACTTCAGTCAGGGTGGGGGGTGAGTCTGTCCAGGTCAGAGCCCACATTAAGTACCTGGGCCTTGTCCTGGATAGGAAGTGGACCTTCGAGGAGCACTTCGCTAGACTGGCTCCCCGTCTTGTAGGTGCTGCTTCGGCCTTGGGTCGCCTGCTGCCTAATCTGGGGGGGCCGAATGCTCCATGTAGGCGGTTATACGCAGGAGTCGTCCGGAGCATGGCGCTCTATGGTGCACCGATTTGGTCTGTACGCCTGACAAGACGCGCAAAGGCATTGCTCCGGCGGCCCCAGAAGTTTGTAGCTCAGCGGATGGTGAGGGCCTACCGTACTACCTCTTACGCAGCGGTATGCCTCCTCGCCGGCACTCCACCCTGGGAGTTGGATGCAGAGGTGCTAGCGGAGAGATACCGACTGAGGGCAGAAGCCAGAGGGCGTGACGAGCTCCTGGACGCTGAGGAGGCCGAAAGAGCGATGAGAGCAGCCGCGGAGCGCCTGCGTCAGAGGGTTACCTTGGAGGATAGCCACTATGGAACCCGAACTATAGGGGCTATTCTCCCAGTAATGGATACGTGGGTAGATCGGAAGAAGGGCGCCCTGACTTATAGGGTCACGCAGATGGTGTCCGGACACGGGTGTTTCGGACACTATCTGCATAAAATACAAAGGGAACCGCGGCCTCAGTGCCATGAATGCGATGCGGCGGACGACACGGCCCAACACACTCTGGAAGAGTGCACTCGTTGGGCCGTGGAAAGAGCTACCCTCAGGGCAGAGACGGGAGCGGCGGACCTCTCGCTACGCGGCGTAGTGGAGACTATGCTGGGTAGCGAGAGAAAATGGAAGGCGGTGGCCTCCTTCTGCGAAGAAGTCATGTCGCGGAAGGAGGAAGCAGAGAGGGAGCGAGAGGCAGCTGTTGACGCTCCTCCGCTACGACGAAGGCGGCAGGGTCGAAGGCGGAGAGCGTACGCTCGCCTCGAACTCAAGAGGGGCCATGCCCTATATGTGATGCCGGGAAGGGGGATCAAGCGTTTCCGATCCTCCTTTTACGATGTGGGTGCCCTGGTCAGGGCTGCCGGAGAGCGCAGTGGTGAAGTGAAACGTTCCGAACCCAGTGCGCTCTCACAACGGAAAAGAGGGTGAAACGCCGGAGTGGGTTTAGTGGGTAGGGCCGTTTCTCCCCTTCTCGCCAGGAGAAGGGAAAGCAACTGCGAGTCCCACACAGCGTGCGCAACTGCATTCCCACTCCGTGAAAAAAAAAAAAAAAAAAAAAAAAAAAAAGGAAGTTTATTAAACAATTTCGGTCCCATGACTAGAATATTCTTTTGCATTAGCGCAGTGTTTCTTCTACTTATGTCTATTTCAGGTTTTCTCGGGCGGAAATTTAACCTTAATGGTGCCCTTCTAAATTCAAACAAATTAGGATTATTTTTGACAAATAAACAACATTCAATTATGTACAAACAGGGAAAAGTGAGCAATTTCAGTGATATGAAGTGTGGTTGATAGCTTTGTGAGGGATATATTCCTACAATGGCCCTGATACATCTCTTTTGAGCTAAAAACACTAATTCTCTGAACGAGGAGTTTCCCCAAAACACAATACCATATCTAAGCGTTGAGGACACAAAACCGTGATATGCTGTCAAAACTGTAGCTCGGTCACAAACCTATGTCCTACTCCTAGAAAATAGCACGAGTCTCGGCTGTGGGGTTTAAGTTAGTTTGCACCTGTTGACCTTGGCTTGTTATCCAGGAGAGAGGAACTCACTTTCGATTTAAACATTGTTAACGCCATCCAGGATCACCAGTAGTACAAAATCTGAACTCTGCTCGCCACTAGGTGGCGTTAGTTGTATGCCTATTATCTGGGAATCTGCTCTTTTTTGTGTTGTTTCATCCTAACCGTAGGGTTACGTAGACCGAACCGTAGGGTTTATGTAGATAAATTAGGATGAAATTTTTTTTTTTATTTTATTTTATTGAACGGATGTAAAAAAAAACAGTTATATTTTGATGGGACCACAAACAAATTTCTATCCAGAAAAGCTACAATACGAGAAAAACTATATTATTGCAACACTCCCGGAAAAGCCCAAATCTGCGCGCATCGTGGTCATGGTGGCAATACTAATAATATTGGGGAAAAGAACCTGACTGTATGCTGGAAACCAGTAATTTTTTTTTTTATACGTCGCTGGCAAATAAGCATACGGCCCTCCTGATGGGAAGCGGTCACAGTAACCTATGGACGCCTGCAACTGAAGTAGTGTCACTTGCGCGTTGCCAACCCATTAGAAACTTGCAATATCCATAATAAGAGCAAGTTCATGAAGTTCGATTAATATTTTATTATACAATTTTTTTTTTTAACATATTATTTGTATCAACCTTTTGTTCTAATAGGCCTTTAAGAAGAGGGGTTAGTTTTTGTAGGCAAGTTGCCGGTGCGCAGTGGCCGCGCCGCGCCGCGCCGGAGCCGCGCGCCGTCACACGCGGTCGCCGAGGTACTGGATGAGGCGCAGCCCGGAGCGGTGGACCGATGCCTGGAGATAAATAAAAAAAATTAAAAGACCTGTTTGGAGGTTGCCTATTCATAATTATTTTGATTATTGCATAGCCATCATGTTTAGCTCTTAGAAGGTGGCCAAGTGGCGCTTCTAATCAATGCGGTTTTGTGTAGTTGAAGTGTAACGCGATGGCGAGATAAATAAAATTGACCTGTAAAAAATGTCATAGTTTAGTTGATTTTTTGATCAGCTCAGCTCCTCTCAACTCAAAGTTAAATTGAAACGCAGTAACTCTATATCACGCACCTCCTATATAGAGTACATTTGTCTTTTCACTGACGGAAGAAAATACGAGATTTTTTCAAAGTAGTGAGGTTTACCTTGGTGGTCTTGGGCGGGGGGGTGGTGCACTTCTGCGTGGTGCAGGTGGGGCACCACGAACACGTCGTTGTCGTTCTCACCGACGTCGTTGTCGTCGTAAATATTTTTCTTTTTTCGCTCATCACGTATACGATGCAGTAGAACATAACTGGAAACAGACAAGACCACTTGTGTTAACGGGAAGACGAGGTAATGTCGGTAAAGGTCTATAAGGTCTAAAAGTACTACATAATTATTATGAGCTGAATATTTTATTCAACCGGTATAATGGGCAGTTTTGGTTAAGATAGCAACAGTTATATGTTACTAGCTTTTGTCCGCGGCTTCGTCTGCGTTCAATTTAAAAATTGCGGAATGCTCCACACAAACTTCCACCCCCCATTTTAGGGAAGTGGTGGATTAGAAAGAGACAAAAAGTAGCCTATGTCACTCTCCATCCCTTCAACTACCTCCTCCACAGATCTCCTCTTAAAATATCACGTCAATTCGTAGTTCCGTTTTGCCGTGAAAGACGGACAAGCAAACAGACACACACACTTCCCCATTTCTAATATTAGTATGGATGGGATGGGATGCAGTTGTAGAGGTAGACTCACAGAGGTAGAAGATGATGGCGACGGTGGCGAAGACGGCGCGCAGCGGCTGCAGGTGCAGCGCCCACACGGCGCCCGTCAGCACCACGTACATGGTGACCAGCATCACGGGCACGTACACGCACGAGTACCAGATCCAGATGTCGTACAGCCACTCGTCCTCCTGCAACACACCCGGCGGGAGCCGACCACCACCATCACCACTCACCAGCGTCAGACTCCTTACCTTACTTACCTACCAGATCCTACGCGAAGACGGTCTTAAAACACCTTCCCTCGATTTTAAATTTATGAAAATTACTGTTACAAATTTTGGAAAAACCACAGGGGTGCTAAATACTTAAATAGAGAATCGAGCTTTTCAGTCGAGTAGGTACTATGTTTAGGCCACGAAGCTCGAAGCTTTGCTGAGTGGCCTAATAGAATAGTCAGAGATGGGCATGAATCGATTTTTATTTATTCGACGAATAACTTTTTATTCGACGAATTAATCGATTAAAAAAATTAATCGTCAAAATTAGTCGACGATTAATTTCTTCGCGATTAATGTTAACGAAGATCTTCGATTACAACAAATTAGTCGTCCTTTTCAATCGATTAAAACGAATTAAGCGTCTTATTTTAATCGTTAATCGTTAGTCGATTACTTTTTGCCCAACTCTGCAAATAGTACGGTACGAGAGTGAAAAGTTTGATTATATCACTATTGCATACAATATTTTTTCTATGAGTCATCAATGTCATCATCATCAGATCAATGGACGAACAATATCATCATAACAAGTTAAAAGTTAACAGCTATCACTGAAAGCTGCGTGTATTTGTACTATTATAATTATAAGCATTCTGTGATGCAGGTATGTACCAGTATGGCTCCGAGTATGAGCCCCAGGCCGACGATGCTCCAGAAGGCCGTGAACATGCCGAGCCGCCGGTACATCAGCAGGTGCGGGATGTGGCACAGCGAGTGTACCTGCACACACACACACTACACATACAGTACAGACATGTCCTACACCACACACGGTAAATATATGCATTTAGGATTAGGTACATACATACTTAGGTATATTTAACATGATGGCCTTCCGTTTACAATGTTTTTTTTTATTGATTCTGATATTCGTTTGAAAGTGGATTTCAAATCCATTAGTATTGTAGTATGAAGCAGCAGTAGCAAGAGTATTTAGCCAGATAGGGTAGGGTTAGGTTAGCGTATGATAGAGAGTGGTGCATGCGTACGATGCTGACGGTGCCGACGAAGATGGTGGCGCCGGGCTTGGCGATGGAGAAGGGCGGGTGGAAGTACCAGTCCAGCGTCCAGTCGTGCTTGGCGACCGCGTACGGGACCACGAACGGCTGCTCGATCGTGCGCGCAGCCGCCGCCGCCGCCGCCGCCGCCGTCCTGCGCCGGGCCGTACTTTTAGGGTGCGCGCCCACGGGCGTTGCTGCGTTGGACGGGCGGGCGGGACGTTGCTCGGCGACTTACGGATTTGTATGAAAAGTTGCGTCGCTTCGTGAGCGCACTTTCATATTAGCCCGTGGTCGCGACAAAAAAGTCGCTTCGAAAAGTCGCCCGTGGGCGCACCCTCTTATACACTTATTACTGTCCAAATATTTTCCCCAGAGAACAAAATGGGGATTGGGAAAAGTTAACGTAAAAATAAAAACATAAAATAATGTGTAATATGTGTAAAGTGGTCATTTTAATAAACGTTGTAATGTAATATTTTTTTGTCTTAAGTAATTTAATATTTTGGGGAAATCAAAATTAAAATAACTACTATTTTTTTATTTAAGTAAGTAGGTATTTAAAAGTACTAAAACAGTATTTAACTTTATTACGTTTATTATAATGTTGTAATCTTAAATCTCCTAGCACGTGTCGTGTTACATTTGTAAGAAGGTTCATGGAAGGGTACTCACGTGGTGGAGTTGACGAGCTCCATCTGGGTCGCCTGTCGCCTCGCCTCGCCCGCGCCCACCGACAACACCGGTCTCAGGCGCCGAGGAACTCTCCTATATGGAGATTAGTAGAAAATGGCCACTGGTTGTTCTGACGGGACAGATATCAACTGTGTAAAGTCCCACTTATTAAATTCTGTCCGAAAATGATGCCCCGAGGCGCTGACTGAGGTACTCGCACTAATTACGGCCTGAACTGCATATAGTCTAAACAAATAGTCAATTTAATTAACACAAACAAAGTGAACGAGTATTACATTATTGGAACCAAATTTCCCCTTTAAGCAATACTGATCGGTTTTTACATTTGCGATTTTTTTTTACTGATGAGCTCAAAATATGAACTAATAATTTAGGATAATTTAACGAAAACCTTGACTATAAAAGTCGTTGAAGATATGGTAATGAAAACTGCAAACTGTCTACAAACTACGAATTTGATAATGCCAGAATGTCAAACACATGACAGAGATTGGTTCTGGGACTTTTTTTATTGCGTGTATGTTGCGTAGTTTCCAAGATAATGAGAACGACCAATAATGACAATGATGATAATTAATGAGCAGTTGCTGTTTGATTGCTGTGCTTATATATACGAGTTCGTTGCTGATGGTCATGCATGGGTCATGCTCATGCCTGATGCCGACCAAATACCGACGAGCCTTTCGTTTCATTCGTAATTCGTCCTATTGTCTCTGATCCTGACCTACACAAGTAGTACATTCAAAATTCTAAGTTAGTAACGGAGCACCGTTCAGGTTTGTGGAGTTCTCAAAATTTCTCACGAATCCCATTATTAGAACTCAAGCTTGACAAAATTGTAGCTAGTAATCCCTACGTATGCCCTACATGCTTAACAAATATAGGTACAAAAAACTTAACTAATTAAAAGTCTAAATCACCTATGGGGATGTAGAGTTTACTCCATGTTTACTCTTGATCATAATCAGCAATTCTTCTTCATCAAAGGCCATGCCAGGATAAGCTAAGTGAATCTGCCCCCAGCGAGTTTTGGCTTGAATTTTTTTTGATTCGTTTTTATATTAGTATCGAGTATGCCAAATTTCAGCTCCCAAAACTTTATAGTATAGTAATAAAAAAAAAACGAAATTTGAACTTTCTTCGATTTTTTTTTCTGGGCAGCCGATTTTGACGTGCGTCACGTATATTGTGCATGTAGGTAGGACAATTATATGATATTAATTTTGTGTTATATTGCCATACAAAAACTTAAAAAAAAATAAAAAAAAAATTCTTTAATTTTTTTTTAAGTATTATCATGCAAGCGACACTTCCAGATTTTTCATCAAAGTAAGCCTCTTTAAGAGGGCTTTCGTGTTAAAAATAGTGAAATCGCAACCGAGCGCTCGATCATACCGTTTGTGGTATCAAATTAAAGGGCTTTGCGAGTAGTTTATGAATATATATCACATTATAGGACTTTTTCTACTTGGTCTAACAAAATATGAGAAAATGTCCAAAACTGGTAATAATTGTACCGGTGAAGGCTCGTTTTCAAAAAATTGGTAAAAATCAATAATAGCAATTTATAATCACTTAGGCATAACAGCATTTTAAGTAAACGTTGCAGATTAATTTAGTACAAAACTTACTTCGATGTGATGTAGATTTTCAAAGAAATTGTCACTTAATTTTAGGTAATTTCTGAAAAAAGTTGAATTCGCCTTAGGCTAGTTTACTCTTTTTCAAAAACTTAAAATAAAAATCTAGTCTGAAATGATTGTGGTACAGGATATACGAATTATAAATTTACCCGTTTTAATATTCAAAATTGTCCAAATTTTACAAATAAGGTCGACTGATTCAGCTCTATACGTGCGTTTTTCTAAACGTGCATTAGAGAAAAATTCATAATTAATTTAGTGAGTTAGTTTTCAAAAATCCAGTCTTATAAAAATCAAGATAATAAGATGTTCTAACTGGAAATTGAATTAAATAAATCTATTGGATAACGGAAAGTGTAGTATTTCACCGACTAAAACTATCAATTTTACATTATTTTGACGTTTTTTTTGAAAGCAGCCTTAATAAGCTACCAAATGAATATAAATACTGTAGCGGGGGTGCGCGGGGAGTGAAGGGAAACCCAAACCGATGTGTACGTAAACTTGTATTCACAGAGCTAATTTTACAATGACGACGAAGCTGACGCGTTCCCCAACCAGTTAGAGCGAGAGTGAGAACTGGAGCGGAAGCACGTTTGTCAGACGTTATTTTCCTATAGTGTAGTTCCACGTGGGAAGCAGGGGACTATAGGTAAATACAAAGAGCATGGTAAATATTGTCCGTATCTAAGATTCGATAGGTACATTTCAACTTTCAAGCGGTGAGCCTAACCAAATCAGGAAAAATCTTAACACCGCGATCTACGAATACTATGGGATCATGACAGCGCCATCTAGCGGGTTTTATGGTAACTAAACCGGTGTCGCCGCTCGGCATTGGTCGGTGTAATATCTGGTGGTGTTACAATACTTAATTTTATCTGTGGTAGAACAAGGTGTTTTTTTTTATTGAATACATCACAATACATTTTACCTAGCGAAAAACTTTTCTTTTATACAACTTGTATGAAAAAAAATTTTTTCTACATGGTGTTTTTCTGATGCCAATCGATTCCATTCCTATTCAGTATCGAAAGTTTCTTTGAGCTCAACTTGCGGTAATGTACATACTAAAGAGCCACAAATTGAAGAAAACTTTTTCCACATTTACCCCATAACAAAATGTATGGAAAATGTATCCATTGATTTGTGGGTTTTTAGTGCAAAGCAAGTATTTATACTGGATAAGAATGGAATCGATTGGCATCAAAAAAACTGTTTTAAAAAAATAGTTTAATTTTTGTAGATATCTTATGTCACTATGGAGGAAATGTGGAAAAAGTTTTCTACAATTTGCGGCTTTTTAGTACATTACCGGAAGTTGAGCCCTAAGAAATTATTGATACTGAATAGGAATGGAATCGATTGGCATCAGAAAAACACCATGTAAAAAATTTTTTCTCATACAAATTGTGTAAGACATTTTTTTCGCAATTTGTGACTATTTTTTATAAAAAAACATATTCATATGTGTATTTTTTTAATATTTATTAGTGGCCAGTGTTTATGACGAACATGTACGTTTCTCTGGAGTTTGTAAGCGATTCGTTTTAACAAGCGTGTATGGGAGTAAAATGTATTGTGATGTATTCAATAAAATATAACCGGCCAAGAGCGTGTCGGGCCACGCTCAGTGTAGGGTTCCGTAGTTTTTCGTATTTTTCTCAAAAACTACTGAACCTATCAAGTTCAAAACAATTTTCCTAGAAAGTCTTTATAAAGTTCTACTTTTGTGATTTTTTTCAAATTTTTTAAACATATGGTTCAAAAGTTAGAGGGGGGGGGACGCACTTTTTTTTCCTTTATCAGCGATTATTTCCGAAAATATTAATATTATAAAAAAACGATCTTAGTAAACCCTTATTAATTTTTAAATACCTATCCAACAATATATCACACGTTGGGGTTGGAATGAAAAAAAATATCAGCCCCCACTTTACATGTAGGGGGGGTACCCTAATAAAACATTTTTTTCCATTTTTTATTTTTGCACTTTGTTGGCGTGATTGATATACATATTGGTACCAAATTTCAGCTTTCTAGTGCTTACGGTTACTGAGATTATCCGCGGACGGACGGACGGACGGACGGACGGACGGACGGACGGACGGACGGACGGACGGACGGACGGACGGACGGACGGACAGACAGACATGGCGAAACTATAAGGGTTCCTAGTTGACTACGGAACCCTAAAAAAACACCTTGTTCTACCACAGATAAAATTAGGCATTTATATTCATTTGGTAGCTTATTAAAGAGGCTTACTTTGATGAAAAATCTGGAGGTGTCGCTTGTATGATAATACTTAAAAAAAAAAAAAATTTTTTTTTTTAAAGTTTTTGTATGGCAATATAACACAAAATTAATATTATATAATTGTCCTACCTACATGCACAATATACGTGACGCACGTCAAAATCGGCTGCCCAGAAAAAAAAATATCGAAGAAAGTTCAAATTTCGTTTTTTCTTTAATACTTATTACTAAACTAAACTATAAAGTTTTGGGAGCTGAAATTTGGCATACTCGATACTAATACAAAGACGAATCAATAAAAAATAATTTTTAAGAAAAAAAAAACCGCCGCCTTTGGGGTTCTGGTGAAAGCTACTTGCGAATGTTGGATTACGTATTTCGGTTCTGACCATCACCAACAGTTCCACTACACCAAATGTCACTATTCTGGACGTAAGTGCATGCTGTTCTTATAAAAATACCAAAGTCACTATAAACGTGCCATTCAGATTTGAGGAGTTCCGTTCTGACCATCATCAGGAGTTCCACTGCACCAAATGTCACTGTTCTGGACGTAAGGGCATGCTGTTCTTATAAAAATACCAAAGTCACTATAAGCGTGCCGTTCAGATTTGAGGAGTTCCGTTCTGACCATCATCAGCACTTCCACTGCACCAAATGTCACTGTTCCGTACGTAAATTCATGCTGTTCCTTTAAAAATACGAAAATCACCATATGTATGCCTTTCAGATTTGAGGAGTTCCCTCGATTTCTCCAGGATCCCATCATCAGAACTAGGTTCTGAGAAAAATGGGACCAATCTATATGCATACACATTCAAGCAAAAAATTTTTTTTCAAAATCGGTCCAGTAACGACGGAGATATCGAGGAACAAACATTAAAAAAAAAATAAAAAAAAATACAGACGAATTGAGAACCACCTTCTTTTGAGAGATTTGAGGCGGCGCTTAAAAATTCAAGCCAAAACTCGCTGGGGGCAGATTCACTTAGCTTATATCCTGGCATGGCCTTTAACGTAATGTACCTAAGTACTTGATGGTTTTCTGTCGCTATGAATATTCCCAAAAGGAGGTTAATTCGTCTGTAGGTATACACTTGGTTTATACCTATATATTTTTAACCGACTTCATAAAAGGAGGAGGTTCTCAATTCAACTGAATGTTTTTTTTTTGTATGTATGTTACTCGATATCTCCGAGAATCATGGACCGATTTTCAAATTTTTTTTTTCAATCGATCAGGTATGACCCCGAGATGGTCCCATTGGCACCAAGTCGGGGTCTGATGATGGGATCTTGGAGAAATCGAGGGAACTCTTCAAATGTTATAGGCACATGTAATGTTTTTAGTGTATTTTTCAAAGGTACACCAGTATTTACGCCTGATGGTAATAATTTTATGTGGCTGAGCTGATGATGGAAGGTCAACTCCTCAATGGTTAGGAGTTAAAGGATAATTCTTTCACTACTGTACATATATTCGGACTGATACATATAATATGAATAGGAACCACTAAAAATCAACAAATAAATAAACTTTTTAACAAAAAATAAAACCGCCTTCAAAAAGAAGCGTGTTACAAAACACGGAGAAACTAGAAAGCAAAAAATAATAAACCTTTGAATTCAGATTTCTTATCGGATTGCAATAATCTAAACATCCAAATTATTATTATTGGAGTCGGGGCCAGCCTGCGTATGGTTGGGTGGGGCAAACAGGAAATAGCAAGGCGACGAACAGGTCTGGTATACCGACTACAAAAATAATTGATTGACTACGATAAGAAATCTGAATTCAAAGGTTTATTATTTTTTGCTTTCTAGTTTCTTTCTTAAATTTGTTATTCGATGTCTCCTTAATTTTTGGACCGAATTTGATTGTTTTTATTGAGTCCATATAAAAATAGATTGGTCCCATTTTTATCAAAACCCCATTCATGATGATGGGATCCTGAAGGAATCGAGATAGCTCCTCAAATCTTAAAGGCATACTTACAGCAATGTTTGTGTTATTCAAAACAGTGACATTTGATGAAGCGGAACTGCTGATGATGATCAAGGAGAACTCTTCAATGAAGCATACTTAGGAGGAGTTGGAGGAGGAGAGTGTTAGGAGGTATTTTCCAGGATAAGGAATCGAGGGAACTCCTCAAATCTTAACCATTTATAGTGACTTTTGTAAAGTAGCCAGAGTCCAGCCAGGCCAGAGCATTCAATCACTAATACCAGTAATACCTAATACGTTTTATTCATACTTATGCAGCTCCAGCCCAAACAAGTTCATTTATTTTTAACCCCCGACCCCGACGCAAAAACGAAGGGGTGTTATAAGTTTGACGTGTCTGTCTGTGTGTATGTCTGTCTGTCTGTCTGTCTGTCTGTCTGTCTGTCTGTCTGTCTGTCTGTCTGTCTGTCTGTCTGTCTGTCTGTCTGTCTGTCTGTCTGTCTGTCTGTCTGTCTGTCTGTCTGTCTGTCTGTCTGTCTGTCTGTCTGTCTGTCTTAATTTATATTTATGTCTTAGTTTTTAATTTTGTCGTTAGGTTAGGTTAGGTTATTATTGGTAGTGTGGGCAACATCAGTCATGCATCTCTAGTGAATATTGCCTATGCAATATTAGAGGGTGCGCCCAGCGGGCGACTTTTCGAAGCGACTTTTTTGTCGCGACCATGGGCTAGTGTGAAAGTGCGCTCACGAAGCGACGCAACTTTTCATACAAATACGTAAGTCGCCGAACAACTTTGTCGCCCGTAGGCGCGCATCCTCTCATACGAACCGAAAAGAAAACTTACTTGAAATAAATATTAACTAAATATATTTGTATTTGTTTCATTTATTATCAAACCATTAAGATCTTGTAAAATGACACTTTATTGTTGTATAACAGTTCCAGGCTGAAATAAGTTCCCTGGGACTGATCCCATCATCATCACGGTAACAACTGACACATATATGGCACTGGCAATATCCACTTCAAGGTCGAGAAGGAAGTCAATAATATGGACTTCTATGGAATTAGCAATTGTACGACGAGTAGTGTCAGATCAGGCTGTTCGGTAACGTCGTTGGCCTCGCCGCCGCTGGCCCAAAGGAACTAAGTACTTAATTCCATACAAGTATGAGATTTAACACAGACACACACACACACACACACACACACACATTTGGGCTGGCGGGGTTGTCAAGATCGCTGCCAACATAGCTCGGTAGGAGTGCAGTTAATAAAAGGTGCCAGTTGTGTTGTGATGGTGGTGGTGGTGGTGATGGTGGTAAAGGAGGGCGGCGGCGGCGGCGGCGGCGCGCTCCAGCCCGTCGCGTCGCAGTCACAGGTTCCCGAGCTGCAGCAGCTCGAACGTGCGCAGCTTGCGCTTGCCGCTGGTGCTGGTGGGGACGGTGCAGGTGCCCGTGAGGCAGATGGGGCACCACGGGCACGGCGTTGTCGTCGTCGACGTCATCGTCGTCGTCGAGAAGATCTTCCTCTTCTCTGTTTGGACGAATATGATGCAGTAGAACATAACTGCAACATTACCAAAATACCTTCACATGATCAGTGCAATCGAAATACACGTTACCCAACACTGTTGGCAGGCAATACGCACACAATGTTACGAACATATAATTTCAATAAACTACGAAACATAATTTATTCTGGCCCTTATCGGGTTATTCAGTTTAATCAATTAGAAATTAAATCACGCGCGCAAGGTGTTGCTGGATGGCGTGAAGAGGTGTAATATGTATAAGCAGAAGACAGGCATATGTATAGGTGCGAGTGGATACTTAAGTAGAACGTTGTGTTGTGTTAGTTTATCTAGTGGTATTATATTAGTAGTAGGAGGAGGACAAGTGAACTGACAGAGGTAGAAGATGACGGCGAAGGTGGCGATGAGCGCGCGGAAGAGGCGCAGGTCGAGCGCCCACACGGAGGCCGTCAGCACCACGCACATGATCAGAATCATCACGGGCACGTACACCGACGAGTACCAGATCCACACGTCGTACAGCAACTCCTGCTCCTGCAACCACCACACCACACGTCTTCACTACTGACAACTGCAGGTGTTACATACATACTGTGGGTGTGCGGGGTAGTCGTACGATGTTGTCGCGGGCTGATGTCGTGTCGTGGACCGAGATGGCCCCAATATTCTAAGCCAGCGCCGGCTCTTAACCTTCGGTTTACTAGGATAGCGGTGCCGTCATATGAGTCATATCATGCACTCACTTATATTACCAGAAACTTCCCCAGACGCCCAAGAACGAGAGGGAAGTCACCTGTCCTGCTCGCCACGCTGACCTCACATCGCGCCACCACGTCGGCCGCGCGATCGCGAGGGCGGTGGCGGGCACGCCGGAGCACGAGGCAGCTTCACTTTCGCGGCGCGCTTGATAGGGATCGGTCGATATCGGATTTCGCGGATTCGTACTTACGCACTTAGGTTACCTAGGTTTAGGCTAATCATATTCTTATAACGTTGATTTCATTAAATTTAATTGTTGTTGATCGTTTTTCGTATTTTCTTACCCTGATTCCTAAAACTTACTTAGTACCACATCTCGGACACTGGCGATCAAATACATACATGAAAGAGGCGCGTTCCTAGCACACATTCTAAAACGCGTACCATGCTTGTATGAGTGAGGTATGACAGGTCGACTGTTCGCGTTTTTGACAAGCGGTAAGTGTGAGGTAACCGAGAGGGGGTGGGCGGCACTTTCAGCGGGGAGCGGGAGTGGCCAATGGCCATACTGTACGATAGTACTCTTTATTATACTATGCCAGTACGTAACTATATTAGGCCGATAGTCCACTATCATGTTTATCTTAAACATATGATCATAGGTCTGTACTGTAGGTACATATACATACTTACCTATGCCTCCCTTTTTCTCCTGCTGCCTTGCATCAAATGAGGTAATTCTAATTTGTGTCCCTAATATTTATATTGATTTCCATTTAAATAGTATAAGGAAAGGTTAAGTCAAATACAATTTGTGTAATTAATGGATGAGTACAATTAATTATTATTATTAGTTCTTGAGTTATGGACTATTTATGGTGGTCATGGCTGTTTTCCATGTAAAAGGTGTCCCGAAAAGACGCAAGATTTCAATTTGCCGCCATTTTTGTATTTTAGTGCTGGCAAGTTGGCAACCCTAAAAATAATAACTATTTGACAGCTGAATGATGGTTCAATCCATATCGAGTATGGGCAATTACTTTTACCTAACCCGCTTAGAATAATCTCGATATATGAATACCTATAGGTAGATAAGAGCTTGCCGGACAGGTACCATGACAGCGCCGACCAACAGTCCGACGCCCACGATGCTCCAGAAGGCTGTGAGGATGCCGAGCCGCCGGTACATCATCATGTGCGGCATGTGGAACAGCGAGTGTACCTGCACACACACGCACATGTACTACACACACACACACACACACACACAGTGAACTTGCTGAGCACCAGGTGCAGGATGTGGAATAATGAGTGCAGAGAGTGAATGAATAGGGACCTGCGCTGCGAACACACACAAGTTGATGAAATGCTGCGAAGTTAGCGGGTTGCGGTAGGTAATGGCCGCTGTACACACATGGCCAACAGTTCCACCAACCCCCTTGGCCATGTGTGTAGAGGGCTACTTGGCCGTAAGTTTGCAGTTGGCGCTTGCGCTTGCCGGCCAACCGATTCGTGTCGGTTTTTTGTCCACACATCAAAGGATCTTGGCGCCAATGGCCAACTGCGTTTACACGTTGGCGCTTCATTCAGTTGGTCGTCAGCCGTCAGAGAGGACAGTAGTGATATATTTACGAAAATAATAAGTTTATCTATGCCAATAATAGTGTAGATTTTAGGAAATAAAATAACCTTGCAAATGTTTAATGTATTTCCTAAAAAAGATAAATGTTCTTATCAGAATATTCAAAAAATTGTTAATATTGCAAATAATTTAATTTTACTACGGGGTACCTTATTATTTTTTAATATTTTTTTTTCTGACAACGTCTATGACCAAGAATTTCCTAGATTTTTTCATTACACGTCCATCTTTCATGAAGAGCCAATGCCAAGTGATTGGTTCGCCAATGTGTAAACAGCGGCTCTTATCTTGGCCAAGGGGTTTCACAAAGGGCTGGTGGAACCGTTGGCCATGTGTGTACAGGGGCCTTAAGGTATCGTACTATACTAATGCCGGCGATGAAGATGGTGGCACCGGGGCGCTCGAACTCGAAGAAGAAGAAGTGCCACGAGCGCGTCCAGTCCGGCTTCTCGGTGGTGGTGGTCTCGCCCGCCGCGCGCAGCGCGCCCGCGCCCATGCCGCTGCCGGCTGCTGGCTGCTCGACTCTCGAGTCTCGAGGTCACGGTACCGCTACCGGCGCTATACCGATAATTACCACACAAATACCTATCACACACAATCCTATACGATTTATTTTATTATCTAGTTAACATTTTTTTTAGTAAATAAGCTCTAAAACTGAAAATAATTTATAAATAATAATGTAAATATTTATGCTATGACATTCATTAACATGACATGACGCGTGATTAGAAAATTAGAAAAAATTACTCTTGGAACGTGTTCAAACTTAATAAAAAGCTACATTTAAAAATTTCGTGATTCCCGCGCGTTGTCCGGAGCGGGCTACTAGAAGATACTAGTACTACCTTTTGATCTTTTGATTCACTAGGTACTTTAAGCCCCACATTCACGGTACGATTCACGCGCCAGCCAGCACAAAGCGCCAGCCACTCACGAGGAGATCCCTCCCCCCCCGTTACTCGCACGGTGCTCGCACGAGATGGCATAATAAAATTAGTAGGCAAGTAAGTATGAGATATAAAAATAGACTCAGTGGTCGTAAGGGGCCACACTCGATCGCACGGTATTTTGTTGCGATTTGCGATATCGTATGCGATGCAAGTAAATCGTTAACGATGTTGACATACACTGTCGATCGGTCGTTTCGATAAATCGGTTGCGACGGATCGTACAGATATATCGTACCGTGAATGGGGGGCTTTAATCAAATGTCAAAATTGTCAAATATAAAGTCGCTGTCACCAAGCTGTCACTTCACTTCAGTTGTCACTCTTGTCAGTTTGGTTTGGTTGTGTTGTGTTGTGTTGTCAGTTTCAGTTGTGTATTGTGAATGCGCGTCGGGTGTGTCGGTCACCTCGCTTATCTGCGTGTCTGTTTAAATACTTGTTATCAGTTGGTAGTTAATTGTTACTTAAATTATATACTCTGCGATTTTTGGCCAGTGAATTATTGTACTGCGCTAGGTAAGCCGCAAGTTTATCTAAACGCCAAAACATGACGACGCGTCTCGTATGTGCCAGTAACAAACTATTTATTTTATAGGTATGAAATTAAATTGGTGCATTTTCAATTATTCGTGGGCTTAAATTTTAATACTAATAATATTATATTATCTTTAGTTTTTGTGGACTGCAGCGGTTACCTATGTGTTTTGAATGTTTTGATGCGTATTTTCCTTGTTTGTTTGGCACACGCCGCCGCTCAGCGCTTGTGCGAGGCGAGAGAAAGGCAGGCAGGTACAAGTTCCGATATTTGGGATTTCCCAGAATCAGCAACATCGCTCGGTGTTTCCCGAAGTGCAAAATTACATTCTCGTCTATTTTCCTAACTGTTTATGTTTTCGGATTACAATATTACAATCATTTATTCTGTTTTGTTATGCTTCCGATCGGGAACCGAGTTAAAAATCACGTTGCTGATTGATCCATCCTGTCATGCTGGAGGGATCCAAATTTGCTAAATTCAAGTAAATTTACAGATGGTAATTTTGAATGAGGAAAACTCATTAGGTAGAAAAACCGTAAAATTAAAATAATTAGTGGTGTTGACAAAGATGTATTACTTTCTATTTGTGTTTGCAGTAAGGACTGTAAGGAGTTCAAATCTTTAGGTATCTGTTGGTTTCTACTGCAACTATGATTCTGATTATTTCTGATTGGAACCGTCAAATAAATATTAAAAGTGATTTGTTTTAGTATTTCAGAGTAAGTAGTGGGACAAGATGGCTAAAGCAACAGGCAAAGAGCACCCGGAGGAGGACCTGTTCTTTCCGCCGGGTGCCCCGCCGCCCTACATCACCTCGCAGGGCGCGCCGGGCTCCAGCACCAACCACTCGGTGAGTATTACTTCACCACTCGCAACACAGCCACTACTTATTCAACTACCACCCTGTGGACACTACTGCATAAGGCACTGCCAATTTATGTAATTAGATGTTATGTTTTATCAATTTGGTAGAAGTCAAACTTTTCCTGTGAGCTATAGGGTTCATTATACTGAGGTGATTTCAAGTCTGAAAATGAGAGGTTTTAGTGTGAAAGACTGCTAACAATCTGCCGTTAGAATCGTAATAAACGGCCAAACCGCATACTTTAGTGATTATTAGATCAGGTTGTTATCAGACCATTCAGCAGGGTTAGCACATGATTGCCGCGAGAGTATGTCGCCGCGAGATAGACTACCCGTCCTTATGTCATTAATACAGTTAGAAGAAGACGTGTCGTCTATCTCGCGGCGACATACTCTCACGGCCATTATGTGCTAGGCCCACTGATCTTATACGTTCTTAGTATGTGACTCGAGTTTAATCAGGGTTCGAAAATATCCGATATTTATAATAAATATCAAAATATTGGATATTTATGATATATATATCGGATATATATCAACTTTGATATATATCCATTTTGTATGGAAGACAAAGAAGACATTATTATTTTGTTGCACTATTTATGAATACAACTTTAGATAAGGAAAATTCTACTAAAAACAACTTTTAGTAAAAAATCAGTAACAAACACAAAAAAAACTACGTTTTTAACAATGTTACATTTTTATAAACCATTTTTGTATTGCAATATTTATAAACAAATGATAAATATCGGATATTTATAACCATTGATATATATCCTCGAACCCTGAGTTTAATCACACAAAAATGAACAAGTCATGCAGAATATGTGAACTAGTGTCAAGTGTATCAGATTTAGAATTATATTTAAAACATCCTGCCCCACGCTATTACGGAATATTGGTTAAAACATGGTCTTTATGCCACTGGAAGAAGGTGTACAGTTGAATAAAGTTAGATAAGCACATGTGTCAAATGCATTGAGTGGATGTAGGCACTAGGCACCAGGGCTAGTGCTCGGCGTTCCGAGAACTGCGCGATAAGAGCGCCGAGTGTCGAGTGTCGAGTCGAGAGAGCACTTAGACAGGCAATTCCCCTTCACATAGCTGGTGCTTACGGGTAGCCATGGCGCCGTCGCCAATATTATAAAATTAACAATTATAACGAAATAATTTGTAAAATTAACAATTATAACGAAAACTGTGTCGATCAATCAATCAATGTCCAATGGCAGATGGCGGGCGCCGGCGCCACTGGCCCCCGGCATTTTTAGTCATTTAGTCATTTATTTAATATTGCATTGTCATGTACATAATAAGGTGTTAGTTTACATTTGATTCCAGTTCATGACACCCTGTAAGGGCACACAATATATAACTTAATTTAGGTTATACATTACATCAATGATTAATTTAGGAATTTTAACAGTATGTTGTTTTAGAAAATCGCTGTATTAATTAATTGGTCAAGTTATTAATATAGATATTAATTTAATTTAATAAATGTCATTTTATAATAGTATGATTGTAGAAATATAAAAGATTATGAGTTAAAAGTCCTAAACCAATTCGATGTCACATTAAACTAGTGTATTATCTTTAAGGAATGATTCGACTGTGTAATAGCATTTTTCTAATAGTAGGCATTTCAGTTTAGAGTTGAACAATTTATCAGTGGGTTCGAATTTAATAGTATTGGGGAGTTTGTTAAAGATTTGAATACATTTATAGTGTGGTCCTTTTTTATACATAGCTAAGTTGGATTTAGGTATTAACAGCTTATTCCTATATTGACTTCTGGTTTTACAAGTATCTTCTTTTAATGGAAATAATTCTGTATGTTGCCTTACAAATTGTGCAGCCTCCATTATATATATTGAGGCTAGCGTCAACAGTTCCTGCTGTATAAAATGCGGTTGGCAACTGTTAGGGACGCGTATGTTCGCCAGGATTCGAATGCACTTTTTTTGTAGGATAAATATTTCTTCGGCGTTTGTGCTATCTCCCCAGAGAAGTACGCCATATCGGAGAGCAGAATAGATATAAGCAAAATACACGGATAAAGCCGACTCAAGATCAGTGTTCGCTTTTAATATACCAAGGGCGTAGATAAACTTGACTATTCTTGTTTTAAGACTTTCGATGTGAGCCTTCCAGTTTAACCCTGAGTCTATTGTTATTCCCAATAACTTAAAATCATTTACTTCTTCTATAATATTTTTACTTATTTCAAGCTTTAGTTCCAAGGATTTTTTCTGCGTAGGTTTAAATTGGATAATTTTTGTTTTCTGTAGGTTTATATCTAAATTATGCTCGGCAAGCCAATTTTTAACAGTGTTTAAAAGATTCAAGAGTTTCTGATTTGCTTCGGTACTGTCTGTGGCACTAAACAGCAAAGAGACGTCGTCTGCGAACATAACACATTTTGTATTTACATCTATGATTTTTGGCAAATCGTTGATATACACCAAAAATAGGGTACAAGCTAAGATACTACCTTGAGGTAAGGAGCAAGTTGTTTGGCGCAGTTCAGAGTTTACGCTGATCATCTCTCGGTTCTGGTGGTCGTAATAATCTATTTGGACGTATTGTTTCCGATTTTGTAAGTATGACTGGAACCATTTGTGGGCCATGCCGCGTACTCCTACGCCGTATAGTTTAGTCAATAGGATCTCGTGTGATACTTTGTCGTATGCCTTGGTCATATCTAAGAGAAGGCCTATGCTATATTGTTTTATGTTTAAGTATTCCAGGATATGTGTTATATAATGGTAAACAGCTAGGGTTGTTGAATGGCGTTTTCGAAATCCGTGTTGATTAGGGTCTAAAATATTATATTTTTCGAGAAAGCTATACAAACGATTTGCCATAGATTTTTCAAAGATTTTTGACACGGATGGTAGAAGGGCAATCGGTCGATATTGGTTTGGGCTATGTGCAGTACCGCCTGGTTTTAAAATTGGTTTAATTTTAGATGTTTTTAATAGTTCTGGGAAAGTACCTTCGTCAAAAGACTGGTTTATTAATAGAGTTAGTGGGGTCGCTAGTTCAACATCACATTTCTTAATTAAAGCAGCTGGAAGCTCGTCAAAGCCATAGCTTTTTTTATTTTTTAATTGACGTATCAGTTTCCGTATTTCGTCCTCTTTGACTGGAGTAATATAAATGGAATTCGTAGTAGGATAGATAACAGGTCGACCGACTCGTGGTGTTATCTCTCCCGCGGGCGCGCGTGCGCAGGGCGGTGGTGGCGGGGAGCTCGGCGCGGGAGCCGATGATTCGCCTACCGATGCGAAATACTCATTAAACATGTTTGTTATTCGCGCGGGCGATTCTAAAATATTATCTCCTATTTTTAAAGTTATATTTTTACGGATAATTTTTTTATTTCTCCGGGTTATGTTATTAATTAGTGTCCACATTGTTTTTACTTTATTATTTGATCTCTTAATTTGATTAATGTGATTGATTTTCTTCGATTTTTGTATGCATTTCTTGAGGATTTTCTCGTATTTTTTATAGTGGTCGTGTATGATTATGCTATTTGTGGTATTGACGAAGCTTTTTAGCTGTCTTTTATGGCGGCAAGCGAGTTTTATACCTTTTGTTAGCCATGTTTTATTATGGGTGGGAGATACTAATTTAATACGTCTCTTTGGTAAATATGTATTTAAAATATTTTGTAATGTGTCATGAAATGCTTGGAAATTTTGATTTAAGTTGTTTTTTGTTAATAGTATGTCATTCCAATTTATTTCAGCGAGTTTTTGTTTGAATAGTACCATGTTTTTTTCACTAAATATTCTACTGTGTGCGTACCACTGCTTTTGAGTATTGTGTGTATCTTGTCTTTGGAGTGTCATTAAAACGCTTTTGTGGTCCGATATGCCGTTATCTTCTACCTCAACCTTACAATTGGTTTGATTAGTAAATATTAAATCAATACATGTAGATGAGCTATTTTTCACCCTTGTGGGTTGTTTTACAATTTGTTGAAAATTATAGCATAACATGGTTTCTATTAATCTGGTTTTTGTAGGTGAATTACCCAACAAATTTATATTAATCATTATTTTTAAAATCGGGACTTAATCGCGTATAACTACATATTAAATTTATATTAAAGTCGCCAACTATAAAGATGTGTCTATTTTTCTCTAGGTTTTGTATCTTACAAAGTAATATATTCAAACAATTAAAAAAGGTTTCAATTTCTCGATCTGGTCTGTAAATGTTAACTATAAGTATATTTTCCTTGGGTATTTCTATGGCACAACACTCAAAAATGCACTCTTTCGATAATTTAGCTAAGTCTTTTCTTTCAGTAAATTCGATGTTTTGTTGCAACAGAATTGCCACACCTCCTCCTTGATGTTGACTCCTATTATATGAAGCTGCGAAATCGTAGTTGTTAATGGTAACTAATTCCTTTTGGTTTTCAGATATCCAGGTTTCAGTTACACATGCTAACGAAATATTTTTGTCTAGCAGAAGGGTCTCCATGATGTCGGTTTTATTTTTTAGGCTTTGGGCATTTTGAACTAAGATAGTAAATTCATTCAGTGATTCATTCACGAAAGGAATTATTTTTGTTGTTGGTGCCGTCTGATTGTGTACTTATGTGTGAGTATTCGTCCGTCGTATTGGGGCGGGCCGGAGTTGATTGTTGTTGTTTGCATGTAGGCATGATTTGCGCGTCTTGTTTTGTGTCTAGTTGCTGTGCTTGCATTTCTTGTGACCTATTTTTGTCATGGACGTATTCTATACCATTTATAAAGAGCCTGTTGTTCCTGATGATAGCATATTTTCCCTCATGACGTGCTTTTTTCATATTTTCTCTAAGTAGCGTTCTTTCTTCTAATGCTTTCTTATCTAAGAGAGGTGAAATTGCGTAGCCTGTGTTTTTAAAATAGTGTGCGTTTTGAAGTGCGTAGTTAGTCATACGTCTACTTAAGAGATCTAATCGTACAGGGCGACGACGGTGCCCTCTTTTGCCTATTCGGGTGGCCTGTTCTATAAATCCGTTAATATTTATATTCATAATATCTGAAAACATGTTATCAACACGATGACATAAATCTGATTCCGTTTCCAATTCGTACTCGTCCAAGCCATACACAATTATTGTTTTGTTTTGTTCGATATTTTTAGTGGAGTTTGTTTCCGTCCCTATTTGATATTTTAGCTGTTGTAGTTCCGTTTTTAATTTTTGGGTTTCGTTCTCTAATTGTTCGATTTTTGTCTTAGTTTTCAGTAATTCATTCTTTTGAATTTCGTGTTGCGTTGATAATGTGCTGATTTCTTTAGTTATATCTTGTTTTATTTGGTGTATACTTGTATTTATTTCTTTTAGTATAGTAGTTCTCATCTCAGCTAACATGATTGTTTTATATCGATCCAATTTTTTATCCAATAGGGCGCTAAGTTGGTCTAGTGTGAGCGGCTGGTCGTTTATTGTTGAGGGTGCGATGTTTGTAGATAAGTTGTGTGATGTGATGCTTGTTTCGGTGTTATTATATGTTTGGGTGTGAGTGTCTTCCTCTAAGTTTAGCAGATCGTCGACTGACATGGTGGTGTCGTCGAGGCCGGGGGCCGACGCTGGTGCTGGGGGTAAGTATCGATTTCGTACTGGGGTGTTATCATCTCTTTTCCTACGTGTGACGTTATTGCAATTTTGGCAGGTCCAATATAATTTTAGATCCTTCCCGTGTTCCCTATAATAGGCTGAAGTCATGCTAGTACACGAGTAGTGATACGCTGCGTGGCAGGTGACGCATTTCAATAGCTCTAAGCGGACATTTATGTCTAAATTGCATCCTAAGCACTTCATCTTAAATGTTTTATTGTGTTTCTGTTCTTAATATCTAGGTATACTTGCTGTGAAGTCGGTTTGTTATTGCGTTGGGTAGGCGCACGGAGAAAAAAGTCTCGTCCATGATACCTGAATAGTGTAATCTGAACGAGAAAATCTAGTAAATTCTGGGACAATTGTTCACATAGTATAAATAACTAAACTAGTCTGTTTAAATGCGTTGAGCTTAGTGAACTAGTTATCTTGTAATTGCTACACATTAAAATAGCGTGTATTACTAGAATATTTAGTAATCATAACACGTGGACCGTACAAATAAATAATATTTTCTTGCAGAGCTTAATAAATGAAATGTGACCTTGACAATACATTCACATCACATTTCACCTACTCAAAGGTTAGCTGGAAGAAATCCCTTAAAGGGATAAGTTCGCCTTTGTACTGTCTATCCTGTGTCATATTTGTGTTTTGTGTTTTGTACAATAAAGAGTTTATACATACATACATACATACAATATATTCTTGTAAAGGTAATATATACATTACGTATCATAAAATAAAAATATTGTAAGGGTCACACAGTCAAATTGTGTGTATTACTAGATTATTCAGTATTTATAACAAATGGAGTGTCTAAATAAACAAAATAATGTAAACTCCACAAGAAATTCTTGTAAAGGTTATAAAACTTTAGTTAGGCCAATAATAGGTATCGTTAAGAATACAAGTCATCTGATATATATTACATTCTCTTCATTTATGTAAACTTCATTAAATGGTTGATAGAACAAGAAAGTTAGTTACAGCAACTGCATTTATGGTACTCTCTAATAAATATACAATTGCCTTAACGTGTTATATTGTTATCGGTACCTATGAATTTGTCTGTGCACTGTATAGACAACTAACATTTCTTGTAAATGTAAAAAAAGGTTTGTTGTCTTTACAAGGTGGTTCAGTAGGATTAAAGGCCGAGCCACGCCAGATACGTGTACGTAGACGTGTGCGTGGCGTGCGCGCTGTAAAGTACGAATCTTCAAAAGAGATGATACACCGCTAGACACACACGGGAAACACGTCACACAAGC
Source organism: Leguminivora glycinivorella (assembly GCF_023078275.1). Lineage (NCBI taxonomy): Eukaryota > Metazoa > Arthropoda > Insecta > Lepidoptera > Tortricidae > Leguminivora > Leguminivora glycinivorella. The sequence goes on from NC_062982.1 coordinate 63,609, forward strand.
GGTGTAATCTCTAATGAGGATTCGTCATTTACACCGCGTACGCTACGCGCACGTCTACGTACACGTATCTGGCGTGGCTCAGCCTTTAATCCTACTGTACCACCTTGTATAGACAACAAACCTTTTCTTACATTTACAAGAAATGTTAGTTGTCTATACAGTGCACAGACAAATTCATAGGTACCTACCGATAAAAATGCAGGTTGCTAGGACCAGTTCCAAGAGACAGAAGCCTAGAGTTGAAACTGGGATCCGGAAACCTGGGTCACCCAGCATATGGAATGGATGCTATGAGCGGTGAAAATTGGTGAATCTGAAAGTAAATAAAATAATTATATAATTTGTTAAAAAATATATTTCAACGATCCTTAGTGCAAGACTTTGTTCATATATTCGTCAGTGTTAATAGAACCGTCCTTCATTTCGTCCAAAATTTATATTTTGCAGAATTTTTCCACTTTTGTTCCATAGTATGGCATGGGTCACAGGAAACTTGCAACCATTGTAAATCATCTGAAAAAGACATTAAAATTTCTATGAATAAATTTTACATTAAGTAATATTCTACGTCCACTTCAGATATATATAAAGACTGTCCACGATAAAAAGTGGTCATATATAACATGGTAAATCTTGAGAATAATGAGAATTTATAAGCAGCATGTTTGTCAAATAATTTGTAGATATTAAACTACATTATAAAAATACAAACAAATTATAAACTTTAGGTGGCCTATGAATTTTAGCAGTATGTATCTCATGATAACAATATTTTTTTGTACAGTGTCTTCTTGCAGTCTTTAAGTACAACAGTTTTAATGACAAAAATATTTTTTTAATGTTTAATTATAATAGCCAAAATATACCCTATTACATACTGATTTTACGATAGTAATAATTTTTCTGATTGTAATCAGATTAAGAAAGTACTGAGATTTTCTAACTTTGCTGAATTCGAATTTTTGACACTTTTTGGCTCTCCATACAAAAACAACTGTCAGTGCTTGGAGTAGAAAGTCTTTCTGACTACCAAAAGTCGAAATGAGTTTCAAAAAGTATTTTTTTGTCTGCTAAGATGTCATTCTAATGTGTGTAAAACAGCTTATAAAAATATAAGTATTTATAAAATTGTGCCAGGAAGCGTGTGAAGTTTGTTAAAAAACACTGTACAAGAAATGAAATGCTTGATGGTATACATTCGGCGAAACCTCAGACACACTAAAGCATTATAAGGAATAGCTTTAATTATTATATAGTTTTATGTATACAGATTTATCAAAATATAATATTGCTTCAAAATGTGCATTCAGGAAGAAAGATTTATCATGTTATGTATGACCACTTTTTATCGTGGACAGTCCTTATTGGTTCAGTATTTAGATTTTGCCCACGTAATGTCGTATGAATTTGTATGCAATGTAAAATGAATACAACATTAAATGCCTTTTTACTCACCATTCTAATTATCTACTAAGTTCTACATGATGTACGGTATGTGACTCACCTGCTTTTGCCAACTCTGCCATCTCCCATCCTTGCAAGAGTTTTTGCACCTCTTCATCCATTTCCTAAAATGGAAACTACCAAACGAATGGATAATACGTAGTGAGTACGTTAAACGATAAATAATATAACCTATTGCGATCCGCGTCCACGCGTGATCTCTCATGACACGTAAATGGCCGCCGACCACGCCGCAAAACATTGCGTTTCGTTACACAAGCAAAACATTTATTTATGCGGACAATATTTTTGTTATAACAATTATTTTTCGGTGTATATTACGAGAATATCATTGTTATTTTTTACAAGAGGCGCAAAGTAAAATCAACTATACTGCTATAGCATTCACTAAGATATACAATGGTACTTAAACATGGCGTTTCGTTACAAAAACGAAACACATATTTATACTAACTAAATACTTTTTCAACAGAACTATTTGTTCACCAGTATACATTACGAGAATATTATTGTCATTATTTACAAGAGCTGCAAAGTAATACCAACTTATAAAACAGTCATATCAACTATACTGCGATGGCATTCGCTACGATACAAATAATAGAGTTGACAGCGATGCGTACATATTTATACAAACTTAATATTTTTAAATATAACTCTTCGTTGAGTTTACATTACAAGAATATTCTTTTTATTTCTTTACGAGAACTACAAAGTAATGGCAACGTATAAAAAAGTTACAGGAAGTATACTGTGATAGTAACCGCTAAGATTAAGATTGTAAAGATAATTTTTATTTTTTTGGCATTACAAGAAGCTTCTTGTTAATAGAATTATCGTAAACTTTATTCTATTAGTTGTAAATAAAACTAGAGTTCTCGTATATGTAATTCAAACAGAACTGTTTAGTGCATATTAATGTTTGCTTAGTTCTATTGAATTCAAAATATAGTAAACGTAACAATACAGTTGTTTTTATTACGAGATTGTAGTATCAGTTACGATAAATCTATTTTACTAAACGTTCTGGTAGTATTGTTAAAATATTTTTTTTCCGTGCGCCGCTGTTAGCGCGTGCGAGCGGTGAGTCCTATATGCGAGTCCACGCGCGCGACAGAGATGCCGTCATTGACAAATGACTCAACTTAAATCACATACGTATCACTGTCTTTCCACTTCAAACATCACTTTAATTATATAAATATCGTCACTATCGATTCACATGCACCTTCAACTAAATAATATGCCAACTTCCGGACTCCCGGGGGCTTATTTTAACTATTTCGATTTAATCTATGCGGAGCTATTATTTTCGCGTGGTGTCAGCTCGAATTCCAACTACCCTCTTTGGAGACCCAATACTCCCAGAAACGCACTAAAAGCGAGTAGCGGTTTCCGGATCCGAACTATCCGTTCGACCATTTCCCATCAGGCAGAGCGATATAATGACATCCATCGTTTTGTCGCAAGGTCAAATGCAAGGTAACACTATTTAAAATCGAAAATAAACAACGATGTTGAATGTGCAGGACACGGTGATCTCATTCCCGGAGGTGGTGGTGAGCGGCCCCCCCCCACCCGGCGGCGACGCGGCGGCGGCGGCGGCGGGCTTCCACTTCTCCGACAAGATGATCCGCCAGGGCTTCATCCGCAAGGTACGCTCCTCGCGAGACACTCGCTGCGTGCGGCGTGTCTCCCCTCGTGACTATAATGTTGTTTACCTCGTGCGCAGGTGTACTGCATCATCATGGCGCAGCTGGCGCTGACGGCGGGCGTGGTGGCCTGGTTCATGTTCGACGAGCGCGTGATGCGCGCCGTGGCGCTCTGCCCGGCCGTCTTCTTGTGAGTGCACCTCTTACTGCGCTTTCTACACTATACATTTCCTTCATAATTCATTCGACAGTCGCGGCGCTGCACACGGCTCGCGTCCGAGTGGGATGGCCAGTCGAGTGCTGTCAATTTGAATTTTGACTTTTAATTGATTGTCAACATCATGGCCCTTTAATAGTTATTTGTTATACAAGGGGGGCAAAGTTGTATTTTAACGCCGAGTGTGGAATTGAAAAAAGAGCAAGTGAAAGGATTCTATAGTTGAACCACGAGCGAAGCGAGTGGTTCTAGAATAGAATCCTGAACTTGCGAGTTTTTTAACACACGAGAAGTAAAATACATTTGCACCCGAGTGTAACACAAAACTTTTCCCCTCACTATAGCGAGGAAATACAACGCAAAAAAATGCGTTTATCACTGCTTCCAGTAGTTCCACAGGTGGTAAATCATCTTAATTACTAGATTCACCTACTTTTATCAATTTTAAAGCAGTGAATTTGACTTTATTCAAGGTCAAATTACTTCACCCACTAGTGGATAAAATGCGTTTTTACCCGCTGGTATTAAAGGACAAAACACGTGTTTCCGAGCTAGTGAGGGGAAAAATAATATCGTATAATTATGTAGTATTGTGTCATATCATATGGATTGTTTTGCATAACAGCGGGGTGGCGCTGAGCACGTACCTGACGACGGCGCTGTGCATCATGTGCTGCGAGGGCCCGCGGCGGCGCGTGCCCTACAACTACGTGTTCCTGCTGCTGCTCACGCTCGCGCTGTCCGCCATCGTGGGCGCCGCGTGCGCGCTGTACCACGTGCGCGAGGTGAGCTCCCGTCCCGTCCCGTCTACACAACACAACACAACTACACTACAACTACGTGTTCCTGCTGCTGCTCACGCTCGCGCTGTCCGCCATCGTGGGCGCCGCGTGCGCGCTGTACCACGTGCGCGAGGTGAGCTCCCGTCCCGTCCCGTCTACACAACACAACACAACTACACTACAACTACGTGTTCCTGCTGCTGCTCACGCTCGCGCTGTCCGCCATCGTGGGCGCCGCGTGCGCGCTGTACCACGTGCGCGAGGTGAGCTCCCGTCCCGTCCCGTCTACACAACACAACACAACTACACTACAACTACGTGTTCCTGCTGCTGCTCACGCTCGCGCTGTCCGCCATCGTGGGCGCCGCGTGCGCGCTGTACCACGTGCGCGAGGTGAGCTCCCCTCCCGTCCCGTCTACACAACACAACACAACTACACTACAACTACGTGTTCCTGCTGCTGCTCACGCTCGCGCTCTCCGCCATCGTGGGCGCCGCGTGCGCGCTGTACCACGTGCGCGAGGTGAGCTCCCCTCCCGTCCCGTCTACACAACACAACACAACTACAACTACGTGTTCCTGCTGCTGCTCACGCTCGCGCTGTCCGCCATCGTGGGCGCCGCGTGCGCGCTGTACCACGTGCGCGAGGTGAGCTCCCGTCCCGTCCCGTCTACACAACACAACACAACTAAAACTACGTGTTCCTGCTGCTGCTCACGCTCGCGCTCTCCGCCATCGTGGGCGCCGCGTGCGCGCTGTACCACGTGCGCGAGGTGAGTTCTCCTTCCGTCCCGTCTACACAACACAACTACAACTACGTGTTCCTGCTGCTGCTCACGCTCGCGCTCTCCGCCATCGTGGGCGCCGCGTGCGCGCTGTACCGCGTGCGCGCTGTACCACGTGCGCGCTGTACCACGTGCGCGAGGTGAGCTCCCCTCCCGTCCCGTCTACACAACACAACACAACTACACTACAACTACGTGTTCCTGCTGCTGCTCACGCTCGCGCTGTCCGCCATCGTGGGCGCCGCGTGCGCGCTGTACCACGTGCGCGAGGTGAGCTCCCCTTCCGTCCCGTCTACACAACACAACTACACTACAACTACGTGTTCCTGCTGCTGCTCACGCTCGCGCTCTCCGCCATCGTGGGCGCCGCGTGCGCGCTGTACCACGTGCGCGAGGTGAGCTCCCGTCCCGTCCCGTCTACACAACACAACACAACTAAAACTACGTGTTCCTGCTGCTGCTCACGCTCGCGCTCTCCGCCATCGTGGGCGCCGCGTGCGCGCTGTACCACGTGCGCGAGGTGAGCTCCCCTCCCGTCCCGTCTACACAACACAACACAACTACAACTACGTGTTCCTGCTGCTGCTCACGCTCGCGCTCTCCGCCATCGTGGGCGCCGCGTGCGCGCTGTACCACGTGCGCGAGGTGAGCTCCCGTCCCTTCCTGTCTACACAACACAACACAACTACAACTACGTGTTCCTGCTGCTGCTCACGCTCGCGCTCTCCGCCATCGTGGGCGCCGCGTGCGCGCTGTACCGCGTGCGCGCTGTACCACGTGCGCGCTGTACCACGTGCGCGAGGTGAGCTCCCCTCCCGTCCCGTCTACACAACACAACTACACTACAACTACGTGTTCCTGCTGCTGCTCACGCTCGCGCTCTCCGCCATCGTGGGCGCCGCGTGCGCGCTGTACCACGTGCGCGAGGTGAGCTCCCCTCCCGTCCCGTCTACACAACACAACACAACTACACTACAACTACGTGTTCCTACTGCTGCTCACGCTCGCGCTGTCCGCCATCGTGGGCGCCGCGTGCGCGCTGTACCACGTGCGCGAGGTGAGCTCCCGTCCCGTCCCGTCTACACAACACAACACAACTACACTACAACTACGTGTTCCTGCTGCTGCTCACGCTCGCGCTCTCCGCCATCGTGGGCGCCGCGTGCGCGCTGTACCACGTGCGCGAGGTGAGCTCCCGTCCCGTCCCGTCTACACAACACAACACAACTACACTACAACTACGTGTTCCTGCTGCTGCTCACGCTCGCGCTGTCCGCCATCGTGAGCGCCGCGTGCGCGCTGTACCACGTGCGCGAGGTGAGCTCCCGTCCCGTCCCGTCTACACAACACAACACAACTACACTACAACTACGTGTTCCTGCTGCTGCTCACGCTCGCGCTGTCCGCCATCGTGGGCGCCGCGTGCGCGCTGTACCACGTGCGCGAGGTGAGCTCCCCTCCCGTCCCGTCTACACAACACAACACAACTACAACTACGTGTTCCTGCTGCTGCTCACGCTCGCGCTCTCCGCCATCGTGGGCGCCGCGTGCGCGCTGTACCACGTGCGCGAGGTGAGCTCCCGTCCCTTCCTGTCTACACAACACAACTACAACTACGTGTTCCTGCTGCTGCTCACGCTCGCGCTCTCCGCCATCGTGGGCGCCGCGTGCGCGCTGTACCACGTGCGCGAGGTGAGCTCCCCTCCCGTCCCGTCTACACAACACAACACAACTACAACTACGTGTTCCTGCTGCTGCTCACGCTCGCGCTCTCCGCCATCGTGGGCGCCGCGTGCGCGCTGTACCACGTGCGCGAGGTGAGCTCCCGTCCCTTCCTGTCTACACAACACAACTACAACTACGTGTTCCTGCTGCTGCTCACGCTCGCGCTCTCCGCCATCGTGGGCGCCGCGTGCGCGCTGTACCGCGTGCGCGCTGTACCACGTGCGCGCTGTACCACGTGCGCGAGGTGAGCTCCCCTCCCGTCCCGTCTACACAACACAACTACACTACAACTACGTGTTCCTGCTGCTGCTCACGCTCGCGCTCTCCGCCATCGTGGGCGCCGCGTGCGCGCTGTACCACGTGCGCGAGGTGAGCTCCCCTCCCGTCCCGTCTACACAACACAACACAACTACACTACAACTACGTGTTCCTGCTGCTGCTCACGCTCGCGCTGTCCGCCATCGTGGGCGCCGCGTGCGCGCTGTACCACGTGCGCGAGGTGAGCTCCCGTCCCTTCCTGTCTACACAACACAACTACAATTACTACTACGCAGTCACGCTGACACTGTCTATTCCCTGTCTATTTCTGGGTCGCCGGTCGTGAGTAACGTCGTCGTGGAAACAGCAATATTGGCACAGTTTGTCGCAATTATTATAATCTTTTGATACTTGGAGAAATTGTACTTATACAATGTTTAGAGCTACAAATGTGTTATTTGATTGATTGTATGGCGGCATCGGCAGGTGCTGATCGCGGGCGGCGTCACGTTCGCGATCGTGCTGGCGCTGACGCTGTTCGCGTTCCAGACCAGGATCGACTTCACCATGATGAGCGGCTCGCTGCTCGTGCTGTGCCTCGTGCTGCTGCTGTTCGGTGAGTGCTCGCTAGTCGCTATCTGTGCCTCGTTGCGATTGCGACCACAGAACTAAATCAAGATAGAAGGAAAAAGTGTATCTACTTCGCGTGCGGAAAAGTTAAATAGCGAGCAACATTGTTCGCCGCGCAAGTCAGTCTGCTCCCGACCGCTGCCCGCGAGTGACATACAGTGAAAAATACAAAATGGGTCGGTATTCGATAATTAACTGTTCAAACACCACCAATAAAATCAAGGGTGTTAAGCAAAGTGTTTCCGATCATCGGTAAGTACAGCCGCCATCAGATATATAAGAGCGCCCGAGGTACTCAAAAATATCGGAACACGCCTCTGTGTGAGAAATCTAGCAGACTTCAAATATAATAGGACTCACCTGATGTGGTTCTGAATGCCAGCTTCCAGGGGGGCCCCCAAATCCTTCGATATTTTAGACATATGTCCACAGGCTGTGTGGCACGTAGAAATCTCCTTGTGATTCGTGGCTGCAGCGTATTTTATAATAATTATAGGCTCAAGCTTCCGAGGAGCGAGCTAGCGGCGGTGTCGGTTTTAAGAAGAAGTGTGTGGTAACACTGAGCTTCAGTGTTGCTCGCTTTGATAAAAGCGTTCTGTTTTAGGTTTGTCCCGTTTTGAAATCTGCTATTCGACTAAGTTTTAATCGATTTAAAATTAAGACATAAAAAAAATGTAATACTTGTGCGTACTCAAAAAAATACGGAACATATACCGCCGACCATAAAATAATGCGTTATTTTATCTAAAAACTAGAAAAAACTATGCTAACTTAGGGCTAAAACATGTAATGCTCTACCTAATTAATGCCTATTCAGCAGGCAAAGGGCAGACCTTAACGACAGGTCGCTTAGTAAGAGTATTACCGATGCGTACAGTTACGACTCTGGTAATACCGTCGGCGCCGGGATGCAATTGATGCACGCGCGCGAGACGCCATTGCAATGGTGGTAGTGTGTTATCTATCAACACGACTACAGAACCCTCTCGGAGGGACGTGTTAGTATTGTCGTGGAACCATTTACCTCTTGGTTGTAGCTGGTGTAAATATTCTACGCTCCAGCGTTTCCAGAAATGTTGAACGGCTTGTTGAATAACCTGCCATCTCGCGAGGCGGTTTGGATTGTCGTTAGACAAGTCAAATTCAGGTAAAGACGTTAATGGTTCCCCGATGAGGAAATGTCCAGGAGTAAGGGGTAATGGATCAGTGGGATCATTACTAAGTTGACACAGGGGTCTTGAGTTCAAGACGGCTTCAATTTGACAAAGTAGAGTGTTAAATTCGTCCTGTGTCAGTTTCAGTGTGCCTATGACACGATGTAAGTGTCGTTTCAGACTACCTACGGCTCGTTCGACGAGGCCGGCAAAGTGCGACGCATACGGAGGGTTAAATTGCCAGGTGATTTGCATGTTAGTCAGCTGGTTATTTATAGTAGTCTGATTGGACTCGTTTCGTAGAAACGTATAGAGTTCAGATAGATACCTGTCACAACCTACGAAGTTCCGTCCGCAATCGGAACGAATAGTTTTACAATGCCCGCGTCGGGATATGAACCTACGCAATGCGTTTAGAAAGGATTCGGTTGATAAATCAGGGACTAGCTCCAAATGGGTTGCCTTCGTCGATTGGCAAACGAATACACACACGTATGCTTTGAAAATTTTCGCGTTGCGAAGTTTACTTGATTTAAGGAAGAAGTGTCCCGCGAAATCAACTGATGTGTTTAAGAAGGGACGAAGTGATCGAACTCTAGTAGTAGGCAATTGAGCCATTGACGGCTGTGGCGCAACAGGTCGAGCGCGAATACATGATATACAGCGTCGCGTACGCATACGTACTGCATCGCGAGCACACAGGATCCAGTAGGTCTGTGCGAGGGCAAACTTGCAAGGGCAAAAAAAAGTTTGAGGTCCCACATGTAACTGTGTTTTATGATAGAAATCTATAAGCAGATTTGTAAAATGATGTTTCTTAGGAAGCAGAATCTGATGTTTGGCATCATACGGTACATTAGCCCGATTTATTCTACCGCCGACCCTGAGGAGTCCGGCATCGTCCAAGAAAGGCTTCAGTTTTTGAAGACGTTTGGTACATCGGTCGTCGTCTTTGAGACGAGAGATGTCTTCAGGAAAGGAATCACTTTGGACAAGTGATATTATTCGACTGAGAGCTTGTTTCGTCTCAGGAACAGTTACATGTTTAGTCGTAGGATTCTCATTTTTACGACATTTGTTTATGAATCGTAATACATAAGCAGTGACGCGTAGTAACCTTGGAAGCGATGAGAATCGCTCAATGAACTCTAAGCTATTAGGTTCATTGATTTGAGTGAGAAGAACATGCTTGCGACGTTCTTCGTCGGTGTGGCATATGACGTTAGTCTTAGGCCACTCAAACTCATCTTTGCTGAGCCAAGCAGGTCCCGTAAACCATAATTGATGGTTCAACTGAGATGGGAGAACACCACGAGACGCGGGGTCTGCGGGGTTATCTGCGGACTGAACGTGGTGCCACTGTGAGGCAGGCACGTTGCTTGTTGTCTCCGCTATGCGGTTAGACACGTATGTCCGCCATTTGTCTGGAGACGAACGCAGCCAGGCAAGAGTTATAGTGGAATCGGACCAAGCGTAGACTTGGTCGAACGATATTCTACTGCTGTAAGCAGTGAGGACCTTTTTTATCAATTTTGATAAGAGATGAGCTCCGCATAGCTCTAATCGAGGTATTGTTAGGCGTTTCAGAGGCGCAACTTTAGTTTTACCTATGAGTAGGTGTGTGCTAATAGCACCGTTTGGATCGACAACACGAATGTAGACGCAGGCAGCATATGCCTTTTCAGATGCGTCTGAAAAGCCATGAAGTGACACTTGATGTGTGCTGGGAAGCACATGACGAGGTAACGCGATGTCTTGTAATAACGGCAGTTCGTCGATGAACCGAAACCACAAGTCGCTGATATTCTGTGGAGGAACAGCATCCCATCCTGAGCCTGATGCCCATAGAAGTTGGATTAAATGCTTTACGAAAACAGTCACTGGACTGAGAAACCCGAGAGGATCGTAAATCTTAGCGATTTCCGCTAACATTATACGTTTCGTACATTTGTGTGAGCCGTTAGCTACTTTATCCGTTTGGTAGGTAAAAGTATCAGATTTAGGGTTCCATTTAAGCCCTAAGACTTTGACCGAAGTGTCAGTGTCAAGTGCTGACAAAATAAGAGCATCATCGTGATTGGAAGCATCATCGTTAAGATGCGACAGAAACTCGGAACTATTACTGGTCCATTTGCGGAGTTCGAACGTCCCTGCTTTACAAATGGAGGTCAGCTGATGCTGAAGAGTGAGAGCATCTTCAACCGTATCAGCTCCAGTAACGACGTCATCAACGAATACTTCGTTGAGAAGTACTTGCGAGGCAAGTGGAAAGTTAGCAGCTTCATCAATTGCTAATTGACGAAGTGTGCGTAAGGCCAGAAAAGGCGCGGACGCAACGCCGAATGTGACAGAGCACATACGATATTCCTTGACAGGATCGTGGGGAGAAAATCTCCAAAGAATCCGATGGAAGTCTCGGTGTTCTTTACAAAGACCGATGTAGCGATACATCATTTTGAGATCAGCCGTAAAAACGACTTTGTGAAGTCTATACCTCAGAAGAATATCAGAAATGTCTTGATGTAATTTCTGACCAGTGAGGAGATTATCGTTTAGAGAACGACCAGACGTAGTCTTGCATGACGCATCGTAAACGATACGATATTTCGTAGTAGTAGAAGACTTAACGATAATATGATGAGGCAGGTAGTAGGGAGAAGTGCCAGGACTCGCTAAGTCGCTGACTGGTTCCATATGTCCCAAGTCTAAATATTCTTGGATACATTTATTATAGTTCTCACGTAAGGCAGGGTCGCGAGACAGGCGTGCCTCTAGTTTAGTTAAACGTGAGAGAGCTATAGCACGAGAATCGCCCAAAGGCGGAGCGTTTTCCTTGAAAGGTAGGGAAACTGTATATTTCCCATTTTCATCTCGTGTGTGAGTTTCGACGAAAATCGACTCACAGCGCAACTCATCTTTCGTAAGATGTGGGTAATCTGGTATGGATTCCAATTCCCAGAATCGTTGCAGTTTCGTGTCAAGTTGACAAGTGCTCAAATTGACACTAAGGCATTTCATACTGTCATATGAAATTCTACCACCTATCACATAACCAAAAACAGTGTTGATGGCTACGGGTGTGCCCGGAGGACCTATAATATTATCTCGTAGCAGTATGCTATCCAGATGATCATTCCCCAGTATCAGTTCAACAGGTCGCGTTGAGCGCAGCTCTGGGTCCGCTAAATTAAGATTTTGTAGGTGTTCGAACCTCTGTATATTCCCAATTGATTGAGGAATATTAGCCGTGTAGCGTGTAAGGCTCGGTAGAATAAAAGCTTCGATTTGAAGTTTAGGTTCGGGTTTGTTGTGGGGTGTAACCTCGCACAACACGTAACCACGAGGATGAACATCGCCAGCAATGCTGGTGAGCGTAGTGCCAGTCACAGAGTACCGTGGCAGGCCAAGACGCTGGACGCACGACTCAGAAATGAGCGTGGTCTGCGCTCCTTGATCCACAAGGGCACGAACGGACCGCGGCGTGTAAGGCCCCTGGTTCAGGGGTCGTAAATTTACAAGCGCAGTCGTGAGTAAGACCGTACAGTTCTTACCAGAAGGTTGCCCCGTAGCTCCATGTAATGGAGTGGGCGTGGAGGTTTCCGCTACTGAGCGTAACTCAGGGGAAGAAGGTGACTCCGTAGTCAGTAAGACGTTTGGAGTAGGCACGTCTTCATGTAATGAAGAATGGTGCTTTTGAGCGCAAACGCGGCAAGCATGGCGCGACTTGCAGTCATTAGGCTCGTGGCCAGAAAATAAACAATTGGTACAAAGTTTATTTTGTTCTACGAAATGTTTTCGTTCATTTAAAGTGAGCAAATTAAACTTCTCACATTTATATATAGGATGTGAATTATCCTTACAATATACGCATTTAAATTTATTTAAATAATCCGTTGCACTAGTAGCATGTACGCTCATAGTACGCGAATTACGCGCAAACGACGAATTCGTATTTCGCGGCGCATTATATTGCACGTCAGAGTGCGATCGAGTAAGCGACATTGCTTGTTTCCCCGCCATCGCATGGCGCGATGACGTCACCGCCGCCGGGCGGGCCGAGCCGGCCGCTCCGCCAGCGGCAGCGAGCGAGGGCGCCGCGCGCGACGCGGGCCCCGCGGAGGTACTTAACGTACGCGCGGACGCGGTCATCACTTCGGATGCCGCTAATTCCTTATCGAGAAAATCGAGTAATTCAGACACGTTGGGAATGTCATTTGAAGTTTTTAATGATAATTCAAAACGTCTACGAATATTAGGTGTAATTTTGCGTAGCAAAATATTTAAAAGTACAAAACTCCAGTCGTCAACTGGCAGCCCTAAAGATTTCAAGGCCGTTATGTTTTCATGATAGCAATTCATTAAGTTACGTAAACTTAATTGTACATTTTTCTCATTTACCGATTCACAGTCGAAAATATTATCGAAATGTTTTGTTGAAATAATTCGTGGAGCAGCCGGGACTCACCTTCTTCAATAGCTCGATGTCCGCCACTCCAATTTTTGAGTTATTTTCAACACAGTTCGGTGATCTTGATTGAAACTTATGCACGTGACGTCACTTGTGGGAGCGCTCCCTTTTTTTCAACAATTTTGAGTTTTTAAACTTGAATATAAACTTTTGGAAGCGTCCGCGGCGGTCGTTGTCTTTCACACTGACGTTTGTAGGTGAGGTGAGGTGGGGAAAGGAATGGATATTGCCATACATAAAAATATATTAAAAAAAAAGGATGCGTTCGAGTAGTGTGTGTGTATGTGGGTTATTAAAGTAATATGAAAATAATTAGAAATGTAATAAATATTCACAATGGCGTAGCCAATTCGCTTATTTTCATAACGCGAAATTAAGACCTGTAAGGCATTCTCATAATTCACGTCCGTAACAGGAATAGACTTGATAAGATTATACGGTTCATCTTTTAAAAACAATAACAAATACCTAAAACGTTCGACATTTGATAAAGTTGTATTCTCATGAACAAGTGATTTAAACAAATCATAAAACGCATTCCATTCAGTCAAAACACCTGTGAATGTTTGCAGTGATAAGCGCGGTAAACGAATATGTGATTGCTGAGATTGCTGAGTGCAGCAACTCGCATGTGACACCCCACTAAATCCGCCGCAGACGGACGTAAGGCTTTGTTTACGCTCTTCTTTAAACGTGTCTAAGGCAACTTGAACCTTAAAGTACAAGGAATCAAATTGATTTCTCACAGCTAAATTATCATCGCGGTTGAATGACTCATTCTTTGCCGATAACTTTTCAATTTTCGTTTGAACTTGGAAAAATGATTTTTTAATTGCCGCTAATTCCTTAACTCGAACTCGAAATTCGGCCACATTATCTGAACAGTCTACAATTTTTTGAATATTATTAATTGCTAAATCGCGTTCGAAAGTTGCGGTCATGGTAATATTATTGTACTGTGAGAAATAATAAAGTTGTCACGAAATAAAATATGACTAAACTTGTAAATATGTTGTTTATGTTAAGACTCCTTATTCCTTAGAGCGCTCATCAATTTCACGAAACGGCCATCGATAGATGGCGTTGGCGCTCGGTACGCGAGCACCTGCAACTCAACGCGCGTTTCAACGCCGACACAAATAATCTTGATAGTTTTGAATTAAATTGGTAATAACATAATTTTCAATTTTATACGGGGAATTTCCTGTTCATGGTATGGTAGTAGTAAATAAGGTGTATGAATGTAGTAAAAGTATAGTAGTCTACATATACATATATAAATACAGGTTTCCTAATTGATTGATTCAACAACCAACACCGCTGAGCCGAAACTACGAAAGCTAGAAAGTCGAAATTTGTATAGATTGCATTAACAAAATTTCGAAGAGATAAGAATCGATTATGAAAATTTACACCCCTAGTAGAGGGAAAGGGAAGGGGTGAAAGTTTGTATCGGGATCAATTTGTTTTTTTTTTTATTAGGAAAATTTTAGTTAGGAACTTGAAATTAGAGAATAGTTTAATAGTGATTTCTGTTTTTTTATTGAATGTATATGCATACTGATTGGTCCCATTTTTATCAGAACCCAGTTCTGATGATGGGATCCTGGAGAAATCCAGGGAACTCCTCAAGTCTGACTATAGCGATTTTTGTGTTTTTATATGAATAGCATGCATTTACGTACGGAACAATGACATTTGGTGCAGTGGAACTGTTGATGATGGTCAGACCGGAACTCCCTAAATCTAAACGGCACAGTTATAGTGACTTTCATATTTTTATAAGAACAGCATGCACTTACGTCCAGAACAGTGACATTTGGTGCATTGGAACTGCTCATGATGTGTCACTTTTTAACCGTCGCCTCAAATCTGAGAGATTTGAGGCGAGGTTCTCAATTCGTCTGTATGTTTATTTATTTTTTTAATTTTTTTATCTTTGTTCCTCGATATCTCCGTTGTTACTGGACCGATTAAAAAAATAAATATTGAATGTATATGAATATAGATAAAAAAAAATTTGTAGATAAAAAAAAATATCTGTCCCCTCTTTACATGTAGGGGTACCCTAATAAAACATTTATTATTATTAACGACCTTCCACATATTTATAATGAGCCCAAACATGATGGGGTTATGATGAGGAGAATAGCAGTTCTGTTGACCACCTCCTGACTCCATCATGAGAACTTGGACCTCGTCTAGTTCGATGATGCTCGTCAGCCCAAATCTAATGAGCCCGAACATGATGGGGTTATGATGAGGAGAATAGCAGTTCTGTTGGCCTCCTCCTGACTCCATCATGAGACCCTGGACCTCATCTAGTTCGATGGTGCTCGTCAGCCCAAATCTAATGAGCCCAAACATGATGGGGTTATGATGAGGAGAATAGCAGTTCTGTTGACCACCTCCTGACTCCATCATGAGACCTTGGACCTCATCTAGTTCGATGGTGCTCGTCAGCCCAAATCTAATGAGCCCGAACATGATGGGGTTATGATGAGGAGAATAGCAGTTCTGTTGGCCACCTCCTGACCCCGTCATGAGACCTTGGACCTCATCTAGTTCGATGGTGCTCGTCAGCCCAAATCTAATGAGCCCAAACATGATGGGGTTATGATGAGGAGAATAGCAATTCTGTTGACCACCTCCTGACTCCATCATGAGACCCTGGACCTCATCTAGTTCGATGGTGCTCGTCAGCCCAAATCTAATGAGCCCAAACATGATGGGGTTATGATGAGGAGAATAGCAGTTCTGTTGACCACTTCCTGACTCCATCATGAGACCTTGGACCTCATCTAGTTCGATGGTGCTCGTCAGCCCAAATCTAATGAGCCCGAACATGATGGGGTTATGATGAGGAGAATAGCAGTTCTGTTGGCCACCTCCTGACCCCGTCATGAGACCTTGGACCTCATCTAGTTCGATGGTGCTCGTCAGCCCAAATCTAATGAGCCCAAATATGATGGGGTTATGATGAGGAGAATAGCAGTTCTGTTGACCACCTCCTGACTCCATCATGAGACCTTGGACCTCATCTAGATCGATGGTGCTCATCAGCCCAAATCTAATGAGCCCAAACATGGTGGAGTTATGATAAGTAGAATAGCAGTTCTGTTGAACATCTCCTGCCTGACTCCATCATCATGAGAACCAGAACCTCATCCTGGTCCCAAAATATTATAATAATTCAAACTCTCAACAAACTTCACGTATAACTTAAAATCCAAAATCATATGAAAAGCATGTCGAATGCTAAAATTGCATAAGGTGTAAAAAGGATCAAGATTTGTTTAGTCGCAGTTTACGGCACTTCTCGGAACTATCGCGCTGCTTACGAAAGCTAGGTGCGCCGGACGATCAAACGCAGGTCCGTTGTCTTCGAGCGCTCGGCGCAGACTGAGCGGGCTCGCGTTAGCACAGTGTCTTTTATTCGAATTTTAGGTGTTTTAAAAACATATCTATCGACAGAAAGGTATGTCTTATATGTATGATTTTTTTTTTATAGGTCAATAAGAAGTTCTAGTTTAGGATAATATTATTTAAGAGTTACAAAAAATGCAGGAATCGCAGGAAAAATACATAATGTAAACCTCTTTTTATCGAAAAAATGGGGAGGATACGGAAGGTTATTTATCCACCATTTCAAGTAAATCTTAAAATGTCAAAGTATTAGCTAACTCGTACAGGATATAACAAATAGGATTGTGATCATTTATTACCCCAAATAACATTTTTAACAGCACAATCACGATTCTAAACGAGCTATTCCACTACGAAATTTGAAAACGTCTTCCGAAAAAACTGATTTTTCGGAAGTATAAAAAGACATATTTTAAAGTAGTACCAATTGACTTTCTAGCTTAAGATATGTACTTTTAGGAACATTATCATTTTTTTAATAATCATTTATAGTTTCTTTATAATTTTGAATGAAAAAGGTTCTATTTTGCAAAAAACGCTCGTCTTTAGGAATAAGGCCTCTTAAGTATTAAGATCTCTAAAATGGCTAGGTACTAGCACAATGTTAGTTAGTTAGTTAGTAAAATGTGTAATAATATAATTTGTCGCAAATTGAAAGTAAGTAAATTACAAAGATAAGATTTCCGGTCGGTAGAACCCGAGCAACAGAAATTTGAACCCTGTGCCGTACGTAATACGAGCGACAGTTTTACTCGATACTGTATTGTGACAGCACCGATTAACTTGGTTTTCTGATACGTTATATCAGAACCATAAAATTACAATTTAGTACGCAAATACTAAATGCTATATAATGTACGTTGTACAAAATGAAAGAAAGGAATTGCGACAAAATATTATATTTTAATTAGACCTAGGTATGCAATGGGCGATTCGACGCGCGCACACCTACCGCCCGCTCGACGGAAATATAAACGAATGTAATTTCGCAAAAAATGCTTAAAACCCTATCAAACTATATATAATTAGAATCGTCTCGTTGAGACCTAACTATACGTATCGGTATTTTTGAGAAATATCGTCCGACGCGATCGGAAACTCGATATTTGTATTTGTAAGTGGAGGTAGATTCTCGCTAACTTACGGAACAAAGAAATTGGAAATTTTACTACAAGTTCGCACAAATATCACAAGAAAATTAATAAAATGCCAGATACCAGAGTGGTATCCGGTTCGAAAACTAATTATGTGTGAGAAATCTAGCAGACTTCAAATATAATAGGACTCACCTGATGTGGTTCTGAATGCCAGCTTCCAGGGGGGCCCCCAAATCCTTCGATATTTTAGACATATGTCCACAGGCTGTGTGGCACGTAGAAATCTCCTTGTGATTCGTGGCTGCAGCGTATTTTATAATAATTATAGGCTCAAGCTTCCGAGGAGCGAGCTAGCGGCGGTGTCGGTTTTAAGAAGAAGTGTGTGGTAACACTGAGCTTCAGTGTTGCTCGCTTTGATAAAAGCGTTCTGTTTTAGGTTTGTCCCGTTTTGAAATCTGCTATTCGACTAAGTTTTAATCGATTTAAAATTAAGACATAAAAAAAATGTAATACTTGTGCGTACTCAAAAAAATACGGAACAGCCTCTATTGCCTAGGCGTTAGAGGCGTGTTCAGATATTTTTGAGTACCTCGGGCGCTCTTATATATCTGATGGCGACTGTACCATTTGTCCTAAAATATTTTTTATTAAATAAAAAACACGATTTTCCTATTTTTATCATCAAAACATTAGCTGACGTACGGCCGTCAAACTAGTTTTCCATTGCGGCTTTAATTTGACGAGTCCGACTTGGCGTACGTTTAAAACAAGCGATATAAAAATAGGCTATTCAAACTGTCGAGACAAAGTGAAGGTAGATTTGTTATTTTGTCCGTCGAACTCACGTCGAACATGGTGCACCACGGAACTATATCGTCATGTATGCTGAGATTTCCTTATTCGATTTAAATCGATTTTGCGAAGCAGTGGAAATTATAATTATGTTTTTTATTGTTATGAAACTATACATATAAAGTAAGAGTGAAAAGTAAATTTAACTTAAAAATAGGTTACAGTTACGGTATTAACGTTGAATTATTGAAAAACAAATACAAACATAATACGCTTTATATTTATTATGAATAAAAATAACTCTAAAAATGTGTTAAGGGTTAACTATATTTATATATTACTAAAAGTTGAAACAAATAACATGATGATAATGCTTTGAGTCCAATCTCAGTGTAGCACCGAACTATTAAAAATTAAAAACGAATATTTTTATATTTTTAGTATATAATGTCGATTGGCCAATAAAGCAAATATATTTTATTAAAAATATTACGAAACTTAATTAATATTAACACCTACATACTGAAATATTTGTTCCTGGCCTTAGGCAAACTATACCTACTAGTGAATTGTTTGTCATGACACAAATACAGGTACCTATATACTTACTTCATTTCACAACGAAGATGAACATCCGATGTTTTTAACTTCGGCGGGCAGCTCGCACGCAACCCCCACAATCGATAGTTTTAAATCGTTTCCACGCGGATTACGCGGCGACAACGTTCCCATCACTAAAGTACACTCGTGACGTCATAGGCTCGATGCAAAATGTTACACGCTCGGTTTCGCTGTCAATCGCCGAGCATTTTCCTTCTATCTTGATTTAGTTCTGTGATTGCGACCGTATATATATATATATATACTGAGTGCGCCGCTCCCGCAGGTGTGCTGGCGGCCGTGACGCCGTACCCGGGCCTGCACCAGCTGTACTGCGCGCTGGGCGTGCTGGTGATGGGCGTGTTCCTGGTGTACGACACGCAGCTGATCGTGGGCGGCGACCACCGCTTCGCCTTCTCGCCCGAGGAGTACGTGTTCGCGGCGCTCGCGCTCTACCTCGACATCATGTACATCTTCCTGCGCGTGCTGCGCCTGCTGCGCTAGCCTCACTAGGCACTCACACCGCACTCACTCCGCGGCTGAACACTTGGAAGCGACGCGGCTTGCAGACGGCCGCGGCCTCACCGGATAAAACGGTCTGCTACACATTCTTTCCAACTACTCGTACTTACCCAGAAATGTATCCCGTAGCTCTTTAAAAATACTTTTGATAAAGTGTGCTGTGCATACTGAATACACATGCACCACTATTTTGACATCTTATTTAGTTAGTACGTTTGCATAAACAAGTCACTAACGAGATATATAATTATACTTATGGCTCAAAAAAAAGGTTAGACATATTTCCACGGCTCGTTGATCGAGTACATGGCTCTCAGTCGGACGCTCAATGGATACACCTGCATAGACCGGGCCCTTATGAATTGATATCATTGTCGTCTTATTTATTGTATATCCATTTATTTGTCGTTTTACTTTCTGAAAACTTGGTTCAAGTTTTATAATAACTTTATTTTAAAGTTATATTTTTGTTTAGGAATGGTGGGATATGGTTTTCCATTTGCATTGACGCTGAGTTAGTATATTCTGTGTCCTATAATAGCTTGTGCTCGTAGTTAGAGGAGGCGCAGTGCGCGGTGCAGTCGGTGCACCCGCCACCCGCGCGTGGCGACCTACACACACTGTCGGCCGGCGTCAGCGTCACTGAACTTCGGCTCATCTAACTAACCACTACTCCGTTCAGGTATTTTTTACGTATAAGGTGAACAATTAAACATTAATTATTTTAATTACTCAAAATGTTGTATTTACATTTATGAGGAATATAGATCTCTTTTCGTGGGAATTCCAAAAATGACTGTATGCATGCGTTATTAGTGCCTAATCTCAAAATCTATGCTTATTCGTTATTTTTTTTTTAATTAGTTTTAAAATTATAATGTATAAGTTTACACACTTACCTACTACACGATTCGAATGGCCAGTGATCTCAGGATACTCACATTTTATTTTTAAATGAAAACTAACTCGACACTTTTGATGATTGAAGAAACCTTAATTTTATTTGTATCGTAATATTATTTCTAGTCGGACTATTGGTGCCAAAAGTGGAGAAATTATAAGAATGAGTTAAGGAGAAAGTAGGAGCCGGCTTAGTGAGCGAGCACCGAATCCTGTGGAATACGGGCATGTGCCTCGCTCCCTGCAGGGAGAGCTAGTGTAAGATAAGAGTGTGCTGCTGCACAGAAGGCTGCGTGGGTCGGATGTGCTGGCGGCCTGCGTGTGTGCGCCATGCATGCCGGTCACTGTACTGTACGACCACCACTTCTATTCAGGCCGGTCAAAGTGCCAGTGCAGTGGCTCGGTGCTCAGTTAACATATTATCTCTATTTTGATATGTCTTATGATTTTTATGAAATTGCATTTACAGTATATTTTAAGATTTGCTTCTTATTTGTTTACACGTTTTTTAGTTATTTTATAAAGATATAATTTCATTTAAGAAATAGCACTGTTATTTTTGCTATGGGTACCTCCTAAGTGATGCCTCTAGGGACTTAGTAGGTATACTATACCTACTTATACAAGTATATTTTTATTGAAATCTGAAATAAATATTGTGATTAAGACTACGAACAAAAACTAGTTAGTTTGAACATGAATATAAAAACGTCACCCCTTTCCAAATGTATAGTCGTTAGTCACTTATTTTTAAGACGTAATTCGTACGAACGCGTTTCATCATTTGATAAGGACAAAGTATTTTGAGAAAGCTTTATTCGGTGGCGATCCTACTGTATGAGTGCTGTAGGATTGTGTTTGAAGCCTTCAGCGTCCGCTCGAATTACTCCTTCGACGACTCTCTGCAGATGACGTGTGGTACGTATTATGTATGTGTTATCGTGTATATCTAATTATGTATCCCATGTTTCAAATATACAATATCATATGAAATAAAATGAAATGAAATGAAATTTATTTGATAACAGATCGTTACATGTCAGTACTAAATAGTATATTATGTTATTATTGTGTATTAAACTCAAATATATTTTGTATACAGATGTATTGTCGTTTTATTTTTGCCTCAGGTTTATCTATGGTCTTAACTTTCTATAATTTGGGCACCTAATAAAATTGCTTATAAAAAAAACCGGCCAAGTGCTAGTCGGACTCGTCCACCGAGGGTTCCGTACAAGTTCCGTATCCAATAGTTAAAATAATCATGTTTCTCATGTAACCTTAAAGACTTGACTAGAAGTGTAGGTATAGCGCCATCTCTCGGTGAATTCTACTGTGGTGAACTAATTTGCGCGACCTGTAGAGCTATAGTATGTTGGTTTTTCAGGGATAATTATTTATGATGTTAACCGTTTTCGACAGTTTTTACGTTATTTTAAAGAGATTTCTTTACGTGAACTCTTGTATCAATTTGAAGTACGATATATGTAGCAAGACTGATTGAATTGAAAGTTAAAATCTGAAAAGTTTTTTAAAATAAAAAAACAGACACAACTTACACACAATTACAGACACAATTTTGTTTTTCCTGTAATATTTAGCATAAAAGCAATGTTTCGTATCATAATTTTGCGTTGGTAAACTTCGGAGATAGAGGGGGGGTATTTTTTTACATTTTCCTTCATAATTCTTTTTTCCTTCAAAATAGTTTTGATATGTAGAGGTACAATTTGAGCTCTTTCTAACGATACCCCGTTTGACCTAGTAACAGACACACCCACTTTCCCATTTATAATATTAGTATGGATTCCTTCTTCCTAAATGTGTAAAAACAATTTGATTGATTTGAAATTGAAGGATGGTCTTCTAAAGGTGTTTGCCCACTACACCGTACCATATCATAACCGCGGCCGCCGCGTGTCCGCACTGTCAGTCTGTATTCTCGCCGACAGTACTCGCCGGGCCGTGCTGGGCACGCGACATTTTGATGGATACTATATACGCTCCTAGAACGGTCATGATAATATGGTATGATCTAGTGGACCTTAAGACATTTGGGTATTTTCAAAATAAAACTCTTGAATAGTAGGTATAGTTATTTAGTTGGAGGTGTGTTGGTTGAGGCGAGGCGCAGATCGGGGTGGCGCGGGTCGCGCTGCGGCGGGTGGCAGCAGAAGTCGGTGTCGAGCCCCATGCGCTCGCCGTCCGCCAGCGACTGCGGCAGCGGCCGCGCCAGCGTCTCGGGCAGCAGCAGGCTGGCCGCGCCGCCCAGCACCAGCAGCGCGCCCATCAGCACCAGCGGCAGCACCAGCTGCTCCGACCCCTGCCGCACACACACACACACAGCTCAGCCCGTATGTCTACATATAACATGGCGCAGTCGGTAGGATAGGATACGAACCTACTCGCCCAGCGGAAACCTCATGTCTAATTGCCGCCGTCAGTCCGATCGACCATTCGTATCAAGTTATATTATTACTATTGAAATACCATAGTATCAGCGATAATTAGGATTAAACAAACACAAACAAATTAATCGAAATTCAATGTTCTCGCTGGTAAAGTCTGAAAGAAACGAATGTTAATAGATATGATATTTCCAGTTTTTCTTTGAATTTATAGCCATAAAGCAATGAATGAATGAACGAAAAAAAGCCATTTCTACGAAGAAAGTAAACCAGTGTGTGATGATGATTGATCCCAGCATGTCCACTTGCGCAGCGCGGGGCTGCCAGCCGCCAGCCCCCGCCAGGCCCCGCGCGGGGCCAGCCCCCGCACTCACCAGGTAGTTGACGAGAGGGATGACGATGGGCCCCAGCATGCCGAGCACGGAGCTGGCCCCCGCCGGGCCCCGCACGGGGCCAGCCCCCGCACTCACCAGGTAGTTGACGAGAGGGATGACGATGGGCCCCAGCGTGCCGAGCACGGAGCTGGCCCCCGCCGGGCCCCGCACGGGGCCAGCCCCCGCACTCACCAGGTAGTTGACGAGAGGGATGACGATGGGCCCCAGCGTGCCGAGCACGGAGCTGGCGCCCGCCGGGCCTCGCGCGGGGCCAGCCCCCGCACTCACCAGGTAGTTGACGAGCGGGATCACGATGGGCCCCAGCGTGCCGAGCACGGAGCTGGCGCCCGCCGGGCCCCGCGCGGGGCCAGCCCCCGCACTCACCAGGTAGTTGACGAGAGGGATGACGATGGGCCCCAGCATGCCGAGCACGGAGCTGGCCCCCGCCGGGCCCCGCACGGGGCCAGCCCCCGCACTCACCAGGTAGTTGACGAGAGGGATGACGATGGGCCCCAGCGTGCCGAGCATGGAGCTGGCCCCCGGCGGGCCCCGCACGGGGCCAGCCCCCGCACTCACCAGGTAGTTGACGAGAGGGATGACGATGGGCCCCAGCGTGCCGAGCACGGAGCTGGCGCCCGCCGAGCCTCGCGCGGGGCCAGCCCCCGCACTCACCAGGTAGTTGACGAGCGGGATGACGATGGGCCCCAGCATGCCGAGCACGGAGCTGGCCCCCGCCGGGCCCCGCGCGAGGCCAGCCCCCGCACTCACCAGGTAGTTGACGAGCGGGATCACGATGGGCCCCAGCATGCCGAGCACGGAGCTGGCCCCCGCCGGGCCCCGCGCGAGGCCAGCCCCCGCACTCACCAGGTAGTTGACGAGCGGGATGATGATGGGCCCCAGCATGCCGAGCACGGAGCTGGCCCCCGCCGGGCCCCGCGCGAGGCCAGCCCCCGCACTCACCAGGTAGTTGACGAGCGGGATCACGATGGGCCCCAGCATGCCGAGCACGGAGCTGAGCGACATGCCGAGCCCGCGCACCACGGTGGGGTACAGCTCGGACGCCATCAGCGGCAGCACCACGAACGCCGACGAGATGCCCATCTTGCCCACGCAGTACAGCGCCAGCGTCACGTACTCCTCTGCAGACATATGTACACCCGAACATCTAGTCTTTATTACTGTCCAATATACACGTGTAGATAATATGCAGTTAGGTCATGTGTTTCAAAATTATTTCAGTTAACCAGTTTGAACATTGAAAAAATAAATGTATTTCCTTCCAGGTTACGAGGATACAATTAAGAAGACCACTGTGCACTGCTTTCAGGTAAAAAGGTCGCCTGGCGAGCTCGTTGTATTATTGCGGATGGGGTTCTGCAGTGGGGAATGAAACAAGCGGAAATGGCGTCGACAGCTTTATCACCCAGGCAGATGAGTGCGTGTCGACAACCCACCACGCTGGAGCAACAACGTAGGGACGGCTCTAAGTATGCGGGCCCGGGGTGGCTCGTCAACCACGAGTGACGGCCAGGAGGAGCTGTCGTGGCGTGCTACACCACAGGGAAGTGCGGCGGCCTCGGGGCCATGGTGGCGAGACACCCACCGTGCTGCACGAGGAAGGTGGTGAGGCAGGCCACGCCGCCCACCACCATGCTCATGCAGAGCGTCCAGCGGCGGCCGAGGCGCTCCATGCTGGGCCACAGGAACAGGTAGGTGGGCAGCTCCACGGCGCCCGCCAGGAAGAAGTTCAAGAACTCGTCGCCGCCCAGCACCGGCGCGTAGTACGACAGCCCCACGTACACGCTGGAACAATTACTACATTCAGCACCACACACCCAGAAAAAAGTGGTACAACTAAGCAAAGCCAATCAATGGTCTCTTTGGCCGATTTCTTTCATACAAAAATATTAAATTACCTAACTGAAGCTGGTAGTGCCCAATACCAATATGAAAACTTACGAAAATATTATATATGAGAACAATGATATAGGCCGATAGGGGTTGCCTGCATTGCAAATGGTGAATATATGAAGACGAAGAGACATCACTTCCAATAGTAACGAGATTGAAAAGAGTAAGAAAAGAATATTTAAAAGACCTGGTGTTTGGTCCTGGTGATGATGATGGTCTTCTTGCGCTGATCGCGTCGCACTGGCGCGCCTGGTGCTGGCGGTAGGTACCTGGTGTTAGTGAACCAGATGAAGGTGATGATGATGGTCTTCTTGCGCAGGTTGGGCGTGCGGAACAGGTCCATGACGCTGTACTGGCGCGTCTGGTGCTGGCTGTAGGTACCTGGTGTTGGTGAACCAGATGAAGGTGATGATGATGGTCTTCTTGCGCAGGTTGGGCGTGCGGAACAGGTCCATGACGCCGCACTGGCGCGTCTGGTGCTGGCTGTAGGTACCTGGTGTTGGTGAACCAGATGAAGGTGATGATGATGGTCTTCTTGCGCAGGTTGGGCGTGCGGAACAGGTCCATGACGCCGCACTGGCGCGTCTGGTGCTGGCTGTAGGTACCTGGTGTTGGTGAACCAGATGAAGGTGATGATGATGGTCTTCTTGCGCAGGTTGGGCGTGCGGAACAGGTCCATGACGCCGCACTGGCGCGTCTGGTGCTGGCTGTAGGTACCTGGTGTTGGTGAACCAGATGAAGGTGATGATGATGGTCTTCTTGCGCAGGTTGGGCGTGCGGAACAGGTCCATGACGCCGTACTGGCGCGTCTTCTCGCGCTGCAGTTCCTGCTGGAGCTTCTCCGACTCGTACCGCCGCCGCAGGTGCACCATATAGTTGGCCGGCAGGGACTTCTTGTTTATCCTGAAACAATGTTCACCGACGTCTCATGTTATTCTCGGAGACCTAATGACGACGTTGCAAAAGGGTTCCACCAGTAAATTACTTAATTCTATTATTTGTGTTCACAGTGAGATACTTTTAAGGAAACATCTGTATTCAAACATGTAACCAACATTTTACTGTAAGTACTTATTTTTCATGTATGTTTCTGTGTTATCTCCTTGATAAATAAATAAATTCGACTAAAAAGCAAAAATGGGGGGGTTGGAGATTATGAACCTGAATCCTGCACGCAGGATATTTTGAAAACCACGACTACTTTTTACTTTCGTCGGTTGATATTGCCTCTACTTGCTAAACAAATTGCCATAATGCACTCGTACCTATTTACTATTTATTTAATTGAGGACGCCAGTCAAAGGTCGCTAATAGGTCCCCTCTACTCAGGATGACCCTTCCGCTTAATACATAATTGTATAATGCGTTTTGAGATTCATGAGTCGGGTTGTACATCTGTATTTTTATTTGTTTAACCGGCATGAAAGTATTCGCATTAGTAGGATCTTTCAACTTTAAAAACTGTGTCTGGCTACGTGCACGAGAATTACGCCCACTACCATGTGAAATTGAAGTGGAAAATGTCAAAAAATGACATGTAAACAAACATTATATTTTAACGATTTTTCGTTAATTTTAAATAAATCGAATAACAAGAGCTACTATTTCAAGTGTAATTTAGGTAGATAGATTATAAAGACATGGATATAATACCAAAAATCAGTTTCCAGAGCATTAGTCACGGTATAAACTTCCAACCCCAGACTACAGAAAGAGTCAATAAATTGGTGCTGGCAGGGCATGTAAGGAATCTTGAAGAACATAGGAGTAATGATAGAAGTTCTACGAGCGAGTGATATGGTATTCGCTAAACCTCCGTCCCGTTAATGCCATATAAAACAAATCTAAACGTAAGTACCTAGTCATGTCCGCGGCCGCAGAAATATCCGACACGGGCCTATTCCCAGGCTAGGCCTGAATCTTTAAGCATACTCTTTTACAGTAGGAAAAATACTAACAGCATATTGAACAATACTAGGTAAACAAAGCTTAAATATAATTTATTATAATGTTTTGTTTTGACATGTCACTTACGTTTTCTTTTCACCGTAGCTATCCATTTAGTTCTTTGATCCAATTTCCAGTGTGCTCTAAGAAACGCATAGAACGTGCAATGACTATATATGCCATTATTTGTACAATTAACAACGAAACAACATTGATGCCCCATATCAAACATTACACATTGTATTATATTTTGAGTTTTGATAGATGACAACCACAATCAGTGACGATTTTGACCTCCGCAAGCACTGCGATCGCTTTGCTTACCCCCTCCATGCACTTCGCACGAAGCCATACTAAAAAAATATGTGGCACACTCTTTTGGATCTGCAAATTAGGTCACGAATAATAGCAACATCAGCAGCCAACGTGCTGTGGGTACACTCGGGGCCGCGGCGGGCTCTCACCTGGCCATGTTGCGCAGGATGACCTCGGCCTTGTCGAAGTGTCCGCGCGCCAGCAGCCAGCGCGGCGACTCGGGCATGGGCCACAGGTACAGGAAGAAGGCGAGGAAGGGCAGGCTGGTGGCCAGCGCCAGCTGCCGCCAGTCGCGCACCAGCCACACCACGCCCGCCAGCAGGATCAGCCCCGTCGAGTACGCGATGTTGGACAGGATGGTGCACAGCGTGCGGTGCTGGGGGCCCACCAGCTCGATCGCTGCACACATTACAATAGAAACCCATTCTTAAAAGTAAGCTTATTAGCTAAATGAAATAAGCTAGACGAGAGAAATGAAATAAGATAGTGTCAATTAAAGGGAAATGTGTGTGTGGGAGACTTTATGACAGGAATTTCCAAGTGTTGACCATGCAACATATGCGACTCTCGCAAGATAGTGAAGGACTGGATCTGGCGCTTGAAGACGGGGTCCGTATTGCTCGACATGTCTGGTGTAACCATAAAGGCGATCACAGTGAAGATCTAAATGTGCACCCGACGCGGAAGGCGGGCTCCAGCACGCCTGTAGACACGGGTGGCGTGACACCCAATGCTCGGGTCTACATTACCCAGCACGTAGGGCGTGGCCATGATGGCGGGCACGGTGAAGCCGACGCCGACGCGGAAGGCGGCCCACAGCGCGAAGTTGTGCGCGAAGGCCGTCGCCACGCCGAACACGCACTCGATCAGCAGGTAGATGAAGAACGCCGGCTTGCGCCCCAGCGTGTCCTGCAATACGACAAACAAATCACCATTTTCTTCAGTTTATTGTGAACATCGTGAATGGGATCCTGCCATCTAATTACCTGCAAATATCCGAAGATGTAGTTGCCGACGAGGCCGCCGACCGCCAGCAGCACCAGCCCTAGCGTCGGGTAGAAGTCCTTGCTGCACACCAGGTTCCACTGCCGAACAAACATTCTATTACGTACGGTACGAACATCAATTATGTATCTACATGTACAACGATACACATAGGTACACAAGTTACTTACATAAAAATTGCGGATTGCTTTCTTACCTAATCCGTTACTTGCATCAACGGTAGAAATTATTTCGTGTGATCTAACTACACTAGTTGTACCTAGGGCTGCCATCCGTCCGGGTTTCCCCGGATTTGTCCTAGTTTGGAGGCCGTCCGGGGGCCGTCCGGGCGGGGAGTCAAGAAGTGTCCGGGGAAAACCCGGACACTTTTCACGTAAGGAAGCACCTCATTGAATTTAAGTAGTATGAGCGAATTTGAGTTGACTGATTAACTAATATCTGTTTACATAATAAACAACCGGCCAAGTGCGACTCGGACTCGCCCACCGAGGGTTCCGTATTCGTACAAACTTTCAATGTGTACAAACTTTTCATGTTTTTTAAAAATAAATTCTGACTCGTCCGGGGTAAAAATGCGATTTACGCCAAATGTCCGGGTTTTTTTGTATCTTTGTCCGGGTTTGGCTAAATTCGAAGTGGCAGCCCTAGTTGTACCGAACAGGATGAGTTATGGGCTGTAATTCGAGGTAACGACATGGCTGGCCACCTCGGAGAATGACCCGTAGACGCTCCAGCTCTGGCTTTAGTGCTAGCCGGGAAGGACGGTTATTGGGACGGCCATACCACTGTATGGAACGTTGGCATGGGAGCCCATCTCGCTGACGACCGTGTACTTGTAGACGCTGCGGTCGTAGGCCCAGCCGTGGCTGCAGGCACGGCGCTCCGGGCTGAGGGGGCGTGGTGCACGTTGCCATGGGAACCCACCTCGCTGACGACCGTGTTCCTGTAGACGCTGCGGTCGTAGGCCCAGCCGTGGCTGCAGGCACGGCGCTCCGGGCTGAGGGGGCGTGGTGCACGTTGCCATGGGAACCCACCTCGCTGACGACCGTGTTCCTGTAGACGCTGCGGTCGTAGGCCCAGCCGTGGGTGCAGGGCACGACGCGGCGCTCCGCCCCCGGCGCGAGCGCGAGCGAGGAGTTGGGCTCGTACATGCTGCACTGCGAGTACTGCATCACGCCGTTGCGGAGCTCCATAGGGATGCTACCACGGAAATCATATCATCCTTCACACATTTCAAGAATTAGAACTAGATAACTTGATTTCGCGGTTATTGTGTCCTGATCTCAATAAATAAATAAGAATAGAAAATCTAGTCGGGATGACGATATTAAAAAGATATATTATAGTGATGCTTGATGAGCGAGAGTGAGAGAAAAATATATGGCAGAGATAAGATAAATTAACAATTTTCCCATAATTTTTAATTTTTCAGACTCCCAAGGGGAATACAGTAGAACGTTAGTAAATTAATTTCATTGAATTAGGCTACTTCTGCTATGGACGATGGCACGTAGATTTCAAAGCTGCAAACGTGGATGGAAGAAGCGCCTAAACGAATAGCTGGTGCATCGAATTAGGATAGTGACCTCATGTTCCTGTGTAGATGAGGGTCGTGGTGCGGCGGCGGCGCGCACCAGTGCGGCAGCTCGGCGGCCATGAAGAGTTGCGCGTACGCGTGGAAGCCGCACGGCAGCACGGCCGGCAGCAGCACGCCGTACACCACCAGCTGCTGGTAGCGGCCCCAGCCGCCCACCTCCTCCAGGATCGCGTCGAAGTCCATCCCACTCCTGTCTCAATGGAATTACTTCAACGTCTGCCTTACTGACTAAACACCACTACAAAAATACTGTCATTTTTCGTTACTAAAATGTTTCGCTACTATCTAAACGTGGTTTTACGCGTTTAGAAATAGAAGACGCGGTTTTCTGTGACACGAAACTCAAAACAGCAAGTGTCTTTTCTCTTTTAATTCAAGAAATCTGCAATAAAAGATTACTATGGTGCGTAAAACAGACTAACGAACACTTGTCCTGTACCAGCGGTCGCGTCCGTCCCGGACCCGACCGAGCGAGCAGTGATAGTCGGTTGCCTGCGACCTGCGACCGACGGTCGGCGCGCGCAGGCCACTTCAGCCGCCCTAACGCCGCTGCCGTTCATGCACAGGGGGATGCTAACCGTACTGTGCCTACTAATTCAAACAATTTCACCAGTTGGTTACCGCAGTTTATAAGTTTTTTAAAAGTCAAAAAATGTTGAAATTTTTATTTACTTAAGTTCGAAGCGTCTATTGATTCTTAATGAGTGGCTTTTAACAACTAAAATATTCTTTGGCTAGCCGTTTAAAAAAGAATATGAAGTAAAAACAAATTGGTACTCCCTTGGAAAACAATAATTTCGTGCATGACCTTTTTACGGTCAAAATGTGTTTACTGTTTGCTAATAGACTAAGAGCCTTGGGCCGCCAGACCTTCCTCAAATTCTCAAGGATGAAACTTTGGGATAATATAGAGTTAATTCGTATCGACGTTTACCGTCTGCATATTTTCTAGTACGGCCCATCGGCCATTTTTTGTGTGTGTGTGGATTGAGTGAGCACCTTCCGAAAATAAAAAAAAATATGCTGATCATTTAGTAAAAGTTCTAAAACAATTGTAAAACGAATCTCTGAATTTGTAAAAAGATAAATCAAAAGATACAGCCATTAACATGTGCTCACTCAGTTCTCACAAACTACCAACGAAAACAGTGAATATATTCATTTAACATATAATATTTATATACTAACATTTAGTAAAAAATAGGCCAACCTACCTCTATAAATATTAGATCACCTAGTGACGTATTAAATTTTTTACAAATAGTTTCTTATGCTCACTCAATCCACACACTTTTGAAAAGCCGAATTTTGATGAAAAACATAAGATTTAGACCGCTATTATATGTGTATAGTTTAGTAAAAGTGAAATGGGAATTTGTAAAATACAAAACGAACCACTAACGTGTCAGGTTTTTTTATAATAAATTTTTGTAAGTGCTCACTCAGTCCACACGTTTTGAGAAAGTTAAAAATGTAAATATCTTACGATTTGTAGCACCTAAGACACTCGAAAGTACTTCAACATTTAGTAAAAATTTTTACTAAATATCCACCATCTAATATTTTATATTCGTTGTCTGGTTTTAAAGATATTCAGACATAACTTTTCTCATACAAATTTATCAAGTAGGGTGACCACACTATGTCGGCTCCTGATTTTCCCCACCTTCCCATTGTCATATTGAGACAAAAAACGACTCTAACTTTCCTCATTTTCTCAAGCCTGATTTTGATATATGATACACAGGGAACTATAACTAGACCGTTTCTAAGCAGCCAGACGACGAACTTAAACCCGGTGAAAAGATAATAAATATAAATAAGAGAAAAGTAATTTCAGTGTTTTCCATAATTGCATTTATAAAGTGTACAAGAGATAAAATGAAACTACTAATCATACAAGCTTTCATTCCCTTTTTAACCCTGTTAGGGAATGTAAATTGAAAATAGCTGAAATTACTTTTTTTAACCGTCGCCTCATATCTCTCAAGAAGGACGGTTATCAAGTCGTCTGTATGTTTTTTTTCCCCTCACTAGCTCGGAAACACGTGTTTTGTCCTTTAATACCAGCGGGTAAAAACGCATTTTATCCACTAGTGGGTAAAGTAATTTGACCTTGAATAAAGTCAAATTAACTGCTTTAAAATTGATAAAAGTAGGTGAATCTAGTAATAAAGATGATTTACCACCTGTGGAACTACTGGAAGCAGTGATAAACGCATTTTTTGCGTCATAGTTTCCTCGCTATAGTGAGGGGAAAAGTTTTGTGTTATATAACAAATAACTATTTTTTTTTTTAATGTTTGTTCCTCGATATCTCCGTCGTTACTGGACCGATTTTGAAATTTTTTTTTGATTGAATGTATATGCATACAGATTGGTCCCATTTTTCTCAGAACCCAGTTCTGATGATGGGATCCTGGAGAAATCGAGGGAACTCCTCGAATCTGAAAGGCATACATATGGTGATTTTTGTGTTTTTAAAGGAACAGCATGCATTTAGGTACGGAACAGTGACATTTGGTGCAGTGGAACTGCTGATGATGGCCAGAACCAAACTCCTCAAATCTGAACGGCACGCTTATAGTGACTTTGCCATTTTTATAAGAACAGCATGCGCTTACGTCTAGAACAGTGACATTTGGTGCAGTGGAACTGCTGATGATAGTCAGAACCGAACTCCTCAAATCTGAACGGCACACTCATAGTGACTGGTATTTTTGTAAGAAAAGCATGCATTTACTTAAGTTCAGAACAGTGACATTTAGTCAAAGTTTGTCAAGCTTCGATTTCTTATAATATACCTAATAAAAATCAGCCTTGAGAATTTAAGGAAAGTTAGCACTTTTTTTTTCACCTTCAGCACTTGATAGCAAAAAAATGGCCGATGGGCCGAACTAGAAAATATGCAGACGGTAAACGTCGATACGAACTCTACATTATTCCAAAGTTTCATCCTTGAGAATTTGAGGAAGGTCTGGCGGCCCTGGACTCTCAGTCCAAGGTACTTAAAATAATATAGTCTTTTGCATTTTTCCAGCCGCTCATATGGCGTAAATATGTTTCAGCAAGTCTCTGTCCTCTTCTCGGACACCCTCTAGCAGGCTCGCGCACGCGCACAGCCGCTCCCGCGCCGGCGCCTCGCCCCCGCGGCGCGCGCGCAATTATCCCATCAGCGCAGACAATTCGATTAGTGCATAATTGCTGCGCTAACAAGGTCGCTAGGGGTTCGCAACAGTACACGGACACACTATAAATAAATAAATAAATATTATAGGACATTCTTACACAGATTGACTGAGGCCCACGGTAAGCTCAAGAAGGCTTGTGCTATGGGTACTCAGACAACGATATATATAATAAATACTTATATACATAGAAAACATCCATGACTCAGGAACAAATATCTGTGCTCATCACACAAATAAATGCCCTTACCGGGATTCGAACCCGGGACCGCGGCGCAGCAGGCAGGGTCACTGTCACTACCGACTGCGCCAGACCGGTCGTCAAAAAGGTACATTGCTGCCTTTTACATAATACATTACGCTTTTCTCATAAAATGCTTGATTTCAACTTTCAAAATGTTAGTTATATAAATGTACGAGTATTAGCAGTAGCACCTACCTAGTCTACCTACATACATAGATACATACATACAGAAATATCGTTGAAGCCTTGTAATTAGGGCCGCACGGGCAGGAAGCCAGAGTGGGGCAGCGCGGGCTCTGTCAGGGTCAGATTTCGTACACGTTCCCATTCAGCAATTACCTACTCCTGCTGACGGCCATGGGGCAGGCCTTATCCTCGCTGTATTTAGAGGGTAAGGGGGTGGGTAAATTGGGGTGTAATCGACATCATAGATTTTTTTTTATAAATATTATAGGATATTCTTACACAGATCGACTGAGGCCCACGGTAAGCTCAAGAAGGCTTGTGTTGTGGGTACTCAGACAACGATATATATAATATAGAAATACTTATATACATAGAAAACATCCATGACTCAGGAACAAATATCTGTGCTCCTCACACAAATAAATGCCCTTACCGGGATTCGAACCCGGGACCGCGGCGGCGCAGCAGGCAGGGTCACTACCGACTGCGCCAGACCGGCCCATACAACCATTTCGGTCGCAAAATCTTCAAATCAGTAACTAACTGTCAAATGTGACATAACGCGTGGTAACGTCGTGCAAACAATGCGACCGTATTGATACAATAACAAAATGTAGTCGGCGTGTGCACTTGTTACGGTAGCAAAATGTGTACGAATCTGTGGCTGTCAATGTCACTGTCAGAACGATTTTTAACGACACTTTATTAGTCGACGTATGCACACATAACGGTAACAACAAGTGGACGAATTTGTAGCTGTCATTGTCACTGTCAGAACGGTTTCTGACAGTGACATTGACAGAATTTATACACACATGTGTTGGTCTGATTACCGAACTGCTCCTAAACCACTGTAACCGCAAATGACAATCTGAAATACGAAGGTTTCTCAAACTGTCTTGTGAAGTTGTGGACTGGTTGCTTTGAATCATTTAAATATGAGCGAATTAAATAATAATAAACAACGACGACCATTTAAGCACTCTTCGACATTTTATAGAAATGTGGGAAAGTTAAGAAAAGTGCAGAATGATTATACAAATAGATAAGCACTTTATAGTTACTTAATGTATTAAATATATAATTTTTAATTCTTATTGATAAAAATGATGTGTAGTGTTGCTTTACACAATAAAAGTAGGTATCAAATAGAGTATTTACTGTGATATTAATAGAATTTCTGTTGCGCAATGATAGTTTTTTTCAGTACAGATGCTGCTTTTTTTTAACGCAGTAGTACGAGCAAATCAAGCAATGATTCATTTCTTGTCTGGTCGAAACTCTTGGCTTAGATTTAGGTACTGAAAATCGTCGTACGATACTCGTGCGAAAAGGACATTCACAACTCGTGTCGATTTAAAACACTCCCTTCGTTCGTGTATTAATTTATCGCTACTCGTATCGATTTTCCTCTTTTCCGCACTCGTATCTACAAGTATTTTGTTTGGGTTACAAAAAAAAACACATTATTTACTCTACTACGTTTTATTTATGTCTCTTTAACATTACAAATTTGTGGACACTTATCTCTACAAAAATCTTGACAAAAAAAGTACAGATCGTTGAAATTAATGTTGATAGTAATATTAATGACGACTACTTCAACAAGTGTCAATTGTGAAATGCCGCAAAATACTAGTTGCTCTATAGAAGACCATAATAATATGATCCCCGATCCTTTACAACCCAGCAGCTCGGTACGCACGTTACAATTTTTTTTTAATCTTCTTTAGTGAGGACAACTGAGTACGACGGCATATTTAATTGTTTATAAAGTTTGAGGATACCTGAAAAAAATGAATACAAGAAGCCATTTTGTAAATCCAATAAATATTCACTGCTTTCGGTCACGCGTGTACGCTGCGACCATTTTGCGACCGTTTGTTGACCGTTTGGCGACTGTTTTTTACATGGAATATTACCCAGTCTTAATCCATATTTTAACAACTTTATTGGTTTTCTAGGCATTATTTTTATTATTTCAGTATAGTATATGCACCGGAGCACTAAAACTTCACCAAACTACGCAAACACCGAGTAGTCATATAATATTATTACTGGTTAAACTGAGGTAAATTGATGGCGCGTTGATAAATTTAGACTTATTTTATGAAATCACTCGAGCAATTTAATTGGCCATGGTAATTAGCCCACATTATATTACAAATGCAAACAATATTTAACTTTAACAAATTCTTACGCCATTACATTTTAATGTCAAATGATTTTATTTCTTTTTTACTTTGACGTCTCTGACAGTCGCCATTTGAAAAGAATGAAATGAACGAA
The DNA here is from genome assembly GCF_023078275.1 of Leguminivora glycinivorella. Taxonomy (NCBI): domain Eukaryota; kingdom Metazoa; phylum Arthropoda; class Insecta; order Lepidoptera; family Tortricidae; genus Leguminivora; species Leguminivora glycinivorella. The sequence continues at coordinate 99,545 of NC_062982.1, forward strand.
TGATTTTGGGAAAGTAGTCGCCAAACGGTAACAATGTGTGCACGCGTAGTGCACACTTCTGTCACTTCTGTGACCATTTGTGCCTGTTACCAATCGTCCCCATTTGGGTCGCCTCGACTAAACGTCGACCGTACTGCGACTAAGCATTGAGACCCGAAGACCTGTGTGTACACAAAATAGGACGATTTGCGTAGGAACGGCGACCGATTATAGTTATATGGGGGTCGTCATAGATAGAATTAAGCTAGGAACATACTACGCGGACGTCCGTCGTAAATCGACCGCGGACGGGGATCTGGACAATGAATATACACGTGACCGTGCAAACTATCGGTCGACGGACGTGGACGTGGCCTTGAGCGCATGGACGTCCGATCGAAATCTGGCTCGCTGGATGTTTTGTGACCGTGCACACTGATCGGTCGACGCGGTCGCGGTCGATTTACGACGGACGTCCGCGTAGTATATGTTCCTAGCTTAAGGGAGCGTTTACATATTGAAAGACACCGAACAATGAACAAAATAATAGACGAGGGAAATATAACTCAATATGTTGACTCAAATCATTTCATTAATTAGGTACGACTTGTTTTCTTTTACATATAAAACGTCACTTAAAATAATCAAGGCTCGTTGTTGTATAAGTAGTATACCACAGACATTAGGATTCCAGAACTGGACGAGCTCTGGGAGTTTGACACGAATGTGTCTACGGTGGGTTTAGATGGCGTGGCTCATCCTGCGGTACCACTCGGGGTCGGAGGCGGCGGCGGGGCGGCCGCCGGCGTGGTGGTAGTGGAACTCGCAGGTGCCGCGGCCCGGGACGCCGTTCACCGCGTACCGGCAGAAGCGCTCCTGCATGCGCGCCTCCCACTCCGCCGACACGTAGTGCGTCGCCTCGTGCTCCACCTGCACCTGCAAGAGGACGGTGGCGGTGGCGGTGGCCCATCATAATATCGATAGCTACTTAATTACCCTGGAATAGGTTTGGACCATTTGAACCGCTGTCACTATTGTATAGGAATCGTAATAAAATTCTCTAATGTGTGAAAACCAATGAACAATTTGTGAACGAGTGACTGCAAAAATTATCAAACCCAATAACATACATAATTTGGACTTCTTTAACACATTCAGCTAGTGCCGAAAACCTGACCATCGGGTATTTTATGATTTAGTTCCTAGGCCAGACTCAGGACCGTGGCATTACAGAATCTGTGTTTTGGCTGTGTGTGTGGCAAATAATGTTTAATCTTTCATCCGGAAGAGCATGAGCTGAGATGATCAAATAACTGAAACTAGCAAGATGAATGTTGGAAATGGGCAGTATTACCTGCACGTAGTAGTCCTGGTCCCCGGCCCGGAAGCTGAAGCCGTAGTCGCGGGGCGGCGTGCCGGCCTCGCCGTGCTGCCACAGCTGCAGGCCCACGCCGCGCGCCGCCGCCACGCGCCCGTCCGCCAGCCGCACCACGCCCAGCTCGAAACTGAACCGCAACATCGATCAGTCGGGCCCACATTAGGTACTAGTGGCGGAACATAACTTTAGCGCTGAGTGAAATGTGGAGGGGATAGCTGCGCATGGGCACGCGTCCCCTTCACCCCCTGTAACCTCCTGAGAGACCTGTTTTTTACTTCTGCGCAATAACTGTCAGGCCACTTGTACTTTCGAGGGTACAAAGCTTAAACACTATAAATTCAATCGAGATCGAGACGGTGCTGAAAGTCTTAATGAATCATTAACACTACAACACCCAAACTTAGCCAAACCAAATGTAAGTTTATATAGGTAGTAAAGGTAGTTGTCAACTGGTCGTAATGTTGTGTAGGTGACGTACTGTGTGGCGGTGGAGGGCTGGCACACGACGCCGACGCTGGCGCTAGAGCCGTCGGCCAGGAAGATGTGGTGGAAGGCGTAGCGGCGCATGAGCGCCCAGTCGCGCCGCGCGCCGTAGCTGTGGTCGCGGAACGACGGCAGCGAGAACTGCAGCGTCTCGCCGCCCAGCGTCGCCGAGCAGCGCAGGGTTCCGAACTGCTCGTAGTGGGACTGGTGCGCTCTGTCAACAGTGGTTAGGTGTGAAACAATACCTATAGAGGACAGGACATCGGTCAGTATATCGACATGTGGAAGAGGGGTTAAAGTTAATCTGAGCTGTCTGAGGGTGCGCACTGCGAGATATAGGTAGCAGTGGCGGGGCGTTGATACAACTCGATTCCTTACGGGTTCCCTAAAATTCTCCAGTATCTGTAGAAGTTCATACAAAACAGATCCCGAAAACCCCTCCGGCCTTATCAACGAAAACTTTCACGCCACGCCACTGATAGGTAGGCCAAATTTCCTCATGCAGAGGCTTCGGCTGTGGAACGAACTCCCTACTGAAGTTATCTCGAGATTTTACACTATGGGGGTCTTCAAAAAAGGAGTATAGGCTTTTAAAGGATGAAACATATGGCACGACTGCTGTTTTATAACAAACAATTGTATGCTTCTAGTTCTTACTTCTTCAGTCCGTCGAAGTACTGCCTGGTCCAGGGCTCGCGCGCGATGGAGCGGATGACGGCGGGCGCGTGCAGCTCGCAGTCGAAGTCGAAGTGCCTGCTGTTGGCCGTCCACTCGCCCGTGAACGTCACCTCCACTTCCACAGTCGGGTCCCGCTGGTACCTTTACAAGAAGGCATCAACATAGGTTTAGGTGTTTCTGTTTCGGCTCACGCAAACAGATTGATTGGGTCCTCATCCTCACCTCATCTTGCCCTGGTAGTGTAGCGTCCACCGCCGCATGGGCTCGGCGGGCGCGATGCGGATGCCCTCGGCGCCGAACTCGCCGCTGCGCGCGCCGAACAGCACCGTGTCCGGCAGCTTGCTGCTGCACAGCAAACCCTTGCCCGGCAGCTGGAATAGCAGAACAGCAGTAGATAACATCACGCTCTCAAGTGCAGGAACAAAGGTAATACAGCCTTGACACTATCAGGTCGAAAAAGATATTACGCGAACAATGATATTTTATTAGTATGTTAGAGATGACTGATGAGGCCGTACCCCGAGGTAGAAGAGGCCGTTGCACATGCCGAGCGGGCGGCGCTCGCAGCCCATCATGACGTAGGTGCCCTCCTGCTCGGGCGCGCCGGCGCCGTCCGCCGCGATGAAGAACACCGCGTCGAAAGCCTGCGACACAACACACCGCTATTACAAGAGCAGGAATGCTACCTCACCTGCGAGATGGGTACAACAGTACATTTCCAAGAGTACAAGGTTTTTACTATACATGTTAAACCCCAAGCCTGATGATACCGCATGAGCGTCTTACAGTATACAGTGGTAGGCGACCGGTAGCTTAGGCTGGCGTCATGTCAATGATATGGGCGGGGGTGGTATGCGTTATGCATTTCCCATCTTTAAAAAAGGTTACCTTGGCATCGTCACTGAGGGGCTGTGCGCGGTCCATGAGTGCTGGGTCGGAGATGGCACGCACGCCCTGCCCAGCGCGCCCGCCGGCGCCTCGGAAGCGGATGGCATACTGCAAAAAAGGAATAATATTTCAAAGGGGCAAAGTTGTTGTTAAATCGCCTAGCCACTTAAGCTTATATAAGACATACCAGAGCTAGCAAAGAATTTCAACACTACTTTGCATACGCCATCAGAATCCCCAATGCACCGTAGCAACGCACGCACAATGGCATACAAATAGTGTGTACATGTATGATTGTTATAAAGTATACTGACCTTCCTAAAGTAGTAGATGGCGGCGAACACAACATACTTCAGATAGTACCACTTGCCGGGGCGCGTGTAGACGCCGAAGAGCGGCGCGGGGTCCTTCCTCCTCGCGACGAGCGCCAGCAGCGCCAGCGCCAGCGCCGCGCCGCGCCGCACAACACCAAGCTCCACGCCATCACTGCAGGCAGACCACCGAATGACCCCAGCTATAATCGCTCGCCCGCCGGTGATAACGTGGAGCCAAAATCACAGGTGGCTGATAAGCGATACTGTATTTTAATCTAATAAAGCGATAATTATGATACGCAGTTATTTAATAATTTATTAGGACATTTACGACTGAGTTCATTCTTGTACCGATATGTATGTGTGGGGCTGTGGGCGAATAAGTAACAGATCAAATTAGTCCACAACTCGTGATTTGACGATATTTTTTGTTTAAATCATAGTCATTTATTTTAAATATTATTTGAGGGTTGTTTTTGCTGCAGAGGTTACAATAATAAGAATATGGTATATCATAACATTCATAAATCATCCTGAATTACACAGACATAAAATACTATTGTATTAAAGGCCAGCAACGCACTTACAAATCTTACAATACAGTGTACAACGGCTGACCATCAGACGGTCCGTCTGCTCGTTTGCCTCCTGGGTCATTTCTCCTTTTGAGGGTTTTTTGTTATACACCGTGTTTCCGGTATCACTCAAAACCTCAGACACCCCAACTGATTTTTATTTTTTTAAACGTATCTACAATGTTCATTTTTTAATCTGATGATTATTATTTTTTTAAATTGAATTTTTAATTTTCTGTGCAGCTCTACTTGGCTTTTAACTCTACACTCAATAAAATAATTGCTAGCTACCATCATAAACCTTCAAACTGTTTAATCGTGTATGTTACTGCAACGACATAAGGTTTACCAATAGACAGCTATGTCACTGTAAAGCACTTTAACCTGTGTCACAGTAAACTTCAAATTGGACAGGTGACGCAGTAAGCAAATTTAAACCTAACATTCAAAATGACAAGGTTGTAATTAGGTACGAGTTCAATTTGTTATGACTTATGATAATAGCGGAAAAAACAATCGTCCAAGTAACCAGCCATACCCTTAAATACTGAAAAAGGTATACAACCTCTAACAATATGATATGCACAATGTTGTATTACGAACTTGTAGAATGGGCACGTAAACAATAACTATTAATACAAATTAAAACAAAAAATATTACCCCCATCAAGATATAGCTCAATCGATTCTACTCTCGATTCTGAACAAACAGTTTTCAGGTTTTTAGTGTTAAGTGAAACACGGTGTATATTATCCTCTATTACACAGGTCTTACATTTGGTTTTGAATAATTCAAATAAATTATTACATGGCGCATTAAAGACTACTCTTAAATCCGTCGTCGTCTCGCTATTTTTGCGAATAACGCGATGGTGAGGGATGGGATGGGATGGGCTTGGGCAATTGATGTAGATAAGATAAGTAAGAGAAACCACCGTCACTCAAGAAGCTTTTTTGCTACATCGTTTAGAATTACATACGCCTCACTATTTGTTTTGGAATCATTTAAATGACTTATTGCATGGCGCATCAAATACTACTCTTAAACGTGTCGTATCTTTTGTATGCGATTGCGAATACCGCGATGCTGGTGATGCAGAAACTGCGGATATTATAAGTATAATAGAAACAGCTCGCCAGGACACATTTTGGATAACAATTAAACCTTGAAAAATTTCACATTTATTCGTTTTTTATATATGTGAACTGAAAATTATATGCTCACTTATTTCTATAGAATAACAATGGTGAGGAATCGAATTGAAATACTGAACATAATTGCTATAAATGAACTCTATTTTAAACCATGTTGACAGGTCGAAAGTTGAAATGCTTTCTTTACGACTACAATACAGAATGCCTACACAAAACTTTGCCGCACGTTTCCTTAAAGGCGCTTTGCATTTATTCAATTAATAGACCGTTACCGTTATGTTTTTCGGCTCGATTCCAACTCCAATATTTGTGACATATTAGCGTAAAAATGTATATTTATTCAAACAAAATATCAGTGCTACGTATTGATATATCTCATAGAACTTATTGAGCCATTTTAGTATGCTAGTTTATGAATCCAGTGGCATTTCATATCTCACGGATCCTTATATGGTTCAGCGGCAATAATGACGATTTGTGTTGGAATATTAGACGAAAGCGTCTTTTCCCCTCACTAGCTTGGAAACACGTGTTTTGTCCTTTAGTACCAGCGGGTAAAAAGTTAAAAACGCATTTTATCCACTAGTGGGTAAAGTAATTTGACCTTAAATAAAGTCAAATTAACTGCATTAAAATTGATAAAAGTAGTTGAATCTAGTAATAAAGATGATTTACCACCTGTGCCCTGTGGAACTACTGGAAGCAGTGATAAACGCATTTTTTGCGTTGTAGTTTCCTCACTATAGTGAGGGGAAAAGTTTTGTGCTACACTCGGGTGCAAATGTATTTTACTTCTCGTGTGTTAAAAAACTCGCAAGTTCAGGATTCTATTCTAGAACCACTCGCTTCGCTCGTGGTTCAACTATAGAATCCTTTCACTTGCTCGTTTTTCAATTCCACACTCGGCGTTAAAATACAACTTTGCCCCTTTGTATAACAAATAACTATTATTGTAGATGAAGCATATTCTCTGGTAGAAAATCAACTCACTTAAAGTATCGACATTTAGGTACACATCAACATCACCCTCTATTTACATGTAATGTGATAGGGTTTAATTTTATAACATTTAGCGTTAAATGACAAAGACAGTATTGGAAAAACATAATAATGTTTTATTATTTAAATAATTTATACCGCTTTTTTAAGAATATACAAATAATATCACAGACTTTTCCTGCACTAGTGAGGAATTAATGTAACTTACTTAACATTAATTATTATCTAAATATCTACATTAGTTTGACTAGAATGTCATTTCGTGTTTAGTCGACTTCCTCGACAGTGGGTCTCTGCCTGGCTCCCGCGCCGGCACCAGCAGCGCCGGCTCCAGCGCCGTGCATCTTGGTCATGAGCGGCGCGCAGACTCGCTGCAGTTCCTTGAGGCGGTGGTCGTACTCATCCTCCTCGGCCAGCGAGTTGTTGTCGAGCCAGCCGAGCGCCGCGTCGCACTCCTGCCGCGCCGCGCTCTTGTCCTGCTCGCTCAGCTTGTCGCCGGCCTCGTCCAGCGCCTGCTTCACGCCGAACACGTAGCCCTCGAGCCGGTTGCGCGCCGCCACGCGCCTCCTCTGGCGCTCGTCCTCCTCCTTGTAGCGCTCGGCCTCCGCCAGCATGCGGTCGATGTCCGCCTGCGAGAGCCGCCCGCGCTCGTTCTTGATCACGATGTTCTTGGAGCGGCCCGTGCTGTTCTCCTTGGCCGTCACGTTCAGGATGCCGTTGGCGTCGATGTCGAAGGTGACGTCGATCTTGGGCACGCCGCGCGGCGCGGGCGGGATGCCGGTGAGGTCGAAGGTGCCGAGGCGGTTGTTGTCCTTGGTGAGCGCGCGCTCGCCCTCGAACACCTGGATGGTGACCGCCGGCTGGTTGTCAGCGTACGTGGTGAACGTCTGCGACTGCTTGCAGGGGATCTTGCAGTTGCGCTCGATGATGTTGGTCATGACGCCGCCCGCGGTCTCGATGCCGAGCGACAGCGGCGCCACGTCCACCAGCAGCACGTCCTGGATCTTGGCGTCGCCGTCTCCGCTGAGGATGGCCGCCTGCACCGCCGCGCCGTACGCCACCGCCTCGTCGGGGTTGATGGACAGGTTCAGCTGCTTGCCGCCGAACAAGTTCTGCAGGAGGCTCTGGATCTTGGGGATGCGCGTGGAGCCGCCGACGAGCACCACGTCGTGGATCTGGCTCTTGTCCAGCTTGGCGTCGCGCAGCGCCTTCTCCACGGGCTCGAGCGTGCCGCGAAACAGGTCCGAGCAGAGCTCCTCGAAGCGCGCGCGCGACACGCGGGTTAGAAATCGACGCCGTCGTAGAGCGCGTCCACCTCGATGGTGGCCTCGCTGCTGGAGGAGAGTGTGCGCTTGGCGCGCTCGGCCGCCGTGCGCAGGCGGCGCAACGCGCGCGCGTTCTCGCGCAGGTCCTTCTTGTACTTGCGCAGGAACTCGTCGGCGAGGTGGGTGACCAGGCGGTTGTCGAAGTCCTCGCCGCCCAGGTGCGTGTCGCCGGCGGTGGCCTTCACCTCGAACAGCGAGCCCTCGTCGATGGTGAGGATGGACACGTCGAAGGTGCCGCCGCCGAGGTCGAAGATGAGCACGTTGCGCTCGCCCTTCAGGTTCTTGTCCAGGCCGTAGGCGAGCGCGGCGGCGGTGGGCTCGTTGATGATGCGCAGCACGTTGAGGCCGGCGATGGCGCCCGCGTCCTTGGTGGCCTGCCGCTGCGAGTCGTTGAAGTACGCCGGCACCGTGATGACGGCGTCCCGCACTGTCGTGCCCAGGTACGCCTCCGCCGTCTCCTTCATCTTGGTCAGCACCATGCTGCTGATCTCCTCCGGCGCGAACCTCTTCGTCTCTCCCTTGAACTCGACCTGTATCTTGGGCTTGCCGCAGTCGCTGATCACCTTGAACGGCCAGTGCTTCATGTCCTGCTGGATCTTGGGGTCGTCGAACTTGCGGCCGATGAGTCGCTTGGCGTCGAACACCGTGTTGCCGGGGTTGAGCGCCACCTGGTTCTTGGCGGCGTCACCGATGAGGCGCTCGGTGTCCGTGAACGCCACGTACGACGGCGTGGTCCTGTTGCCCTCATTGAACTACTATGTACTACGTACTAGAAATGACAACTCGAACATATTCTGTGTTCCTTCGATCAAAGCTCATTTTTGAATGTAGGAGTAGGTCACAAGTAAAAACACATGTTTCCTCGATGCAGATGTAATTGCAACTGATTAATATTCTACTATGGCTACATACATATGTATAGATACGTTTAGACATGCCGGCCGCCAAAACGAACAGTTTTCAATAAATTTAACATTTTTAAAAAAGAAGCATGCACAGTAATTTAGGTACAAATTATCAAGATGTTTCATACTGTCACATATTCACTATTTATCACACTTTAATCAAATTATCAACTTTTCCGTACATGCACAATCAATTCACTCACTTCACATAATATTGTTCATTCAGTTTCTTTAGGAAGCAATATCAGTTTTGACAAAGGCCTTTTAAGTTGGTGGTCTCCCTTGCACTGTACAGTGACCACTCTTACCAGGTTGTCTGCTCCAGGATGAAGATACTTGACCCTCCCTAGTAACCATTTAGTAGGTGGCGTAATTTCATCCTTTATGACTACTAAATCTCCAATGCATGGTGCTGGTGTGGCAACCTTCCACTTATACCTTTGTTGCAGCGTGTTAAGATATTCGTTTTGCCATTGACGCCAAAAGGTTTGTGTCATCTTCTGCACCAGCTGCCATCTGGTAAGTATATGTATCTTTTTCTGCTCGTAATTTAAGTCTGGAACACTGAGCAAGGGTTCACCCACTAAGAAATGTCCCGGTGTTAGTGGGACGCCTGTAGCATTGTCTATTTCGCAAAGAGGCCGACTGTTTAGACATGCCTCGACCTGGGTCAATAAAGTCGCCAATTCCTCGTATGTCAGCTTAGTATCCTTAGTTACTCTGGCTAAATGTCGCTTGGCAGACTGAATTCCCGCTTCCCACAGGCCTCCGTATGACGGCATTCTTGGGGGTATGAAGTGCCAAGTTGTCCCTTCAGTAGCTAGTATTTCTGCCACTTCGCTGGCTAAATTCTTTTTTCCAGATTCAAACATGTATTTCAACTCTTTGGCAGAGCCAATAAAATTGGTACCATTATCGCTCCAAACATCTTTACAGTGGCCTCTGCGTGCAACAAATCTTCTAAAGGCAGCTATGAAAGCTTGTGTAGTCAAATCTGACACGGCCTCCAGATGAATAGCTTTCGTAGCCATGCATACGAACAAACAAATGTAACCCTTCGTCGCATGGTGCCCACGGCCTTTAGAAGTTCTTATTAAAATAGGCCCAGCATAGTCAACGCCGCTATTTATAAAAGGCCGGTTTTGGTTAACTCTGACTGCGGGCAGTTGGCCCATGAACTGATTCTTGACCTTAGCCTTGTCTACTATACAGGTCTTGCAATCGTGTATGCATTTTCGAACTGATGATTTTAAGCCCATAACCCAATATTTCGTTTTCACATAAGTCATCATTAACTGATTCCAACCATGGAGTGTTCTTGTGTGGGCCTCTTTAACGATTAATTTGGTGATGTGTTGGTTGCGTGGAATAATTATTGGGTGTTTGGTATCTTCGGGCAATGAGGCATTTTGAAGACGTCCCCCCACTCTTAACAAACCTTTCTCGTCTAAGAATGGTGCAAGTGTGATTAAGGTACTTCTTTTTTAACTCTTCCATCTTTTTTCAAATCTTCTATATCTTTTCCATATATTAAATTTTGATAGAACTTTATACATTCTTCTTCAATTTTATCCATTTCTCTGACTGTTAAGTGCTTACTTTTTTCCTGTTCTCTTTTTCGGTCAGTCAACATTCTCCTACAGTAAGCTAGCACTCTTTTCATTCGTGACATTGTTGAAAACCTCTCCCATATAGGCTTTTCTTCTACATATAAATGGTGAGTGGTTTTTGATTCTAATTCTGTTTGCACAACTTCTGTCTTTTGGTATTCTTGGTCTCTTTTAAGCCATTCTGGCCCACTCCACCACAGGTCTTGTGAAGATAATTCGTGCGCTGTGATTCCTCTTGTCGCGATGTCAGCAGGATTGTCAGCAGATTGCACATGTCTCCAACGATCATTATCTATTAATCGTGTAATATCTGCTGTCCTATTCGCTATAAATGTTTTCCAACGGCAAGGTTGAGATTGCAACCAAGCCAGTACAACCATTGAGTCTGTCCAAACGAATATTTTGTTTTTAGGAATCTTCAGAAGTTCTGCGACGTCATTGATCAATTCTGCTAATAAGGCTGCGGCGCAAAGCTCTAATTTTGGAACAGAAAGTTGTTTCAGGGGTGCGACTTTACTTCTTGATGCAATTATAGATATATATACAGTCCCACCTCTAACGACCTTCAGATACGTCACGGCTGCATATGCTTGAGTGGATGCATCCGAAAATCCGTGCAGCTCAACTTTATCATCTTCTCGTGTCATGTTTAACCAGCGTTGAATCTTGATGTTTTGTAAGTTTATTAGATCTTTCCTATAGCGTATCCACTCATCTGCCAGATCTGATTGTAATTCATCGTCCCAACTTAGATGACTCAACCATAACTTTTGAATAAAAACTTTAGCGGTTATAATTACAGGCGCTAGCCACCCAAAGGGATCGAACAGGCGCGCAACATCAGAAAGTATAGACCTTTTGGTTATGGGACTTCTCATCTCAGGTAAGTTTACTGTAATATCAAATGTATCATCGTGTCTATTCCAGGTCAAACCAAGTATCTTTATTATTTTGTCCATCTTGATTTCCAGTGTGTCTCTTGTACTGTTGTCTTCTTTCAAATATTCTAGAACTTCATCTGAATTGCTCGACCATTTCTGCATTTTGAATCCTCCTCTTTTCAATATTTCTTTAATTTCTTTGCACATTTTCTTTGTTTCTTCTACGCTTTCATTTCCTACCATTAGATCATCCATGTAAAATGACTTCTTTATTACAGGTGCAGTTTCTGGAAATGTGTGTTCTTCATCGTCGGCCAATTGGTTTAATGTGCGGACTGCTAGGAATGGAGCTGCCGCGGTCCCAAAGGTCACAGTTGTTAATTCATAGCTCTCGAATTCATCTTCTGGTCTATCTCGCCAGATAATGCGTTGTAGGTTTATGTGTTCGTTTGTCATGTTTATCATCCTATACATTTTCACGATATCTCCTACGACGCAAATCTTGTGTGTTCGCCAAACTATTATTAAGCTCCGAAGGTCGGGTTGTAAAACCGCTCCCACCATCATGGTGTCATTCAAAGAGTGACCACGTGAGCCTTTGGCAGAGGCGTCATAAACTATGCGCACTTTACTAGTGTCTTTGTCCTCTCTAATTACAGCAAAGTGAGCCAGATACAGCGCATTGTCATCGTCTTGTTTTTCTGATCTTCTTAAATGTCCCATGTCCTTGTACTCGTCTATAACTTTTGTGTATTCCTTCTTTAACTTGTTGTCTTTAAGGAATTTTCGTTCCAGGCCCTTAAATCGATTGATAGCTTGTTGTTTCGTGTCACCACATAAATTAACTGTTTCTTTAACGTTTTGTTTCAATGGCAAATGTACCGTGTATCTTCCATTTTCTTCTCTTTTATATGTTTTTTTGTATATCTCTTCACACTGTTCTTCTTCTTTTGTAAGTATTTTCTTTATCTTGTACGCCTCGGTTTCTATCTCCCAGAACTTTCGTAGTAAATCGTTGTCTTCGGCCACCATTCTTGTTATATGTAATGTAGTTACATTGTGTTGGTCGCTCTGAGCTTCTATTTCTTTCCGCCCTGTTAATATCCACCCTAAAGTAGTTTTTTGGGCTACTATCCCATGATCCATTTTCACTAAACCTTCTTGAATAATCTGACAGTAGATTTCTGCGCCAAGCAACATATCTACCTTGCTAGGTGTGTCGTATGAAGGGTCAGCCAATTGCAAGGTTTCAATGACCTGAGAGTCTATTGAAATAGATTTAGAGGGCAAATATGTGGATACTGATTTTAATACGTAAGCTGAAACTCGAACAGCTTTTTCACTTTCGTATCTTGATGCAATCGTAATGTCGACCATGTGCTTAAGGTTTATTTGTGTGCTTTCTTCAAGTCCTGAAACTACTCCATTGATATTGGTTCTTGGCAAACTCAGTAATTGAACCACTCGCTCTGATACAAAAGAAGCTTCTGAGCACGGGTCGATTAACGCACGCAGTATGTGTATACCACCATCGCTTGACTTCACTGCTACTTGTGCTGTGGCCAGTAACATTTTGCCTCTCGATTGTTGTTTAGAAACGTGTAAAGTTGTAAGTTTTGTGTCAGGTTCCGCTTCTGATTGTTGTTGTGTAGCAGCTACTTCGTCGTTAGTTTCTCTCGTTTGATGCAGAAGAGAATGGTGTCTTTTTCTACAGATCCGGCACGACGTCTTCTGTTTGCATCGAATGACATTATGATACGGAATGAGACAGTTGTAACACAAACGATTCTTTTTTACAAAATCCTGTCGGTCTTCGACTGACTGTTTGGTAAATTCTTTGCAGTTAAATATGTAGTGTTCGCCTCTGCAATATGTACATACAGGCTGCGAAGTTACGTTAGCGTGTGCACATTGAAACACACTCTCTTCATCTTCTTGTTCGACAACATGAAATGTTTTCGTAGTTTGTGGTTTATCGCGTGTAGGTACTGACACTGCTGCGGCCATTTCCAATGTGCGGAACTTAGCCACCAGAAACTTCTGTAACTCTTCCCATTTAGGCATGTCTTCTGAGCTGTCCTTGTGTACAGATTGTTCCCAGTCTTTGACTGACTCAGTGTCTAACTTCTGTACAACGAGAAAGATAACTATCGGATCCCAAGAATCCGTGTTTATGTTCATATTGTTTAAGCTGTTGATACATTCCATAGTAGTATCAAGTAAACTTTTTATTTGATTTGCAGACTGTGTTTGAATCTTCTTCTGGCCAAACAATTTCTTCAATACGGAATTAACAATCATCTTCTTGTTTCCGAAACGATTTTTTAGTAACTCCCAAGCTTGTGAGTAATTATTCTCTGTTATTTGTACATGTCGCAATAACGTTTCTGCTTCCCCAGAGACACTTGTTTTTAAATAATGTAATTTTTGTACACTTGTTAATTTTGTGTTGTGCACGAGGGCTGTGAATAAATCTTGGTATGTAGGCCAATCTTCATATTTTCCTGAGAAAGTCGGCAGCTGTATTTTTGGCAGATTTACAAACGGCAATGGCCCATCGTGAAACGATGACGTTGACATGGTAGATAACTCCAATGACTTTTTTCTGATTCCCATTTAGTCAATAAGTCTGTTAAGTCGGCTTGTAAACATAGGTAAAGGTCTTCGACAGTGTAGTAATCTTCATTAAGAAAATACTGGATATCTCCTCGTTGTTCCCGCGGTGTGCAATGCATGAGGTTATTATGTGCTTGTTTAAACATATCCCAATAATCTTCAAGTATTTTAATCCTTTGTTTAACATAACCTTCGGTTAGCCTTTGTTTGGGACACTTCTTTATGTTTGTTTGTGTTTTTTGTATCATGCCGGCCACATCTTCTAACTTGGTAATTAATTGAGTTTGTTCAGGAGTTATTGGAGGCATTTTGGTTCGTTATTTACACTTATTTGTTCACTTTAAAGTCAATCCGGTAATTTTCAATACGTTTCAAAGTCAATAGTTCACACACGAAGTAATGATAACACCAAATAACTTGTAAATCACACTTGCAATCACTTTCCTGTTCATTATAAATCAATGATTATTTAAATTGCCTAAATGTTCACTAAACGACGTAAACAACTCCGCTTATCTCTTAAAGAATGCGCTCCCTATTGTATTCGCTGGCCGGCCGACAGCACCACTCCCGCCCTTGATGCGGTTCGAATTAGGACCATATGTTCCTTCGATCAAAGCTCATTTTTGAATGTAGGAGTAGGTCACAAGTAAAAACACATGTTTCCTCGATGCAGATGTAATTGCAACTGATTAATATTCTACTATGGCTACATACATATGTATAGATACGTTTAGACATTCTGTGCGCCGACCGGCAGCGGCGGCAGCGCGAGGCGCATGCGCGTGAAGCGAACCGTGTCATAGAGTAAGACTTGACCACATAGACGCGACACTTTTATTGTAGACCTTTGTTTTATACTTTGTGTGTGAAATACTAAGTAGTTTACTTTTAGCACTATTATATATTGTGTTATATTTAATTTCTACTCAGTGAAATACACATACGTAATTGTTTTTTTCATAAATTTTAATTTCCCTTGAATAAAATTAGTTTTGTAAGTTTCTGTCGCTCAGAATAATAATCGCGCCATTCACCTTGTTTTACCTCCCTTAAACACCGGTTGCATTAAATACTATTTCAGTTTTGGTGTCACTATTTTTCGTCAATAATGAGAATTCAGAAATAATTCAAAATCATGCTTATTTTATAATATTATCGACTAAAATTCGTATTAGAACCGTGTAATATTCAAAACTATAAATTGAAATAAATATTTTTATGTTATATATTGAAAACAGAATATGATCACAATTATTATACCTTATTACCTACATGTCATGTCTGCGCGATTCATCTATGATTCCAGTTGTCAAAATGGCGGCCATAGCTTCGCGTTTAAGGAGCCCGTCTCTTCATTATAATAATTACTTAAATTAAGTTAGATCAAAATAGCTTGTCTACTAACCGATGAAATGTGACACCGTCATTTTTATTAGATTTTCTCGTATGGCTTCAACAGTATCTTATAGCACAGGAAGGCATTTTTTCATTGTATTTGTGTGCAGTCAGAGACAACCTCCTCCCACCACGCGCAGAGACTGACTGAGGCAACATAAGTCCACTGGACTTATGTTCGTGGCGCAAACTTTTTGTTCGCCGTGTCCTCTCTAGTACATTATACCTCAATGGTTGCCCTGGTCGTTGGCGATGATCTCCACGCCCCCGTGTTGCCACACGCCCACGCACGAGTACGTCGTTCCGAGGTCGATTCCGATAGCTGGCATTTTCTTACGATTCTTCTTTAGCTTCCTTGTAATAATAAAGTCTCGTAGTAAGTTTCTCGAGAGGTTTTTTATAACCGCTCAACTTTTCTCCTCTTCACTTGTTCGCTTTGCGTTTTCGAATTAGACTGAATCCCCGCCATCGCGCCGTCGTATTTATACCTCGCCGGTAACGACCAATCACGAGCCAGCATTTTCCAGAAACTTCGCGGCGAGTGTTCGACGCGCCAATAGCAGTCGCCGCCCCGTCGAAAACATTCGCGATCGATTCGAACTTTTAGAATGAGATAGGCGCTGGACTCGCACTAGAAAGAACAAGACAGGGCATTGTGTAGTGATACTGTAAAATCAGGAAGTGATTTTATTTTACCAAGAAGTTAAGGGGAGAACTGTAGCCTATCCAACCTAAGTGCCCTAGCACCCTAAACAACCCTACACATCCCTACAGCCCTAGCCCTAACTATAAATTAATAATACATATATTTAATAAGTACAGGATATCTGCACCATGAGACCTAAGGTACAGACGGATAGGGAAGGAAATGGGTAATGGAAAGGATTTTCTCACTGCTACCAACAGTGAGAGGAAAACCTTATACTCAAATGATACAGCCACGATGTCCAGGATCAAAGAGATTTATTTACACTTTTTACAAGCTATTTATACTAAATTATTCTATGTTTGCGTAATACCACGCTGCAGTTTCTTCATATTAAGTGCAAACGTAGTTTGTGCAAGCACGTGAGCCGATGCAGTTTCTTGTCCCAGATTGATGCTGCTGATGTCAGTAGGTATGTTCACTGCACGTGAACAGATACCATAGGCAGTAAAATATCGCAAATCCTGCGGTTTTTGACAGATTTTCACCATAAAAGAGGTAATTATGTAACATTTTTCACGTCACGGTGGAACCTGTCAAAATTTATTTTCTATATGTCATCTTAGAAATACTAGGTCTCTTACTCACTCTAAGTAGTGTCTCCTAAGTCCTATTGGTGGAATTCGCTTAACGTAAAGTATAATATAAATAGAAATACCTATAACGGCTATTAATCGATTAGGTAGGGAAGTATCTACCCTTGGGACCGAGAAGCATTTACTTTGCTTTAATTTCGAACTTTGGTTGTGTTGCGGATGGTCTCATTTCTGATACGATCTCGCAAAGAGACTCCTAGCGTAGCCCTCTCCATTTCCCTCCGAATCGCTAAACTTAAGTGACAGTGGGCGGGGCACATTGCACGTAGAACCGATGGCCGTTGGGGCGGAAAGGTTCTCGAGTGGCGACCGCCGTACCAGAAGGCGAAGCGTGGGTAGGCCCCCACAAGGTGGACTGATGACCTGGTGAAGGTCATTGTGGCAATTTTTATGGGAGGCCTATGTCCAGCAGTGGACGTCTTTCGGCTGATATGATGATGATGATGATGATGATGTGTAATATCGAGGTGCTCAAGTGGGTTTGTTTGTAGCATATGGTAATTAATTAATACCAATCTGAATGCTTGAACTGTTTATTTCGAACACTTTGTTGTTCAAAATAGATACTGGAATATGTACAAAAGTTCTGCGGGGACTCAGAAGACTAAGTACATAGAATGTTTAGTCAGTCATGTTCTGAGTGTAGGAGTATTTTTTTCTTTTAGTGATGGTATCACCGTCCAAATAAGACATTTGGTGTGAGATACAACTACGCTTAACTACTGTAGAAGAGCGAGAAAGTAGTTGTTTCGTTTCTCGAATGTTTTGGTCTTAGACGTTAAGCAGACGGAGGGTCATGGCTGACGCAAACAGCTGTTCACGAGGGCATTGCAGCGTCATTCGTGTTTATAAATAAAAGTTAAACTCACAAACGGCGGAGGCGTCAGATCCATTTTAACGTTGCTGATTTCTTTTAATCAGGGGCACACAAGCATACGGCCGGCCTGATGGTATACAGCAATTGCAGCACGACCGGCCTGGCGCAGTCGGTAGTGATAGTGACCCTGCCTGCTACGCCGCGGTCCCGGGTTCGAATCCCGGTAAGGGCATTTATTAGTGTGATGAGCACTGATATTTGTTCCTAAGTCATGGATGTTTTCTATGTATATAAGTATTTATATGTTATATATATCGTTGTCTGAGTACCCACAACACAAGCCTTCTTGAGCTTACCGTGGGCCTCAGTCAATCTGTGTAAGAATGTCCTATAATATATTTTAATATTTAAATAAATATTGCGGACACCTTACACGGATCAACTTAGCCCCAAACTAAAGCAAAGCTTGTACTATGGGTGCTAAGCGACGATATGCATACTTCGATGGATAAATACATACTTATATTCATAGAATACATCCATGACTCGGGAACAAATATCTGTGTTCATCACACAAATGAGTGCCCTTACCGGGATTCGAACCCGGGACCGCGGCTTAGCTGGCAGGGTCACTACCGACTGAGCCAGACCGGTTGTCAAAATATATATTTTTAGAATGCATTATCCTCTTGTGAATGTGGGATTATTTTCACTAAATGTTCACTCTATGTCAAACTTTGTTTAATAATGAAGGGTGAACCCTCAAGATTCCACTTTTTCAGGGACGAGTGCAAATCGAAGGGCTCCCCCTTTGCCCAACAGTGGGACACAGTAGACAGTATACCTATTGTATTAACCAAGATTTCCGCTGCCGGTTTACTCTTTAACTCTATTTATTAAGATTATATAAGATTTATAAGAAACAGTTCAAGTTACAGTTGGACCCAAATTGCAAAACTGATCCGAACATAAACTACTGCACTGTCACAGACAAATTTGATTGTTGGAATTAACTGATTAATATTGGTGTGAGACAATCCGTACTGTTACAAGATGAGCAAACTGCGGGGGGAAATCATGATATACCTAAAATAACCCGAGCCCACCCGACCCGAGCTCATATAAGTATACAGGGTGTAAACCTAATACGGGTGAACCTCTTAACAGTGGTGAGTATAGGACATAAAAAATGGAATTAGATAACTTTTACTTAAAATTGAAATATTTTTTTTATCCATACAAATTAATTCGGCCCGCAACGTAATGCAAACACACTCGCGTTAAACGCTCGTTGACAGTTGTCATTGATTGTCATCGCAACCACGTTTACAGTACATTGCTGCTGGGAAATTTTTCAAAAATTAATTATGGGCTGAAACTGAAGAGTAACTCAAAAACACCTCTTAATTAATGATAACAATATTGAATTACATGACTGGTTTCATTTATCGCCCTTATTACGTTTACGCACTGTATAACCCGTCAACCTTCAAATAAGGGTGAACACATAGGGTAAACAGGCATCCTCTGGGTGAGCTCACTCCATCGTAGGCCACGTCTTTGCCTTTGGCTAGTCTGTGAACAAGAGAAAGCCCATTATATTAATAAAAAAATAGTTATTTGTTATACAAGGGGGCAAAGTTGTATTTTAACGCCGAGTGTGGAATTGAAAAACGACTCGCTTCGCTCGTGGTTCAACTATAGAATCCTTTCACTTGCGAGTTTTTTAACACACGAGAAGTAAAATACATTTGCACCCGAGTGTAACACAAAACTTTTCCCCTCACTATAGCGAGGAAACTACAACGCAAAAAAATTGGTTGTCTGTAAAGTCGGTTTACGGACGGCAGTTTAACGTGATAACGTCAAACATTACAGTAGTATAGACAGGGGCGGTCAGAGTATAGCAAAAGGGGCCCGTTCTGGGACTTTTTTCACGATTTTTTATTTATTTATTAAAAATACACAAAAGTTAACAGTATTTCACCAAAGCACTTATGTGGTAATATAATTATGTACATGTTAAATTGACATAAATAAAAGCAAACACACTTAAAAGTTAAACTATGGTTATTACATTAATCACCTAAGGAGTGTAGGGTCTATGAACCTTAAGAGTTTTCTGTAAAACACACCAACACTATCAGCAAATATGTCAATATCGTCTGTCTCCAACATGATGCGGTTAAGAGCAGCTCGGGCTCGAGCGGTGCGCCGGCCGCCGCGAACAGGCGCCGCCGCCGCCGCGCCGGCACCGCGCCCGGCATGCCAACCACCACATTCGCTCTTGGTACTTGCAGCCCCATTCTCTCAAGCACGGATGCGTCATCTATATACTCTATGGTGAAACAGTTGGCGGTAATGCATAATATGCAGCAGTTTCCGTCTGGT
The DNA here is from genome assembly GCF_023078275.1 of Leguminivora glycinivorella. Taxonomy (NCBI): domain Eukaryota; kingdom Metazoa; phylum Arthropoda; class Insecta; order Lepidoptera; family Tortricidae; genus Leguminivora; species Leguminivora glycinivorella. The sequence continues at coordinate 119,239 of NC_062982.1, forward strand.
TTCTAGAGTTTGAAGACCAACCATTCCTGGGTGGCTAGCCGAATGGCACAATCGCTCACGAAACGCTCACGAAACGAAGCGCTAGTAGATATCTATCTCTATCGCGCTTGCGTATTGGCGCGACAGAGCCAGCGGCGTATCGCTTTCGTTTGGCGTCGGAGAAATGCCATTCGGCTACGGGGCCATATACATATATATATATTACCTGACTTTATAACTTCTTATATTATTTTAGTGTTATATTCAAACTAGGGTTTCGATATATATTTCAAAGAATTGGAAAATAATTACAATGTAATTATTTTGATGCCAATAAATCAAAGATTTGTATAATTAAAAACGACGTTCACTGAATAATGTTGACATTGTCAGTAAGTGCGAGAGGGACACCAGCCCAAACAATGACCTCTCATGTGGACACACTTTTTGACCTAACTACACAATCTAGTTTAATAATTCTAAATCTATGATGAGTTCAGACGGGATATGTTCTGTAAAAAGTCGTATAAATTAAAATAATTAATTTTGTCGAGAACAACACACGGGCGCGCCATCTGTCCCAACTGTGGTGCTTTACTCAGGCCACACGCTATAACCATACCGAGCGCATCGATCAGCCGCTTAGTTCCAACGCGCGCCAATAGATGGCGCAAAAGCTATATTGCGAAACGGGACAATGACGTCATCTTTTTCGTGCATGCTGCCCGTAGTAACGAGTTATTAGACGTTATCACGTCAAAATGCGTTTATCACTGCTTCCAAGTAGTTCCACAGGTGGTAAATCATCTTTATTACTAGATTCACCTAATTTTATCAATTTTAAAGCAGTTAATTTGACTTTATTCAAGGTCAAATTACTTTACCCACTAGTGGATAAAATGCGTTTTTACCCGCTGGTATTAAAGGACAAAACACGTGTTTCCGAGCTAGTGAGGAGAAAATAGTTTTAGAACCATCACTCCGCCGACAACATATTACTGCTAAAATATTATAGGTATAGGGTATAAAAGTAAGTACCTACATATTTTTATCATATTCGTTACTCATCAAGTGTAATCGCAAGTTCTATTTTAACGGCGAAGGTCAGTGATGTAAACAACTGGAACTCTAGAAATAGCGAATAGTGTAAATATTTGTAGCGTCGTGTGTCGCAAACATTCGCTAATATACAGTTCACTTTGTGAATTTTCCAGAATCTCTTCAAATCTTCAAATATTACCGCCGTCCGATCCTCTCCAATCTCCATGCTGTTGCTGTCTCTTTTTCACATAGGTAAACCCACCTATTTCTTTTCTTCTTCACACAGACTTGTCATGTAGTGATAAATGGTTCAGGGTTACTATCAGTGTAGTCCTAAAAACAGGAAAATATGTACCTATATGAAATTCCGCAGCCTATGATTAGGTATCTATGATATTCGTGATTTGCTTCGTGCGCATATGTGCTAACAAAATTTAGGAACAACCCCGGAAATAGTTAACTGATTTTCATCAAATATGGCTAAGAACACATAATCATAGACTTATTATAATAATAGTAAATCTATGATCATAATCTTTATTGTTTGTGAGAAATGGTTACACTCCCGACTTTCAGCTTTCATACAAAAACAAAAAAACTAAATGTAAATCGGTTCATCCGTTCGAAAGCTACGATGCCTCAGACAGACCGTGATGCCCAACCGACCCCACTGTTTGCGTCGGGGGTTAAAAAGGATCCTTTGTTGGGTCTACTTTCTGATAAGATAGATCATTGACGTCATCTTTTTCGTGCATGCTGCCCGTAGTAACGAGTTATTAGACGTTATCACGTCAAAATGCGTTTATCACTGCTTCCAAGTAGTTCCACAGGTGGTAAATCATCTTTATTACTAGATTCACCTAATTTTATCAATTTTAAAGCAGTTAATTTGACTTTATTCAAGGTCAAATTACTTTACCCACTAGTGGATAAAATGCGTTTTTACCCGCTGGTATTAAAGGACAAAACACGTGTTTCCGAGCTAGTGAGGAGAAAATAGTTTTAGAACCATCACTCCGCCGACAACATATTACTGCTAAAATATTATAGGTATAGGGTATAAAAGTAAGTACCTACATATTTTTATCATATTCGTTACTCATCAAGTGTAATCGCAAGTTCTATTTTAACGGCGAAGGTCAGTGATGTAAACAACTGGAACTCTAGAAATAGCGAATAGTGTAAATATTTGTAGCGTCGTGTGTCGCAAACATTCGCTAATATACAGTTCACTTTGTGAATTTTCCAGAATCTCTTCAAATCTTCAAATATTACCGCCGTCCGATCCTCTCCAATCTCCATGCTGTTGCTGTCTCTTTTTCACATAGGTAAACCCACCTATTTCTTTTCTTCTTCACACAGACTTGTCATGTAGTGATAAATGGTTCAGGGTTACTATCAGTGTAGTCCTAAAAACAGGAAAATATGTACCTATATGAAATTCCGCAGCCTATGATTAGGTATCTATGATATTCGTGATTTGCTTCGTGCGCATATGTGCTAACAAAATTTAGGAACAACCCCGGAAATAGTTAACTGATTTTCATCAAATATGGCTAAGAACACATAATCATAGACTTATTATAATAATAGTAAATCTATGATCATAATCTTTATTGTTTGTGAGAAATGGTTACACTCCCGACTTTCAGCTTTCATACAAAAACAAAAAAACTAAATGTAAATCGGTTCATCCGTTCGAAAGCTACGATGCCTCAGACAGACCGTGATGCCCAACCGACCCCACTGTTTGCGTCGGGGGTTAAAAAGGATCCTTTGTTGGGTCTACTTTCTGATAAGATAGATCATTGAAGATGGTTAATCAGAATTGAAATAATGATGTAAGAAACAGATATTCATGAGAGTGACGTCCGCAAGACTAATAGTTAGGGTGCGCGCCCACACGTTAGGGTGCATCAGGTGCATGGACACGTGGGCAACAAAGTTGCTCGGCGACCTCGGCCCACGGGCGACTTTTCGAAGCGACTTTTTTGTTGCGACCATGGGCTAGTATGAAAGTGCGCTCACGAAGCGAAGTACAGTACTCTAGGGTACTTCAAAAATGTCGTTTTTTTCTGCTTATAGTACTCGTAATAAAAATCATTGTTTTAATTAAGTAATTGAATCTCGAACGCATGAATTCGCCATTCGAATGTCTGTGGAAAACGACGTAATGCTACGACTTTCGAACGTCGAATTCATGCGTTCGAGATCCAAAGATCGGTCCCCAGGTGCTGCCTCTAGGTGCAGCCCATGACACGGGCAACCTTACCTTAAATAATTAATGTGACAAAAAAGCCTTCGTACACTAGAACTATACTGTATTTCTATGGCCTAACTTATGTGCAATCAAGTGTTTACATACATACCATTATTCCGTGTTGGCAAAGCCGTACAGACCAATAAAATGTAGGAATTTACGATCATTACTAAGTTATTATAGTTACCTAGCAACTTTTTATTTATTAATTTAAGGTAGAGAAATGTCCCTTAATATTCCTATTATATGCCAAAATGAGCATCAAAATCATAAATCTAATTATGTACTGACATTTATCATTCTAGAACATATTCCTCTGTAAACTATTTTTTTTATATTAGAATTAAAGTAAGTCGCATAATTTGCGATATTTTACTGTCTATGGTATCACCACTAGTATCACTACACAATGCCCTGTCTTGTTCTTTCTAGTGCGAGTCCAGCGCCTATCTCATTCTAAAAGTTCGAATCGATCGCGAATGTTCTCGACGGGGCGGCGGCTGCTATTGGCGCCAGTGTTGTCACATCTACCTATTTATAGGTAGATCTACCTATTTTGCCTCCCGTCTACCTGTCTACCTATTTCGGTCCTAAATCTACCTATTTTCTAAAATATTACTATTGTAGAAAATTCTATAATTACAGCATTTTACTTAAATCGGAACGTGTTTAGTGAATAATCTGTGGCTGTCAGCTTGAAAATCTTGATGTTTGTCAGTTTTGACACTGACAGCCTGGTAGTGACAGTGACAGTGTCATTTGACAATGACATGACACTGACACTTCTGACAGCCTGACAGTGGCAGCTCTCGGAGACGCTAGCTTGTGTTTAAAATATTTTAACAAAAACATGTATAAACACCATAAAGAACTCACCAAGTAAACCAATAAATATATTTTTAATAGTTTAGAAGCATTTTTAATCATTAAAACTGGACTTACCTTAGATGGTATTAAAACAGGTAGATCTACCTATTTTTCGTTTCTAATTCTACCAGTTTCTACCTATTTTTTCACCCTGGTCTACCATTTTGTTCAAATTGTATGTGACAACACTGATTGGCGCGTCGAACACTCGCCGCGAAGTTTCTGGAAAATGCTGGCTCGTGATTGGCGAGGTATAAATACGACGGCGCGATGGCGGAGATTCAGTCTAATTCGAAAACGCAAAGCGAACAAGTGAAGAGGAGAAAAGTTGAGCGGTTATAAAAACCTCTCGAGAAACTTAATACGAGACTTTATATTATTACAAGGAAGCTAAAGAAGAATCGTAAGAAAATGCCAGCTATCGGAATCGACCTCGGAACGACGTACTCGTGCGTGGGCGTGTGGCAACACGGGGGCGTGGAGATCATCGCCAACGACCAGGGCAACAGGACCACGCCGTCGTACGTGGCGTTCACGGACACCGAGCGCCTCATCGGCGACGCCGCCAAGAACCAGGTGGCGCTCAACCCCGGCAACACGGTGTTCGACGCCAAGCGACTCATCGGCCGCAAGTTCGACGACCCCAAGATCCAGCAGGACATGAAGCACTGGCCGTTCAAGGTGATCAGCGACTGCGGCAAGCCCAAGATACAGGTCGAGTTCAAGGGAGAGACGAAGAGGTTCGCGCCGGAGGAGATCAGCAGCATGGTGCTGACCAAGATGAAGGAGACGGCGGAGGCGTACCTGGGCACGACAGTGCGGGACGCCGTCATCACGGTGCCGGCGTACTTCAACGACTCGCAGCGGCAGGCCACCAAGGACGCGGGCGCCATCGCCGGCCTCAACGTGCTGCGCATCATCAACGAGCCCACCGCCGCCGCGCTCGCCTACGGCCTGGACAAGAACCTGAAGGGCGAGCGCAACGTGCTCATCTTCGACCTCGGCGGCGGCACCTTCGACGTGTCCATCCTCACCATCGACGAGGGCTCGCTGTTCGAGGTGAAGGCCACCGCCGGCGACACGCACCTGGGCGGCGAGGACTTCGACAACCGCCTGGTCACCCACCTCGCCGACGAGTTCCTGCGCAAGTACAAGAAGGACCTGCGCGAGAACGCGCGCGCGTTGCGCCGCCTGCGCACGGCGGCCGAGCGCGCCAAGCGCACACTCTCCTCCAGCAGCGAGGCCACCATCGAGGTGGACGCGCTCTACGACGGCGTCGATTTCTACACGCGCGTGTCGCGCGCGCGCTTCGAGGAGCTCTGCTCGGACCTGTTTCGAGGCACGCTCGAGCCCGTGGAGAAGGCGCTGCGCGACGCCAAGCTGGACAAGAGCCAGATCCACGACGTGGTGCTCGTCGGCGGCTCCACGCGCATCCCCAAGATCCAGAGCCTCCTGCAGAACTTGTTCGGCGGCAAGCAGCTGAACCTGTCCATCAACCCCGACGAGGCGGTGGCGTACGGCGCGGCGGTGCAGGCGGCCATCCTCAGCGGAGACGGCGACGCCAAGATCCAGGACGTGCTGCTGGTGGACGTGGCGCCGCTGTCGCTCGGCATCGAGACCGCGGGCGGCGTCATGACCAACATCATCGAGCGCAACTGCAAGATCCCCTGCAAGCAGTCGCAGACGTTCACCACGTACGCTGACAACCAGCCGGCGGTCACCATCCAGGTGTTCGAGGGCGAGCGCGCGCTCACCAAGGACAACAACCGCCTCGGCACCTTCGACCTCACCGGCATCCCGCCCGCGCCGCGCGGCGTGCCCAAGATCGACGTCACCTTCGACATCGACGCCAACGGCATCCTGAACGTGACGGCCAAGGAGAACAGCACGGGCCGCTCCAAGAACATCGTGATCAAGAACGAGCGCGGGCGGCTCTCGCAGGCGGACATCGACCGCATGCTGGCGGAGGCCGAGCGCTACAAGGAGGAGGACGAGCGCCAGAGGAGGCGCGTGGCGGCGCGCAACCGGCTCGAGGGCTACGTGTTCGGCGTGAAGCAGGCGCTGGACGAGGCCGGCGACAAGCTGAGCGAGCAGGACAAGAGCGCGGTGCAGCAGGAGTGCGACGCGGCGCTCGGCTGGCTCGACAACAACTCGCTGGCCGAGGAGGATGAGTACGACCACCGCCTCAAGGAGCTGCAGCGAGTCTGCGCGCCGCTCATGACCAAGATGCACGGCGCTGCTGGTGCCGGCGCCGGTGCGGGGAAACCCACCGTCGAGGAAGTCGATTAAAGATGGAAGAAGCATAAATGTACAGCTATACACTTATCCCAGTTAAAGCTTTGAAGGCAAACTTCCCTAATCAAAATAATTATTATAATTTATCATTTAAGACTGATCTCAAATTTAAATAATTTAAACCGCTTAAAATAAAGAAATATATTTTTATCATACGTTATTTTGTGTCTTATTTTTAAATATCTATTTTGAAACTTGTCGAACATGCTTAAATTTATACACACTGTACAGCATGTGCAGATAAAACTTATCTTGGAGTGACTTTAGTGCAAAGAATATAATACTCACTAGCTATGATTAGCTATGCTTTAGTGATGGAAATAGCATGGTTTTGTATGATTCGATAGATCGAGTCGCACTGTATTACGGCCTTGGTTGCGCATACCGGATTATCGGTACGTATTCTGCGTTGATACGCAGGGCAACATCGCTTGTGTCAAATGTCAAATTGTTTTGACATGGTTTTGACAATTAACAAATGTCAGATGTACGGTGCGGCTCGATATAAGATTATGAAATAATATTTTTGAGGTTTCTTATTTAAGTTTCAAATAATATGGCATTATCTTTTCTACGGAGTAAACTAATCGCACGGCAAGCCAAAAAGCAGTTTTACCAGAACAAACGGAATGCAGGATACGTCGTTCTGTAAGTTCCATTGATTTGTTTTTGTAAAGAAATTTGTACATTTTGTATTGACTTGCTTGATTTCAGTTCTTTAAAATGTGCATAAAAGACTGCGTAAATATTATGTTAATAAGAGAGACCACAATTTGCTTTTATCTTTGAAATATATTTGAAAAGCTGCAATTAATAAAAAAATATAACCTTTCCTGACTCTTGAATGTCTGTATTCGTGTGTTGTTTTGTACGAATGGAAATCTCTCTACATTCTCTTTAAAGCTTAGCAGTATGGATAAGCCTGCAATATTTATAAAATGCAATATGTATAAGCCTAATTTAAGCAGTTTGTTGTGACTACAAAATCAAACTTGGCCTTCATTGTGCAAGCAATTGCAATCCATGATGCAAGGACCCAGTCAATAGTTTACATCTATAACCAGCCTAGTTGGTAGAAAGAATTGTTGTGCATAACATAGAATAGAATAGAAAACGTTTAATTGGTGAAAATATACAAGTAAAAAAAACAATAGCCTTAATCTATATACATCTTAAACTAAAGTCACCAAAAAGGATGCCACTCCTTACATGCCAATGGCTAATTAGTATTAGACAACCGACACACCACAGGGCAACCGAGAAAACAGGATGGGATTTCAATATCTCTAAAATTAACATATGTTGGACGAGGTCGTGAATCAATAGAATTATAATAGTCCACTTATACATTTAAAAGTAGTATCTATGCAAATATGCAGTAGTACAGTAGGCAAAATAACTATATAAAAAATGATAATGAAAGATGAATTGCATACATACATACATACAATCACGCCTGTATCCCATAAAGGGGTAGGCAGAACACATGAAACTACTAAAGCTTCAGTGCCACTCTTGGCAAATAAAGGGTTGAAAGAAAACGAAACTGAATTGATTTATTAAATATAATTAATAAATTAGCAATATATCGACGACAACAACGTACAAAGCGCTTTTTTCTTGTAGCAGATAGCAACTTGTACGTTGGTGGGTAAGGTGCAATTTTCTGAAAAAAAAAATTGCAGATTGTACCCTATACATTGTTGTCGTCGATATGTCTGCTTATGTATTAAAAATCTGAAGAACTGTAAGGTAGTTTTTCATCTTAATTTTGAAGGTTACTACCGACATACAGTTTCTAATAGGTGGTGGTAGATTGTTCCAACACTTCATGGCAGCGTAACACGAAATTTCTTTATCAGACTATCAATACTCAAATATACTAATGTATGCGGACTGAAATCTGGACAAAGTTTTGATACCGTACAGAGTAAGTAAATCAATAAACTAAAATAATGTATAAATGCAAGATTAAAGTTTACATATCTGTCATTTAAACTGGTAAGTTTCATGAGTATTGGATACCTTTTCTAGAAATTATGGTCAATCGAGAATAATGACCTAGTGAAACTGTTTGTAATTTCTACATACCAATTTTCTGTGAGCGCCACTCTGCCCTAATGCAAAGCCCAAGTGGAAAGTTTTGTAGGAAGGGTTAGAAGCTAACAGTCAATTTATAATAGAATCTTCCGCCAGATTTTCCTTTCCGCCACTTTCAATTTATAAACACCTTTTTCTTTACAAACACTACCGCAACAAAGCGTGGTTCAAGAAAACATTACAGCATTGGCAAGTTTTCCGGGAGAGATTTGATTAAAAGAAATGTGCACCCTAAGGCACAAAATCTTACAAAGAGCTCGAGACAGCATTCAAATGGGGCAGCGAAAGTAATAAAAAAATCTTGAAGACATGAGTATCGATACACATTCAAAAAAAGTTAAGCCTATAGTCTTCAAAATTAAAAGTAAAAAAACTTTGAAAATGCTGCTACGCCGTTAAGTCAAAAAATGTAAAAAACAACTGTTTTTGCATTTCTGGGTTTATGAATGACTAATAATATGTCGATTAAATGGAATTTCACGTCAAGAAAACTATTATTTTGAGAACACTAATGATCCTACGGACAAGAGTGCGAAAAATGTCGAGCATACGAAGCTTCCTTAAAAAGTTATCACATGGAAGATAAATTTGGACCTTATACATTTAAAAGTAGTATCTACGCAGATTTAATATGCAACATGGTTATTTTACAGTAGGCCTTTCTGAAGTGTCATTACTCATATTCATCATCATCATAAATTTAAGAACTGGGCTCTTGTCGGTGAAGCAATCTCCAGCTATATCTTTCCTGGGCTTTTTCCTTGACAGCCATATTCATTTCCTTCATTATTTTTTACCACACCAATTGGTTCAGGCTTTCCTGATTATTCAAAAAGTGATAAGAAATTTGTATTTAAATTTAAATATTGTCATACTTTTGAGTGGGTTGACCATTTAAATGATGTTTGTAGTTGATATTGATAAACATTTAATAACATTAATATTTATTAGCAGAGTGGTTAGACAGCAATATTCCAACAAAAAATAACAATTCCTAAGTTACTATGTTATGGGTGTTTTCTGTTACAAGTTTCCTGTTCAATTCTTTTAATCTTTATGAAAAAAAAAAAACATTGAAAGCTTATTTTTAACCCCCGACGCAAAAACGACGGGGTGTTATAAGTTTATCGTGTTTGTCTGTCTATGTGTGTGTCTGTCTGTGGCATCGTAGCTCCCGAACGGATGAACCGATTCAGATTTAGTTTTTTTGTCTGAAAGCTGAGTTAGTTGGGAGTGTTCTTAGTCATGTTTCATGAAAATTGGTCTACTATGTCGAGGTCGGGGGTTTTTTCAAAATTTTTATTTTGTGGTTATCAAACAAGTTCTGGACAGCCTTGAAAATTGTGGCAGGGCAGGATCTAGGGTAGAGCGAGTGGAGCGACCGCTCTAGGCGCCACACCATAGGAGGGGCGCCAAAATGGCAAATTATAAAAACAGCCTCGGTTGCGAGCGGTTAAATAAAATGAAGGTAAGCAAGGACGTCGTTACTCTATTTCGCTCTACCCTTGAGTGCTCGTTTGTTAGTTGACCTCCGCACACTGCACAAAAGAACTACATAGTACTTTCTACTAATTTATTAATATTTTCAGTATTCCAGAAATAGGCGAGGATGGGGACAAATCGTCCCTCCTGGGGGACAACGGGCTGCCCGAGTTCAGCGACATCACGATCGAGAAGTGCATCGCGTCCATCAGCCAGCAGAGCCTCGAGTACGAGACCGGCGTGGCGCAGCTGGAGCACGCGGCGCCCGCCTGCAGGGACGCCTTCGCCGACGTGTTCCGGCCGCTCGAGCGCCTCGGCGCGCCGCTCGAGCTCACCTGGGGCGTCGCCAAGACGCTCTACCTCGGCAACAGCTCGCTCATGCCCACCGCCTCCTACAGGAGCGTCCACGAGCGCGCGCACAAGGCCCGCTCCGCTAAGTTCAACAGCGTCCCCATATTCCAAGCCGCCGTCAAAGAAAAGAACAAGCTCAAAAACTCACGGACGAGGAGCAGAGGCTGCTAGATAAGTATATTTTAGAAGGAAAACTTAACGGGCTCGATGAAACCGGACTAAAGTTGGAAAAGCTGCACAGCGTCGTCGCCGAGTTGCAGAAAGAGAAGTACATGTTCCGGGAGAAAGTAAACGCGGCCACCGGGCTGTTCTCCAGCACCATCACGGACAGCCTGACGGTGCAGGACTTCCCGGAGACGCTGCTGGCGGCGATGGCGCCGGAGCCGGCGCGCGGCCCGTGGAAGGTGACGCTGCAGCCGCACGTGCTGGAGCCCTTCCTGCAGCACTGCCCGGCGCGCGAGCTGCGCTGGAACGCCTGGAACGCGCACGTGCAGCGCTGCTCCGGGTACGGCAACAAGGACCTCGAGACCAGCACGCATCTGGAGAAGATCCGCGCCCTACGGACCGAGCAAGCCAAACTGCTCGGCTTCGAAACGTTCGTGGATATGAGCATGGAAACTAAGATGGCCGGCTCGGCCGAAAACGTTTACAACACTTTAAATACTTTGCTGGAGCACGCGCGCCCCGCGCAGGACGCCGAACTCGACGAGCTGCAGAAATTTGCACAAGAACGAGGCTTCGACTACAAACTCGAGCACTGGGACATACCGTACTGGCAGAGAAAGCAGAAGAGAACGCTGTACAACTTCGAGGAGGACAAAATCAGAGAGTACTTCCCGCTGCCGCGCGTCGTCCGCGGGCTGTTCAACTTGTGTCGGTCGCTGTTCGACATCCAGATCGAGGAGCGCAGCGTGCAGGCGTGGCACCGCGACGTCAAGTACTACGACGTGCTCGACGGCTGCGGCCGCCTCCTCGCCGGCTTCTACCTCGACCCCTACGCGCGCCAGCACGAGAAGATCCGCGTCTTCGACGACGCCGGCTGGCACGTCGCGCTCCGGAACCGCTGCGCCTCCACCCAAGCCTCACCCCTCTCGGCTCTCATTTTCAACTTCCAACCGCCAGCGGGCGAGCGGCCGTCCCTGCTCACGTTCAACGAGGTGGGCGTCCTGTTCCAGAAGTTCGGGCACGCGCTGCGGCACCTGCTGACCGAGGCGGAGCACTCGGAGGTGGCCGGGCTGTCCAACGTGGAGTGGGACGCGGCCGAGGTGTGCGGACACGTGCTCACGCACTGGCTGTTCGACCCGCACACGATCCGCGCGCTCAGCGGCCACCACCGCACCGAGGAGCCGCTGCCCGACGCCCTGGTGGACAACCTGCACCGCGTGCGCCAGCACATGGCCGGCCTGCGCCTGTGTCGCGAGCTCTACCTGTCGCGGCTGGATCTGGAGCTGCACTCGACCAAAGCGTTCTGGCGCGACGTCGTCAAGGAGCTGTGGCCGAAGCATTTCGCGCTGCCGTTCGACAAGTACGACTCGCACCCGCTGTCGTTCACGAAGGTGGTGTCGGAGGAGTGGGCGGCGGCGTACTACTGCCGCGTGTGGGCGCGGCTGCTGGCGGCCGACGTGCACGGCGCGTGGCGCGAGGAGGGCGACGCGCGCGCGGTGGGCGCGCGGTACCGCGCCACGTTCCTGGCGCTGGGCGGCGCGTGCGCACCCGGGGAGGTGTTCCGCCGCTTCCGCGGCCGCGACCCCGCGCCCGCCGCGCTGCTCGCCGACCTGGGGCTCGCCAGGAACCAGAAGAAGACGCAGGACTAGCTTAGGCCCTATCGTACTGTAATATAATTGCTATTTATCGTTCTTCTTGCAGTTTTCATTTCCACCACGACGAAAATACTTACATATATTAAATGGATAGGCCGGTAGTGTCGGCGCCGGCTCGAGCGCTCGATCAGGGTAGAGCGAAATGAAGTTTGTGGTGCCTCTTTTTACCCAACGCGCAATTGAGGCTGATTTTTATATTGTTTGCCATTTTAGCGCCCCTCCCACGATTTAGCACCTAGAGTGGCCGCTCCACTCGCTCTACCCTAGATCCGGCCCTGGGTAGTGTCAAATCTGGGCCTAATGTAATCAGTCATTACAAAGCTGAATGGAATTTGACAAATGTTTCAAAACCTTAAGCCCAGGTAAATCCGCCGCCGTACTCTACGTTCCTGGAGGGCTGGAGGCCGATCCGGCACTTTATACTTAGTTAATAGAGAGAAAAATAGGACAATAATAAAATTATCAACCAATAATTGCATTACCATTCTGCCTATTTCGGTCAAACAAATACATTTAAGGCTCTCAACACATTCCATTCAATTGTCGTCAGGGTTCTGTTCCCAGGCGCGCTCCATGTCGTAGATATCCTGCCGGAGGGTGCGGTCGTCGGGCACGAGCCGTGCGGCCGCCTTCATCTCGTCCACGGCCTTGCCGAGGTAGCCGAGGCGCGCCAGCCCGGCCGCGCGCCGCGCCACGCACGCCGCGCGCGCGCGCCGGTTCGTCTCGCACGCCGGCACCAGCAGCTCCAGCGCCGTCGAGCAGTCGTTCACCTGGGAATGCCCAAATTACTTGTAAAAAAGATCTGATCGGTCATATTTGTAGGGAGTTTAGGAATACATCGTTAGGGCATAAGGCAAACTCGGTATCCGGTTCGACGACATGATGCCGAGCGTGTAGACCTGATGGCTTTGACTGCAGACTCACGCACTTTTCAGGATCCGGGCGTGTAGACTACTGATGACTCACACATTTGTTAAAGTTGCCGAGCGCGAAGTGCGCGGCGGCGCGGTTGGCGAACAGGCTGGGCAGCTTGTCGGAGAGCAGGACGCCGTGCGTGTAGGCGCTGATGGCGCCCAGGTAGTTGCCGGCGCGGAAGAACTCGTCGCCCTTGTTCTTGCACCACTCCGGGTCCTGCTCCTCCGGCCGCAGGTCTTCTGACACGAACCCTGCAAAGCACACTGGTTTGAGCTAACTTCATATATAGAGCATCTTATTGTGGAGCCTGCTCACACTTCGGCTCGTTTCTTGCTAAATAGTGTTACTGTTAGGCCTTTCGACTGAGATGGAGTTGAGCTGAGACGTGTGGGACCCTAGGTCAAGACACACTTGTGGCTCCTTGTCCTACAGTCCCGAAAGACTTAATGAAAATACCTGTGGCTCGGCGTGCCAAGGTTATATTCTTTAGCCAAGCGTCCTCCTCGGCCCTGGCGGACTCGCGGCTCGGCGTAGGGAACACCCTGGGCGTGTGGCGGATCTCCAGGCTGCCCTGGTTCCGTAGCGCTGGCAGCACTCGCTTCGCCGCCTCGGCGCGCTTCTTGTCCACGAATTCTGATTTCACAGGGGTCTGTAATATGCGGCAAGTTAGAGCTATCTGATGACAAAAACCATATATATTACCAGCTTATTTAATAGGCAAGCTCTATACATACGTACCTACACCCTGCATCTACAGCCTATTACACCCTACTACTATACATATAGATGCAGAGCACATACTTAATATTGGGCTGTTATCTCACCTTCACCGGTTTCTTAGGACGCGGTGTCGCAGGTTGCAGTGGTTTCTTAATCGCCACTTCATCTCTTTCTATTTTCGGTACCGGTTTCTCATCGGTTATCTCTTCTATTACAACCCCATTCTCCTTATCATCCGGTAACTCTACTATTTTCACCCCTTTATTCCCGTCTGTGTTGACCCTCCACTCCTCCAGAGCATCCATAGCTTTCTTCCTTTGCTCGTCTCGCCTTTTATCCATTAACTCATGATGCCTAGAATCGATCTCCATCGCTTTCTGCACCGTGAACCGATCCATTTCACTCTTCTTTATCCTCTTCTGCTCAAACTCCTCTTTAGCTTTCTCCTGGCATTTCTCTAAAATTTCCTGTCTCAGTTTCATCTTGTCCGCCTTCGTTAGTTCCTTCTCTAGCTGCTCCCACTCCCTCTCCTCGCGCTTCACCAGGTCGAGGACGATGAGGTCTTCTTTGACGAGGCATTTGCTCTTGTCTATGTTCACGTCATGGAGGAGGAACACTTCGAACAGGAAGGGGCTGTAGTGCGCCTTTATGTAAGTGTCTGTCGCGAACAAGTCCACTTTCTCTTTCTTCCCTTGGCTGAGAGGTATCGTTATATTTAAAGCTGCCGCAGTTTGCTTCCAAGTGAACTCTTTTACTATAATCGGCATTTTACCTGTGAATATATTTCTATAGTTTGTTTATTTTTGCGCGATCAATAATTGTATTGACAGCGGGATGACAATGCCTCCTGTAGAAAAAGTGTTTATTCGTTGCTATGGTTATTTCAATTTATGGTGATACCAGCACGGAATGATTTTACTGGTTTTACCTACATGAAAGTTAGGTCAATACAAGCTTAATACAAGCTTTCTCTTATGACAGGCAAACGCGATCAAACGGATTGCTTGATGGTAAGCGATCGCCGCCGCCCACCAGACCGGTTGTAGTGCGTTGCTTACCTGTAAGATGGGAGTACTGTTCTTGAAGGTCGTATCGGTTAATAACAAATCCTGTGCTAATACTCGCTAATACCTACACTTCACTACAATTCAACTTTCGCTAATACCTCCACTTTTATCTACAATTACTAATGAGACTAAGTACTAAATACCTACGTAAGAACCAAGGCAATGCCAGATTCCCTCAATGGTAGTTATATTGGATGCGTATACCTAATATAGTGTACATATTGTAAGTAATACTACTTAAATAAAACAAATTGTTGGTCTGTAAGAGTATATTCAAGTCGCACCATCCTGCGCGCATCTGACGAGCTCTCTGAATGGTCGGCGTTATTCAAAGTATCCAAACAAGTATGCTATAATTAAATATCCGCCTTATCAGAGTCGGCTCCGCGCTCCGAGCGACGCGACGTGTATCGTGAGTCGTCACTCGTGTCGTGTCACTCGCAGCTGAGCGTCGGCCGTCGGCAAAACACGTCGCGATAGTAAACAAATTCAATACTCACATTATACAGTTTGTCAATTGTTTGTTTCATTAATGAGGTCAATTATTTATGAGTGAATAGTATTTCGTTGATAGACAGCAGAAAATTAGGTGAACATGAGCGGCCGTGTGCAAACCGGTAAGTTGTTTTGGTTTGTTAAGTACTAGGTATTTACTTTAGTATCAAGCGACAGAGAGATATTATCTGCAATTAAATAATGATAATTTACATCTTGTTATTTACCTAAGATGTTGATCAAATAACTACTGCTACTAGTAAATGTAGTTATTGTAGGTAATACCTATAGGAAGTAGGTAATACCTATATTAGTTCTTACGTATTCATGTCATGTACGATGGCGAGAATATTTTACGAAATAAGATAAAATACTTCTGTTATGTATGAAGTTCAACTTAAATTACATTTGGTCAATTTTTTTAAATATAACCGTATATATGTAAGTATATTCCAAGGCCACCGATTCTTCCTTCGAGGATTTAATTTACTTTTGAGCCATGAAAATGTTTGCCTATAATTAGTTGTAGATAACATCTATTGCTGATAACAACTATAGTTAGTCGTCAAGGGCATCTGTCATATTTTTATGTTTCACCGCTTTTCTCTTCGAATCCGGTTCGAAGGACCATTGTTTTCATGAGGTAGGTACCTACACTTGCTCAGTAAGTGTGCAATTGCACTCAGGCGTAGGTGGAAGTAAGAAAGGGAGTAAGAATGTTATGTTGCAAATTCGAGTCTATTAGTAGTACTCTCGTTTGCCATATTTAACTTACGCCCCGTGTTGCACAATGTACTGTTGCAAAGACCCTCTTTCAGTCTAATAATAGGATTATTAAAGTACCTCGACACATATATTCATAAGATTCAAGATGAGTCTACATATAATTGGTGAGGCGTTTTGTATAGGCAGCCGTTGACCTTGTTTATGCGTTCTGTCAGTGCTGGGCGCCGTGTCCGGGGAGGCGCTGGGGCGCACGCTGCCGCACGAGCACCTGAGCATGGAGTTCACGCACTTCTGCGTTTTGTATAGGCAGCCATTGACCTTGTTTATGCGTTCTGTCAGTGCTGGGCGCCGTGTCCGGGGAGGCGCTGGGGCGCACGCTGCCGCACGAGCACCTGAGCATGGAGTTCACGCACTTCTACCGGCGGCCGCCGACGGCGCTGGCCGGCAAGCTGTCGGCGCGCCACATCTCGCTGCAGGCCGCCGGCTACCTGCGCCAGTACCCCTACTCCTCCAAGTACAACCTCACGCTCAACGACAAGGACACGGCGCAGGCGGTGCTCAACGACGTTAAGATGTTCAAGGAGTCTGGGGGAGGTGAGATACTAACCTATCCACATGTTCTTCAACATAATGTTCCTATGCACATTCAATTACCTATACGTCGACATTATCCAGACACCATCAGTTAATTTTCATTGTTTTCAAAATCCACTGCTTTTAAAAATCCAACATTAGTATTGTTTACTTTCACTTGCCCTTGGGTTTTGCTCCACAACACAACCACATGGATAATCTTCCAATCCTCTTTGTCATAATGTTCAGAACATCACACAGCCCAACCACACCCACCTTTTCTTTGGTTTACCTCTCCTTTGGAGGAGTGGTGGTGGAGATTGGAGTGTCTTACTGCTGAGCAAAGGTCTCTCCTTGTTCTCTACAACTCCCGAACCCCGGTCTGATTCTTTTGTATCCCTATACCCGTTATTGTGTGAGTGCAGGTACGATCGTGGAGAACTCGGCGGAGGGCCTAGACAGAGACTTGTCATTCCTGAAGCGCGTGTCGGCGGCGACGGGCGTGCACGTGGTGGCCGGCACCGGCTACTACATCGCCGACACGCAGCACGACGACGCGCTGCACTACACCAGCGAGGAGATGTACAACCACATGGTGGCCGAGCTGACCGAGGGCTGCGCGGCGGACAACAACATCAAGGCGGGGTTCATCGGGAGGTGGCCAGCGTCTGGCCTATCCGAGGTCAGTCATTGTTTATTGAGTCGCCGACATAGTAATTAAAGTGGGCTTCAACAGGACTGTCGAATGTACTTTTTCTGCGTCTAAAAACTTTCTGAGTCGGTATGGCGTTGCAGAGTTCGAGCGGCGCGCGATCGTGGCGGCGGGCGAGGCGGTGGAGCAGCTGGGCTCGGGCGTGAGCTTCCACCCGCACCGCCACCCCGACGCGCCCGCCGAGATCGTGCGCGTCTACCTCGAGGCGGGGGGCGCCGCGGACCGCGCCGTCATGAGCCACCTCGACCGTGAGTCCCCGCAGAAACTTCACTCGGTATCTTGTGTGCACAGTTCGAGAGGCCCGCCTTCGGGGCGGTGGGGCATGACTTTCCTTCCACCCGCATAGCAATTCTGAAACCCATGGAATGCTACACTTCGTAGTAATAAAGGGCCATTCCACATTCAGATCTTTTCTCACACTCTGTGCGTTTTTCCAAAATCTGTAAACTCCAATCAATATAAAACCAAAGGGAAATCTTCTTAGACCGTTTTCGCGTAGCGACACGGGATCTGATGGCCGCCTTCAAAATAAATACACCTTATTGTATACCTATTTGCTTATCATATAACAAAGGAAACCATTGTCATAAAACCTTACCTTCCAGGCACGTTCCTCGAGGAAGAGAAGTTGCTGACGTTCGCGGAGCTGGGCACGTACTGCCAGCTGGACCTGTTTGGCACCGAGGTGTCGTACTACCAGCTCGCGCCCGACAGCGACATGCCGAGCGACGCGCGCCGCCTGCAGCTGCTGCGAGCGCTGCTGCGCGACGGCAGAGCCGAGCGCTGCACGCTCTCGCACGACATACACACCAAGCACCGCCTGGTAACACCACACACAAGCATCGCCTGGTGACAGACCACATACACTGCCTGGTGACACACCAAGCATTGTCTGGTAACACCACATATCTACTTACAAACCAAGCACCGCCTGGGAACACACCACATACAATGCCTGGTAACACACCACTCACGTCAGACACATCAAGCCCCAGTCGTTACAGACTGGCACCACACACATAACGAGCACCGCCCGATAACACGTCACGTACTACCGACTGGTAACACGACATACACAACAAGCAACAAATTGTAACACACCTTCACATCACTTGGTAACACGTCTCGTTATGTCGACACATACTGCCAACTAGATTTTCAGACCAGTAGAAAAATGTACTTAATTGTAAATTTGTCATCCTCTAAACGAATGTATTTCCACTGCAGGCGGACTTCGGCGGGCACGGGTACTCGCACCTGCTGACCAACGTGCTGCCGCGCATGAAGGCGCGCGGCTTCTCGCAGCAGGACATCGACCTCTTCACCATACACAACCCCCGGCGCTGGCTCACCATACACAAGGAGTTCTAATGTTGCGGCGCGAGCGCGACGACCCAAACACTTCCAATACGACAACTCTCCAGTTCCTTGCACCTGCAACTTGTGCAGATCCGTGTCCAAGCCTGTCATGGACGTGTAGTGTAGGCCTCGCGGCCGATTGCATAGCGATGATTTGTTAGTCAGTAGCTCAAATATTTTACAACCACCTGTAAAATGTATATTCTTATACAATTTATTTTTGATTACGGTATAAGATTAAGTGAAGAAAATTGACTTAATATATTTTTCCCCTCACTAGCTCGGAAACACGTGTTTTGTCCTTACCAGCGGGTAAAAACGCATTTTATCCACTAGTGGGTAAAGTAATTTGACCTTGAATAAAGTCAAATTAACTGCTTCAAAATTGATAAAAATAGGTGAATCTAGTATAATAAAGATGATTTACCACCTGTGGAACTACTGGAAGCAGTGATAAACGCAATTTTTGCGTTGTAGTTTCCTCGCTATAGTGAGGGGAAAAGTTTTGTGTTACTCGTACACTCGGGTGCAAATGTATTTTACTTCTCGTGTGTTAAAAAACTCGCAAGTTCAGGATAATCAGGATTCTATTCTCGAACCACTCGCTTCGCTCATGGTTCAACTATACAATCCTTTCACTTGCTCGTTTTTCAATTCTACACTCGGCGTTAAAATACAACTTTGCCCCCTTGTATAACAAATAACTATTTATAGTACATGGAATTTAAAAGAAATGTATTAGTTTCAGAGATATATTTTTAATGTTATGAAATTTTTATTAAATGCATTTACAATATGTTTTTTTTTTGTATTCTGTCATTGCTTTAAATGTGAAAATGAAACCGCCAGATTTTAAGACAAATTTTATCTATTTATATCACGTCTTATCGTATAATATATGTACAGTCACAGACACTCGCCAATTCTTTACAAGTCGAGAATAATTCCGAGTTACACGTATTACTTATTACAGATTTTTTTGCGTTTATCTATATGTTTGACATCCCAAAGGGATCACATCGAAAACTACTCGCGTAAAGTTCAACTTAATATTCAGTTTACTCGATGACGGACTTCTACCGGGGAACCGGGTGTCGTCCATTTTGAAAGTTCCTCTCGCCGGTTATAATATTTCGCAGGTAAAAGTTACCTCTTAATGCACTGCAGACGGGCGGGCACGGTCGCGCGATAGTCGATATAACATCGGGCCGTCCCTTTCGTACTATCAGTGAGCGCGATAGGGACGGCCTGATGTTTATCGTTTATCGCGGGACTACGCTATCGGTGCAGCACTCTGTACAAATCCGTCTCTTCGGTCGTTGCGATGTAAGAAATGGACGACTTCTTTGGCGATAAAAAATAGCTAGATGATTTACATATAATGATGGATTGTAATACAAGAATGAAGAGCGGTAAGGTAGCGGCAGCGGCGCGGTCAGTCGTCGAGGTCCAGCCCCTGCAGCTCCTCGTCCAGCTCGTCGTCGAGGAACAGGTTCTCGTTGATGGGCACCGCCTCGCCCGCGCCCGCTCCCGCTGCAGCGTCCGCCTCCGCCCCGCCTCCGCCTCCGCCACCGCCTGCGCGTCGCCGTTGCTGAGCCCCGCCGACAACTGTTGGAGGCGGTCGCACGTCGCTTTCGTGCCCGTATCGTCCACCTACATAACAACACTTGATTATGATCCGCTTTCAAAATATCACAATAACGATTAAACTCCTAATATTTATTACTTTTGCAGTTCTTTCTCCCCATAAATATCAAACCGAATGGTTTAACCGGAAGATCAGCGCTGGAAGTCGCCGGCGATATGCTGAGGTTAAACCATTTCGTGGCACCTTCTCGTTTTTATGTGTTCCTATTTGTAATATTTTTCTCTTTTGTGTGTGTTTACACTGTTTACGAATAAAGTTTATTCTATTCTAAATATTCTATTCTAAACAAAAACATCCCTCACCAGAGTGACAACAACACAGTACCTCTGAAGCCTCCATGCCGATGTCGTCGAAGGTGATCTCCCGGTACTCGATGGCGTCGTCCTCGGCGTCGTCCCCGTAGTCGCCGAGCACGGCGTCGCCATCATCATCATCGGCGTCGGCGTCGGCCGCCATGGCGGGGTCGAAGGAGAACATCTCGCGGCCGGAGAGCCCGCAGGCGCGGCCCGCCTTGAAGTCCGAGCGCTTCTGCTCCTCCGCCGCCGCCATCGTGTCCTGCGATTTGACCACAAAATGGATCAATGACTCAAAAAATGAACTAGATCACCAAACTATACTTTTTTAGAAATAGTTGCATCACTCACAGTTGAAAGACACATCAACGTTATGCAGCAGAAGTCTCAACACAAAAAAATTGCGAACGCTTAATTCAGTAACGGCCGGTTCGGTGCAAATAATGCGACCAACTTTTAATACACGTACGCATAAATTCGATAGACGGTTAAAAAAGAATGCCCCGAATATCCAGTCGAATGTTATACATATTCCATGAAATACCAAATATCTCTTGGTTCAATGTTTAAAATGTTTTCTTCAGAAGTTGTATGATACTGACCTATGAAGATTAATGAAGATATATCTTCTTTTTCGAATGTATTTTTAGCTTAGGCTGATTAGGTCTCAAGTGGCTAGTTTCGATGAGGTCCAATACTGATCTTGTCTTGCTTGAGCCATAGAGGAATCAATAAGG
The DNA here is from genome assembly GCF_023078275.1 of Leguminivora glycinivorella. Lineage (NCBI taxonomy): Eukaryota > Metazoa > Arthropoda > Insecta > Lepidoptera > Tortricidae > Leguminivora > Leguminivora glycinivorella. The sequence goes on from NC_062982.1 coordinate 140,679, forward strand.
GAAGAGTTGTAACTCTCAATACATCAATAAATGCAAGTTATTTGTAGTGACATCTAGCGTCAATCACGCGTCTAATAGCGTAAATTACTCGACATTAGGTGCCAACGCTGTTGCGTCTGCCAAAAATGTGATATTAAAACAGTTTACAACTTATATTACAAGCAGAGGGAATTGAAAACAGAGATACTATTGTAATATTAGCTAAATCACAGCTATGTCACAGTTTCGTTTTCTTTCAACCCCTTATTTGCCAAGAGTGGCACTGAAGCTTTAGTAGTTTCATGTGATCTGCCTACCCCTTTATGGGATACAGGCGTGATTGTAGGCGTATGTATGTTGTATTAGCTAAAAATTTTTGGGCATTAGACTTTTTGTTCGTCGCGACATCTATTGATAAGTAGCAGTATTGATAATTTACGCTAGTCGACACGTGATTGACGCGTGGATGACGCTAGATGTCACTACAAATAACTTGCATTTGCTGATGGATGGAGTTACAACTCTTCCCTCACTTATCCTCTATGCTCGAGCCTAACAACTGACCTGTTTCTCCTTAATCTTCTTCTTCTTCCAGGCCAGGAATGTTTCGAGCGTGATCTTGGTCTGGTTGGGGCCGAGCGCGGCGCGCTCGCGCTCGATGAGGTCGACGAGCGAGATCTCGTTCTTCTTGTCGTCGGCCTTCTTCTTGTCGCGCTTGAGCACGAAGCCGGGCGGCAGCGCGTGCCGGTAGATGCACCGCGTGCCCGACGGGCACTCCCAGAACCAGCCGTACTTCGACCGCTCCACCGCCTCCAGGAAGTGCTTGCAGATCTGACAACACCGACATCGATGTCTAATAAAATAAATAAAGGTCGTAACGGTCCGCATGCGACAGTTTAGCTGTGCGAGTCGGGAAGTTTCTGGAAAAAGGCACAGTTGAGTAGTGCCATCCGTCTCAGAATGACGAAATTGAAATATTATCGCATAAAGTGGGAAAAGCATCAAAAGCGACAGGGATTAATCTGGACGATTCCTTATTTGGAAGTTAAAAGTGATGCATTAAATAAATGTCATATGCAAAGAAAAAGTGACCAAAGCCTCAAGTGTTCCGAACTGGAATCGAACCAGCGTACTCTCGACGTGCCTGAACCACTCAGGGCACAAGGCTTGTTAGACCTCTATAATTGGTCCTCGTCCCACGTGTCCCTGACGTCGCGTCGGCGTGCTTCGAGCTGGTCCTCGTACCACGTGTCCCTGGTGTGTCGCTAGTCTGTGGCGTCGATGTCGGTGGTGGAGCGCTGCGTCGTCGGCTTTGCCCCATACAGTTGGTCCGACGCCCTGGTGTGTCGCTAGTCTGTGGCTAGTACGTACGATGTCGGTGGTGGGGCGCTGCTTGTCGTCGGCGTGCATTAAATAAATGTCATATGCATAGAAAAAGTGACCAAAGCCTCAAGTGTTCCGAACTGGAATCGAACCAGCGTACTCCATTAACCAGACAGATGCCTGAACCACTCAGTTTGGCACTCGAAGGTCTGGTGGGGCGCAGCTTGTCCTCGTCCCACGTGTCCCTGGTGTGTCGCTAGTCTGTGTATATACGTACGATGTCGGTGGTATGCTTAAAATCGGCGTGCTATAATTGGACCTCTATAATTACGATGTCGGTGGTGGGGCGCAGCTTGGTCCTCGTGCCACGTGTCCCTCGTACCACGTGTCCCTGGTGTGTCGCTAGTCTGTGGCTAGTACGTACGATGTCGGTGGTGGGGCGCAGCTTGTCCTCGTCCCACGTGTCCCTGGTGTGTCGCTAGTCTGTGGCTAGTACGTACGATGTCGGTGGTGGGGCGCAGCTTGTCCTCGTCCCACGTGTCCCTGGTGTGTCGCTAGTCTGTGGCTAGTACGTACGATGTCGGTGGTGGGGCGCAGCTTGTCCTCGGCGTGCTTCTTCTCGACCACCTCCTTGAGCTTGTCCTCGTGCCACGTGTCCCTGGTGTGTCGCTAGTCTGTGGCTAGTACGTACGATGTCGGTGGTGGGGCGCTGCTTGTCCTCGGCGTGCTTCTTCTCGACCACCTCCTTGAGCTGGTCCTCGTGCCACGTGTCCCTGGTGTGTCGCTAGTCTGTGGCTAGTACGTACGATGTCGGTGGTGGGGCGCAGCTTGTCCTCGTGCCACGTGTCCCTGGTGTGTCGCTAGTCTGTGGCTAGTACGTACGATGTCGGTGGTGGGGCGCAGCTTGTCCTCGTGCCACGTGTCCCTGGTGTGTCGCTAGTCTGTGGCTAGTACGTACGATGTCGGTGGTGGGGCGCTGCTTGTCCTCGGCGTGCTTCTTCTCGACCACCTCCTTGAGCTTGTCCTCGTCCCACGTGTCCATGGTGTCGTCGTCGCGCATGTCCACGTACAGCGACCGCTTCTCCGCCTGCAACAACACAATCATTGCGTACTGTACTATTGTATATTGTTATCAGTTAACACGCTGACAACACCCAATGGCCTTGGTCTATTCGTATGGGAGTAAGTGAGAGCGCGTTGTCACTAAAAGAGGGCGGCTAGGTACGAATACGGAAAAATATTTAAATAAAATAGAAAGATGCATTATTTGTGCAATATGTTTCGTTGGTGTTTTAGATATGTATATTTTTGTTATTGTACATACACATACATACATACAATCACGCCTGTATCCCATAAAGGGGTAGGCAGAACACATGAAACTACTAAAGCTTCAGTGCCACTCTTGGCAAATAAGGGGTTGAAAGAAAACGAAACTGTGACATTGCAGTGACAGGTTGCCAGCCTCTCGCCTACGCCACAATTTAACCCATATCCCATAGTCGCCTTCTACGACACCCACGGGAAGAAAGGGGGTGGTGAAATTCTTAACCCGTCACCACAAAGGCTATTGTAATTTTAATTAAAGACAACTAAGTGAATAATTGAACGACATAGATAGAACCGTTTAATGACGAACTCGAGACCAATCTTTGCAATGTTTTTCTATCGACCCGATTTCCTGAAATCGTGTATCTAATATGGCTATGTTCGTTGAAACAAAATCAGCTAAAACTAATAGTTTGTCGTAATAAACTGCGCAAGTAACATCAGATTTGCGCCGCTCGTATCCACCATTATTTGGAAAGATGCTTGTTATTGCCAAGTACACCTTTCATTTGTAAAAATAATACCAATTATACCAACATAGTAATTAACTCTAAACATTTGTGTTGATTGTTTGCATCACATTATTTGCTAACAGATGGTTTTAATATTTTAAAGGTGAGAGTGAATGAGTGACCTTCCTCTCGATGGTGAGGTCGTGGGAGAACTTGCAGCGGTCGCCCTTGGTGCACTGCCCCTGCTTGAAGAATGCGCACACCACCGACTTGGGGTCCGTGCCTGCAACACACAAACTTTATGGTTATCTTTCAAACATTATTGCATTCATCATTTAAAAAGTTGATTGTCTTTTTCTAAAACTACCATGAAACTTAAGTATGATAAAATTGCATGCCCCCTGTTTAGGATGGCCAAGAATTGCGGGTATTGACTCCTGAATTTGGCAGTTATTGTTAGGAGGGCTGCAGACCAGTTACTTTGGGAACCACTGGTCTATGATGTTAACAACAGATACTAAGGTCTGACTGAGATTCTCGGCCGGACCTTAACAGATACCAATCTCCATGTGGCTGAGAACATTCGAAAACATAGACATTTCAATAAATTGTACAACTTATATGGACAAATCACATTGTATATAGTTGTGAGTAGTGCAGTAAACTGCTAAAGACTAGAGAACTCGGAACAGGTGAGAATGAGTACCTTTCTCCACCTTCTGTGTCTGCACGGGCTTGAAGAGCGCCGCCAGCTCCTTGGCCTCCTTCAGCTTCTGTTCCTTGTCCTTCTTCTTGTCCTGCACGGGCCCGGCCGGGTGGATGCCGCCACTCTTCACTTGTTTCTCTACCTACGTCCAGACAATGCATTACATAATAATATATCTTAATGATTCTATGCTATAGTGTAGGCAGGATATATTAAAAGAATGATTACCATACCCAACAGTGGGATAACTTTTAACTTAGTTTTAGTTTGCTTAGAATCAATGTTAGTGAAATTAAAATCTAACTACTATCAACTAAATATTATTATTATAATGCAGCCCAGGTTTATACTTTCTTCTAAATAATATATTATGAAATTTATGATAAATGAGATTTCTATTGATAAAATTATAAGTAATTTTACATGTCACACACAATAATAATAATTATATACCTGTAGTATGTAACATGTCACATAGGTTACCTGTTGGATGAATTTTTGCTGTTTTGCTCCTTTCTTGTTCTTGATACCAAATGTTTTGTCCTGAAAAGGTTGAATAATATTTGAGTGTATATGTCTAATTGACCAACAATAGGTAAATATCGGCATCGGTTGCTACGGCATTCAACATATTACTTCAATGTTCCAGAATGTTTCATAACAGAGATGCATGGTAGGTCTTTGTTTACTCTCGACTCGCATACACATCTCTTATTGTATTGAACGGGTACTGTTGAGGAGTATAAAATGAGCTGTACCTCAATGACTTTCTCCTTCTTCTTCTGCTCAGTCTTTTTACTCGCAGCAGGTGCTTTCTTCGGAGGCATGGTTAGGTTATTTTAAGTTTTCTATCTAATTAATAAATCTCCAGTACCAGCTATGGGTTCAGTAATATAAAAGCGGCGTTAGCCGCATCCACAACTTTTAATAATAGGAAAAAAACGGTGTTAGTTGGATAAAACTATTTTTATATCTACGAATTGCTCCAGCCACGAACGAAATTTATCGTGGTAAAATTTGACAGCTGACACTTCATTGGTGTTACTAGTAAAGCTTTATCCCCATTCCCCATTTTAACCCATGAATCATTAGGCAATCAGGGCCATATTTCAATTAGTAGTTAGGCTAGCGATGTATAACAATTTTATTTTGTAAATTTAACACCTAAATTACCTACATTTTTCCTGGTTTTTACTAGCAATGTATATGTTTTACCTAAATAATTCAATCTACTATTCGCCTAAATTCACATGTATGTATAAAGTGGCAACACAGTTAGAGGCATTTTTTAAATTTCTTTAAAATACTAATAGTCGAAACGAATCTATCGCATGATCTTGTGGCTACGCACTAACTACAAACCTACAAACTAAGTTATCTGGATGCTATTTGTCAAATTTAGTGTTATTTTGACTCAATAGTTTTGAATGTATTTATTCTCGGACTTGCTCAAACAAAAATAAATAAATCATAAACCAAAACCGGTTAAAGATGGAAACACCCTATTCCAACCCTATTCAATGTCAAATGTCATCAATCATTATGTCAAAGTCAGTTGGGCCAGGGGACCTTGTCAAAGCGGACAGAAGTCACTCTTTATCCCGAATTTTTTTCTTCTCGCGTCCGCTCGCCGTGCGCCGCGTAAACAGTGGTTCGCTGGAACTGGTCAGGCCATGGAAGCGTTTCCGAGTGCGCGGCGCCAACCTCAACAGCCCCAGTGTTAAATTCTAATTCAAAACAACCATGGAAATCGTAGACGTCGAAGAATGCCAGCCGGAGCCGTCGGTCACGACGAGAAAGAGAAGTTTGTGGGCTAAAATTAACAATAGGACAACGTACAGCTACTTGTTTAACATAGTGATTTCGATATTGTTGTTGACGTGCTTAGCGTTAATATTGTATTTCTTTAAGGAGTACCTGTACGCTATATTAGTGTGGGTGGACGAGCAGGACCCTCGGATAATATTCTTGTTGTTCATGGGGTTGTTCCTGATAGTGAGTTTCCCAGTGACTATAGGGTACCTGGTGCTGATAATAACGAGCGGGTACCTGTTCGGCATGGTGAAGGGGCTGGGCACGGTGGTGGTGAGCGCCAACGTCGGCGTGGCGGTGGCGCACGTGACGCTGCAGGCGCTGCGCGGGCGCCTGCCGCTGGACCGCCTGCTGCGCAACGACACGGCGCGCGCGCTGCTCAAGGTCATCTCGGGCCCGCAGGCCTTCAAGATCGTCTTCTTCGCGCGCCTCACGCCCATCCCCTTTGGCCTGCAGAACACCATATTTGCTGTGAGTATTCTTGTCACCTCACAGAGACTAAACATAACCTGTTGAAACTGATTATTATCTCATTCATGAATCTTAAATGTAGCTCTGCTGTAAGATTAATAATATTTAAAACAAAGGAGATCTTACTGTTTATTTCTATTTAAATTGTTTAACCAGCAATGCCAGAAAGAATCAATGTATGCTTCCAAGTATTTACTTCTCCATTAATAGAGGAATATAATAAAAAATGGGGTAGAAAATAGAATTAGAGCCTATAAGTTAGGATAATTTATCTTACTTTCAAATAAATATTTTTATATTCATCTCTTCTCCATCATCACTTTACGTAAAGACTCCTGAAACCAGAGATATCTTGAAGTTCTTTCAGAACACTTTCCTTGTTCTTGGTAACCCAGTACCGGAATAGGGATTTCCTGATCCTCGCCCTACAAACAGTCCGAGGAACATCCCCTAATGACAAGCCAGTTTTGTAAACCTATTCATTGGCTGAATAGCTGCTTTTCACTTTTTTATCGAGCAATTAGGTCAGTTTAGTCAACTTTAAACTCTAATTTGTCACATTAAATTTTCATGACTCATAAATAGGCATTAAGTTATCTGTCATGTTTCTGCTATCATTGGGAAATACATAACATTGGCAAAAATATTATTTCCAGAATTTTAATAATTGATAAAACTTGATCAATGTTTCAATATGGCCTTTTTGTTTTATCTGATGCAACTCTATGTTATGGCAACATGGAAAATAAAAGCTTATTGTTATTCAAAGTTTCAAACAAGGTATTATGAACATTTAGATTTGTCAATCCACCACACACAGGAAAATAATACTCGGTCATTCTCAATCGTCTAGTCCATATTCTAATTGCCGCGACGCTTTTATTTTCAGTGGAATTTGAATTCTAATAAATTAGAATTAGAACTGAAACTCCACTGAAAAGAAATGAGTCGCGGTAATTAGAATTCGCCCTTACGTCTTGAGAATGACCGTACTTTTCTCTTTTCTACAAACCTCCTCAATGCATGCCCTTACTGAAAGGCCAAAGCCACCAAATATAGACACACTATCTGATCATTTATAAGTCAACCCTTATTGCTATGTTTGTAAGGATATCAGTATAGTCAGTATCAGTACAGCATGCTATCTCCAAGCCATCATACATGAAACACAAGCCTCAAGGAAAATGTTAAAGGTTGTATGTTAAAATTTAAATTGACTTCATCTTTCTGTTCTATTTTAGGAACTTAAAAATTTCACAATTCAAAAGTGATGCGTCTGATATTTTCGTAAAAAACAATTAGTGTAAAAGGAAGGGGTAGGTTCATACCGGGTACAGGCAGGTCCTCAACTGAAGTATGCGCCACTGAGTCCTAATATTCCAAGTGTCGTATGGAACTAGTTATTCATAGCAATGATTGTAGTTAAACAATCTACTGTTTTATGCTGCGTTAGGTTTTTAATTAAGTACCTATGTAGCAGGAAAATAAGAAAATGTTCATCTAGGTTAATACCTAATGCTGAATAAAATAAAACCGTTAATACGATTTTTCCTGACCATTCATAGTATCAGTAACATATGTATACCTAGTCCTAAACAATATACAATATGGAATATATTACGGTTTTTAGGGTTCCGTAGTCAACTAGGAACCCTTATAGTTTCGCCATGTCTGTCTGTCCGTCCGTCCGTCCGTCCGTCCGTCCGCGGATAATCTTAGTAACCGTTAGCACTAGAAAGCTGAAATTTGGTACCAATATGTATATCAATCACGCCAACAAAGTGCAAAAATAAAAAATGGAAAAAATCTAAAGACGTGTTTTATTAGGAGTACCCCCGCCACATGTAAAGTGGGGGCTGATATTTTTTTCATTCCAACCCCAACGTGTGATATATTGTTGGATAGGTATTAAAAAATGAATAAGGGTTTGCTAGGATTGTTTTTTGATAATATTAATATTTTCGGAAATAATCGCTCCTAAAGGAAAAAAAAGTGCGTCCCCCCCTCTAACTTTTGAACCATATGTTTAAAAAATATGAAAGAATTTACAAAAGTAGAACTTTATAAATACTTTCTAGGAAAATTGTTTTGAACTTGATAGGTTCAGTAGTTTTTGAGAAAAATACGGAAAACTACGGAACCCTACACTGAGCGTGGCCCGACACGCTCTTGGCCTTTTTTTTTTTGATACTGATACGCTGCGATATGGTGTAGTTTCTGGACTAAACCAGTAAGAATATAGCTAATACACAGCAAGGTTAGACGAAAAAAGGATTAACCATTAGACCGACAAAGGCGTCAACGCACGTGTACAACTGCAGCCCAATATCGACCTTCGTGCATTCGCACAAGGTTCAGGATGACGCAGTACACGACGGGAGCGTTCGCAGGGTTAACGCTAGGCCGCCAAGCTTTATGCTCCATTTACTCGGCAAATACTACGAGACGAGTACCTCTATTTGTTACTACGGAATGTAGCTTGTCGCGTACGCGAGTTGTAATTGTAAATAAATTCCGTCTGGACATGTCCGCAGTGCTGGCATTGTCGGCTACACTACACGACAATATACATAGGTACTAGCTTCACTAGCTTGTGCCCGCGCATGCGGCGGTGCAGTGTGGTATGATGTATTTGCCCTCACTCTCACTGATGACGATGATGATCCTTATTGATAAGAATTACGTCTACACCGGTTCTTACGTGACTGCTTAAGTGCTTACCATCAGCTCAGCCTTATTGCTTGTTAGCCACTGGCGTGTAAAAAAATGTAGAGCTAGCCTGTCTCTGTACCAAATTTCACCTAATTCGTTCAGTAGGTAATTTAACAGCATCCAAAGGTGACCTGACAGACAGACTACCACAGGAATACTTCCGCATTTATAATTTTCAGGAAGCCCCTCGTTTTTCAGCAAAATGTTAAACCTTATTGTCATCATTTTCAACGAAACAAAGTGCCGATGTCGATACAAGAATGTGTGGAAAAATAATAAATTGACTACTGCCATTGAACGACACCTGAATAGTGAAAGGGGGTGCCATTATAATTTCAATCGCTTGCTTGCTTAAACTGGGTAGTCGAAGTTTGTACTGAGGGTATTTATTTTGTAAAGAGTATACGTGTAAGTGTATAAATGTATATTAGGATATAGGAGTCCGTAACGACGTTACTTTGCAGAGCATTTGAAACTGGCAGAATTATAGTAAGACGAGTGGCTGCCATAATTAAAGTAACGTATGTAATCTGTTCTAATTCTGTTTTACAGAACACACATCATCCTCCTTGCGTTATCCCGGCATTTGCCACGGCTCATGGGAGCCTGAGGTCCGCTTTGACAATTAATCCCAAGATTTGGCGTAGGCACTAGTTTTACGAAAGCGACTGCCATCTGACCTTCCAACCCGAGGGTAACTAGGCCTTATTGGGATTAGCCCGGTTTCCTCACGATGTTTTTTTTTCACCGAAAAGCGACTGGCAAATATCAAATGACATTTCTCACCGCACATAAGTTCTGAAAAAGTCATTGGTACGAGCCGGGGATCGAACCCGCGACTTCCGGATTGAAAGTCGCACGCTCTTACCGCTAGGCCAGGTTAAGGATTTTCAGACCTTTAAAAAAAGCAATTATGGGTAGCTGTAAAAAAGCGGCAGACTTTGAAAACAAAATTGCCGACCATGTCTCGTCTGCACGTCTGCACTCTGCACCCACATACATAGACAGTAGGCCACAGTTCCTAGTGCAGTGCCTACACAACGTCTTGCCTCGAAAGCGAACGAGCACGGTGCTCGGCCTGAATATTCAACAGCATGAACATTAGACGCTATTTATTTCATTTGACATCGAGTAGCACGATACTTGAGTGATGGCCGCATTTAGGCCATCAAGCCAAATTATGTGCACGCCCTGTTCTTTAGCCCCTGACGACATTGAGCCTTGACAAAACGAAACAGAAAACCGAATTGACACACACCGGCCACACCCCACACGTAGTCCAGCTTTAACAGTTCTGAGAGCCTGATACCGTGCAGGTAAAATAAAATAAAAATAAATAAATGTATCACAATGATTGTAAATTATTTTTCTGTTTCCAGACCAAGTTCTCTCTTGACTTGATCTGCATGTTTGCAATTGCATAGGTATTGCAGCCTCTTACATAATAACGCCTAATCGGAATCCATACAAAAAACCATAACTTGACCGTAATTTCTCAATACCAGGGAGATTGGGACACGGTTGGTTTCTTTATTTTCTTTACACCTCACTGTCTCATTCGATAATATTAGCGATCCTATAATTGTGTGCTAGCTAGTGAGTAGTGACAGAACAGCTGACCACCCAAATGTAAACATATCTGTTTCCCAATGAAGTAATAACACTAACGACCCCTTTATCAAATAAATAGGCTTGTCGGTCGATTACTCTTCGTACAATGCCTCCGGCTGGGTCGGTTATATCGGTCGTCACATACGATGGACGCTGGGCGGCGGCGGGTCGCTGTGTCGCGTCGTGTTCACGGCTGGTTGGCTACTTCATGAGGTAATGGCCTATTCACAATCATTTTTATTACATGTATGAACGGAGTGCAAATATGCCTTAATTTTGGTGAAACATTAATAATGACAATGGCAACGACCCGAGCAGTCATTAGTAGTAATAAAATCATGCAGTGTGGCAATCAATTAGATTGTGTTCGATTGTTTATGCGTTTCGTTGTTCAGAATTCGTGTCAATATTTTATTTTTTTCTTGATAGACTCTAGTAAAGATATACCTAAACCTCACAACCTCGCCTACCTATTTACCATTAAACATGGCTCAGTGTAATATTTATTAGCTATGATTTGTGCAGCCGTAAAGCGTGTAATTTACTGCTACACTATTCATAATGATGACTCCATGTTTAGAACTTCAGGCATTGGCGTCTCGAAGGTTGCCTGTTGTCTGCATGCTCCTTCAATATTCATGAAACCATGCTCACGTAACAATCTGGTAGCGATGGGAAGTTTAGACCACTGGGTTGACCAATTTTCGGGCTGATATGGATGTTTTTGCATAGCTTACGAAGAAAGTAAAATCTAAATGAACGAAACATTAGTTGATGCAGTGCATATTGTCCTGTTAGACGACACGCCACACACAATAGAAGAACAACTATAAATGTCTAATCGTGTCCTCTAACCTGATTAATTGATTATGGCATTGGTATCACAAGACAACACCCTGTACCACCGTCATATGTCACGCGCAAGAGACGGTAGCGAAGAGGAAAAATCTTTGGCAACACCATCATTAGTGAGACGGAGTTTATAACGTCGGGGGAAATTCCAGACTGTCTCACTAGAGGGTCACACCACCAATATTGTCATTTGATTGACAACATTTTCTCTTCAAATGAAGTAATATCATAAATCATACTTATTGTATCCAATTGAATCTTCTTGAAAGTCGGCAGTCGAATATTCGGGTCGCGTGCGTCGCCAATGTATCGCGGCATGCGATCTCGTAGTAGCACTATTAGTAGCCAGTCAGCGGTTAACGGAATACATGCATTTACATATACATATTTATGATCATGTTTTGGAATTGCTCAGTCCACGCTCAGTCTCAGTCCAATATTGTACAATTTATACACTATTTCTATGAAGACATTTACTTCAGAGAACATCCTGTCAATTGATTATTAATCGGTTGAGTGTTTTAACCAGCCTTTGCCAAGTGTGTGGACTGTGGACATAATCTTCGCCACACTGTCTGCTTAAGTACATAATATACATATATTTTGACCCGTGACGCGACTATTTTCCAGTGACGTCTTTTTACGTGCGCAATGAAGTTTTATGATATCAATAAAGACTGCCTTTAACGTCGCCCGCCTTATTACTTACACACACACACACATACATACCTACCACCCATATGATACCTCTATATATCTATTGTCTTTTATGTTACGTCATCCAATAGATTATTATTGAATGTGCATTAGTGCAATGAAAAGCTACTAATACCAGTAAAGTGCTTTAAAATTTTATATAATTCCAAAATGGAAGTGAGATTAGGTTTTTATCGATACTCGATGGATATTTAATGTTTGTTATCAGAGTAGAAGGACAAACGCAGCTGGGAAGAGAGTGAAATATTTAATAAATAATATTATAAAATAATGTATGACATGTTTACAAATACAGATTTTGTTGTCGAGTGACAGGCAAAGAGAACACTAGCTACGACATCTAAAATTCAAATTAAAAACTATAGATGGCCAGCGTTACACTCCAACAATATTGTCTTTTTCTACTCCCGAACTGTTATTCGTCATTTACAGGGTCGTGTATAGCGGCCTTATTCATAAAAAGTTACAACCTATTTAAAACGTTGTTGATGTGCGGATGTCAAAAAACCTTATTCATAAACGCACATTAACGCTAAACAGTGCATCATCTCTTGTGTAAATCCTCGAAATTTTAAAATGAGCCCGACCCTAGTTTAACGGGATTTTAGCGCAAAAATCCAAGATGGCCGCCTCACATCAGCTGGCTTTTGACAGCAACTCATGAACTGATATGAACCTCTGAGACGAGTGTTTGTTGCCTGTTCTTACATTTTCTCAGAAAAATGTATTATGTGTAATTAAATTGACAAGCTAAAATTATTATTAAGTGGCGCAAAACCAAAGTAATATGTGTTGTGTGAAATGCGGGCTACTTATATACCTAAACTGAAGGATGTAACAGACTTTTGATCGTGTCGAAGAAAAAGTGCATTATATAGGGAACGAGTTCAGAGGCGAGGTGGCAGAAATAGGTATGTAAACCCTTTAGTTTTCATTACTTATCTACTTGCCGACGTCTCTTATCAGGCGTGCCAGTCCTTTCCATTTATGTACTTCAAACTTCAAATCGTACTAGATATAGGAAAGGACTCGCACGTGAGAACGCACGGTTGTGCTAGACCACTTAAATTTAAGTTATTTCTACAACAACCAGGTTAAATATAAGATACCTTAGCTTAGTAAGGTGGTATCAAAAGCATAATAATAATATGGTCTCCACCTGGAGATGAATAACTATCCTATTGTATTTGCATTACAGTCACCCTCATGTTTTTACCTGTAGATATACTTCAGTGTTTGTTTGATTACCATGCTGCAAAATTATAATGTTGTTTTGCAGCCTGATGTTAATTAAAAATAACAATTTACTACTTTCAATATAGGGACAAATCAAATTATTTTATTATAATTATATTTTTATCAGTAATTTATAATTTACATTCAGGTAAAAATGTTGTCTGGCAGTAATGAAACTTTTAATGAAGCGATGCAACCTATGCTGGCATGTTACTGGAAAAGTTGTGTCCAATTTGGCCATCAAGTGAAGAAAAGTCATCACAGGTAAAATGTTTGTATTACTTACCTAGATTCATAATCATGATTTAAACATGTTGAAATAAATATATAAGCACTAAATTAGATACGGAATACCAATTTTTTCCCATATCTCATCACCAGAGGTTAGCTATTTTCCTACTAATTTATCATATCAGTATGAAACCACCCCGCCGACCATCACAAATAACATAGGTAAGTACATTTGTAGTTTTTACTGCCACTCAACTGTCCTTTATATTACTCCGGTAATTATTTAATTCTACAATATAATATTCAAAGGAACCTAGCACAAAAATGTATGGTTTAGGTACATTTTACAGCTCATGGATGTACCTATTTGTATATAATTTTATATGTTACCTGAGCTTCTTTTAATATTCATTTCCATTTAGCCTGTCCATGTCACATTTGACTTGCTGCCATGAATCAGGCAAGGACAAAATGTTAGATTCTAGTCCATATCCCAGTGTATAAGTAGAATAGAATTACTATGTCCTATTAAATTTGCAATAATAGATAAATGATTACTACCTACTCACTTCACTAACCAACTGGAGAGAGTTCAAATGACATTTTTACATATATTTTTCATATAAAAAATATATGTAATGTACATTTCAACTGGGCAAATAAAACAAATCATAATGTTTATTTAGGAAAATTAAAGTAGACATTCCTCTTATTAAAAATATTTATTTACATTTGCTGAAAATCGTGGTAGTTATAGTTTTTATTTGTTACAGTTTGCTGCCTCCCTCTGCTGCTGCTGCTCGGTCCCAAGCTGAAGATGGAATTGTCAGAATCTGAAAAAGACACATCAGACATAAATAAAATATTTTAGGCGAGAGGCTGGCAATGAACATGTTTTCAACCCCTTATTTGCCAAAAGTTTTTAGCTATTATGTGATAGTCATAATTTTAAGTCATAATTTTAACGGATAGATTGTACAATGCAATTTCATTTAATAGGTTCTCTGACTAATTAATACTATCATGAGAACTCATTGTACATAGTTTTATATCAAAATAGGAATAGTATCATTTTGAAATGGTACATAAGCAATAGAGAACTGCAATGGCTAGGCTACTCTTTGTTTGAGAGTTTGAAATAACTATTAAGTAAATTTATGTAAAAAGAAACACAAAGTTTTACATGACATGATGACACAGGCAATGTCTGGTAGACAAGTGTCCAAACTAGGGTTATAGGAGTGTATACTCCACAGTACAGAAGACAATCTTATTAACACTGTTTATAGCAAAATAACACAGGTAACCTAATTACATTTTAGTTTTGTTCACGACTAAACTACATCAAGACACGTATATACCTACTAGCTTTTGCCGGCGGCTTCGCTCGCGCGCGTTAGAAAGAGACAAAAAGTTACGTATGTCATTCTCCATCCCTTCACCTATTTCCACAATCACGTCAATTTGTCTCCGTTTTGCCGTGAAAGACAAAATAACCACAAGCAGGTTTGATTTATTACTATTAGAGTAGGTATCGGTATCCTTCAACTCAAGTTCATACTTAAACATGACTGACAAGTGACACTACTCTCACCGTTATAACAGTGTATATTAAGAAATAAATATACAAAACGGTGTAAGCTTACCTGGTTTGCCTTCATCGATTATAGATGCGGATTATATTATAGTGTCAATGTTGAAAAGGCTCACAACGCGCGGATTGTATCAATTGTATGGTGGTCGCTGGTCGCCGAGGTTAAAATAAAATCGCCCGCCACACGATCTTATTTATGAATGTGCCACAGACGCTATTCCTATTGAAATATTAATATGAATTCAGATCACAGGTTAAATAAAACAATAAAACCATCCATCTAGTTTCTAAATTTACGATTTCCCTTCTAGAGCGGCTGTCAAATGGCTGTCAAACTTTTTTTTAATTTAAAGTTCAGCCACGTTTTTGTCTATGATTTGTCAATAATGCCAACATAATAAGCCTAAACAGTTCATCATCGACCTACAATAGGGACTGAGCTCACACTTTTTTTGCCATACTAAATTGAACCTTATCACCTGCGCATAAAGGCGTTCTTGACAGACTAGCACAAGTGTGTCCACATGAGAGGGTCAAAGTTGGGGCTGGTGTCCCTCTCGCACGTGTGACCAGTGTTAAAAAATCACTATAGTAGTAGTATTTTTACTAAGTTTATAAACTTCTTAAATTATTTTCGTATTATATTGAGGCAAGGGTATTAATACCTTGTAACGAATTGGTAAGTCATTATTATGAAGCCATAAAACCAAAAAATTGCGCAATTATTAAAAACCTTTAATTGGGTATTAGTAGATTTAGTAGTAACTTTGAATATTGACTGGTATCCCCAAATGATGACAGTGATGACGTCATTCAAATGATTTTGATAGTGGTAATAAGTGCGAGAGGGACACCAGCCCCAACTTTAACCTCTCATGTGGACACACTTTTTGGGCTAACAACTCATTCTGGTTTAATTATAATTCTGTGCAGTTCATCAAGTGCATATTAGTTATTGTGCTGTTAAAATGGGTTTATGAATACAACCTCATAACAACCGTGAAATAAGCCTAAACAGTTGTTTAACTAAAACGTAGATCATCAACGATTTAAGGATTTTTTATGAATAAGGCCGTAGATCTTTAAAACCCCACATAATAGTCTATTCCCCAAAGCCAGCGTCCGCCGGCTTTCCGCGCATGCGCGCAGTATCGAAAAAACGCATTGTTGGACTCTGTAACCATGGCAACGCATTGTTATAACGATACTGACGAGAAAACTATTAAAAACTAAGTGCATGATCGTACATAAAGTATTGTATGCAACGGTGTTTAACTGAGCCAAAAAATACTCGTGGCGTCTTAATAACAATTTGAGGCGAATTTTCCTTGCGTTCATAGCTAATGGCTACATGCTATCTGAGTTTCACGACAAGGGGTCCAAATTCGAAACTACATTTTGAAATCGCAAATGCATAGACATGAATGACATGATTTTCTGTTAGCTATCAACATACGCTAACAGTAAGAGCAGTAAGCTTGATTCGACTTCTAGTAGTTGTCCAGTAACTGCAATGTCTGCGATATTTGTTGGGGTTCAGCCAACGCCAAATCTCCAATACAAAACATGATCATAATAAGCTCAATTCCAGTATTTTAAGTTGCAACTGAGAACATTTAGCTTACTAACAGGTTTAAAAAGAATCAGGATCAACAACAAGCCAGTATACTGGTGGCTTAAATGCAAGGTTTCTTGTCAAGTAACCTGTGGAATATTGGCCCAGCCGTGGCCAGCAGTGGGACGCATATACATATAGGCTGGTGATGATGATGAAGGTTATGGGATGAAAATCATTGTTTAAAAGCCGGAAAAAAAAGATGACAAACACGCGTCATTAAAATCAAATATTCAATTTGATATAGACACACGAATATTTATTAACTTTCTGCAAAAATTGATCTAAAACTTCATTTATAAATACTACGTAAAAACTACAAGGGGGGGATCTTGGCATATACTACGCTTGGTCACCCGGAGGGGAGGCAAAAACGGCACGAATATGGTCATGTAGTTTGGGTATGTTCCCTTATGGTATCGTGATGTAATGTCGTTAACCAGAAAGGCCCTGCCCATGGTGAAGGAAATAGAAAAATGCGTAAGATACTGACAGCTTTGCTGCCTTCCGTATGATCGGGAATGAGGCCGAAGGATTTTTTGAATTAGTGAAATCCTCTTGCTTTTATCATCGCAACTCTAAACTCCACCTGTTAAACATCCTTAGCATCATGCCGCTACCTTGCAGAATATGGAATGAGATGATATTAGTGTACAAGGATCAGCAATGCTTAAGTGGCTTCTCTGATATTGCTTGTATCCTACATGCTGGCACGCACGTCATAGATTTTTTTGTTGACTATCTAAGACATCTAAGTCAACTAACGACACACGCACACTTGGACACAACTGTTGCGTCCTGCTTTTAGCCCGTATCACAAATTAATTGTATTAATAACTCCCTTTACGCGAATCTCGTTGTTTATAACTGATACTTGTTAAAGATTATACAATTTGATCATTCAATCTTTATCAAGCCCCTTTTGATAGTAAAGTAGTATCAAAATGGTACGGATGACGGTTTATTGACGATTCGCCAAATAACGTTTCCCAAAGTTTCACATCCCAAACTATTATTCTCAAATTATCATTTCCCAAATAAACGTTTGGCAAAACAACTTATCGCAAATTGACATTTAGCAAAACTTTTTTTGGCAAGTATTTGTTTCCCAAAATATTTACTTGGTCAAATTTCATTTTACCAAATATTATTTAGTCAAAGGTATTGTTAGGCAAAATTTCCATTTCCCAATATATTGTAATTAAATAGCGCACTAGAAATTTGTTTGTTGACTTTATACTTTGTGTCCAAGATTTGTGTGAAATAATGTGTATGTCGTACTTTTTTTCCTCCTGCTGCAAATGTCAAGGATGACTTTTTCACTTACATGTCCGGATACATTTTATTAAAAAGAAACCTTATGTTTTCAAAACCATTATGTTCTATTAATTTTTAATTACTTTAAAAAGCCATTTCCGGTTTGCTCACTGTCAACCTAACACGCTCCTCCTCGCTTCGCTCGTCGTCGCACCTAAACTGTCCCTGTCGCACACGAGTTTTCTGTTGACAATACTAATAAAATTATTACATTACATTTATGCCTTGTAATATTTATTGTAAAACGTGGTTTTGCATGGTGTAATTTGTAGAAACATTTTTTGACAAAAAAATAGTTGACAAAATCATTTTTCCAGTAATTAATTTGACAAAAATAAAGTTTGAGCAAACTTTTCTTGTCCAACTGAAGCCTTGGGAATAAAACTGAAATTATCATTTGACAATTTTAAGTTTTTGGCAAAAACATCTTCGGTAAATTAAATTAATCCCGTAGAAATGAAAATGCAAATGCCTAAATATTTTCGAAATTTGCGATGTGAAATTTTGACCAAACATGTTTTTGGGATATAAGTTTTGCCATTAAAAACGTTTGCGAAATAAAGTTTTGTCTAAATAAAAGTTGACTAAGTAAAATTGTGCCAAATGATAATTTGACCAAACAAATTCATTGCGAAACATACCTTTGCCAAACAATATTTTGGGAAATGAAACTATTGCGATATGATTATTGGGAAATGAAATTTGACGAAACGTTTTTTGGCGAAATGGCAGGACACCACGGATGACATTATTATGCCGCGATACCATTCATTCGCCATCAGCCTATAGCAAATACTGCGTGTCAGTCTACGCGACGGAAGCTCGCCCATTAATCGCCATTATTTCATTACATTTATTAATAACTCGCAATTGTATCATGCGGTTATCGTCTATAACTAGCGATTTTCCTGGCTGATAATTATGCACTCAACTATTACAATGAATGCTGGCTCAGATTTCAAAATAAAATGATAAATGATTCTTTTACGTTACGAGCCTAATTACTTTGATACGGACTTCCCTGTTCTTCTTCTATTCGTTTCGGCTTTGGATCCTTGCTCAAAATGCTATCCAAATTATCCTGTTTTTGCCGACGAGGTGTATTACTATAACTGGACTGGACACTGTTGGGTCATTAAGAACAGGCGTTTGAACAATTGTTATTTCAGTATCGTTTACAAACGTTTTGTTCCTAGTCGAAAAGATGACGATGCTACTCTAAAATGCAGATCTATCTATGTATGTATACTATTCGTAGTTGTCTGTACCAGGAGCAGAGCTAGCCAAGTATCAGGTATGAGTAGTTGGCTAGCTGGAGTGTGGCGGGTTTCCCCGTACTACGCGCTACGCGAGCCGTCTGCCACGCTCGTGTACGTGTACCCGTGCGAGCCGCCCAAACCGGTACTATCGAGCCGGCGCCGGCATCATGCCATTTGAATACAGCGCAATGCCCGCTTTCGAAGCATACATCACACATGAAGACATGTCCTGAGCTTGAGGCCGAGCGTTCTTTTAAATAGATTATTTTTTTTAGCGATATGTGAGGGAAATCCGACGGAAAAATATGCAGCAAAACAATGACGTACGAGAAAATACACAGCTATATGACTCGTCGAACTGGTAGCTCTGCAAAAATAAGTTTGTGCCAGACTGCCAGACCGTTTTTCATGCTTCGCAGAGTTCGTAGTATAAGATATGCTTGCGGTTGTGGTATATCTGTGTGAATTGTGGGATCCATTGCTACGACTCATCTATTATCAATCACTTTTAATATAAGATAAATTCGCCCCTTTTAGGGTTTGCCATTTAGAATTAAATGGCTCCAAATGGTACAGAAAACTACTCACATAACGGGAACTCAGCGCTGGTTCGGTTTCCCCCCGCTTTTAGCTCCATACGCTGATGATGTGTAAAGTAGATAAGGGCTTATTAACGCCTCTTCATTGTCTAGTTGTATAAACTACTCATACAAACACACGCCTCCGTGCCTGTCCTAACAAACAATTGCTGTTAATAGCATCGTCACCACGGATCGCGCCGCCTGTTGTCTGTCAACTGTTCGCACGCCATAATGACAGGCTTCCGGACTCGAACGCACGGTGCAATCTGAACGTTCTGAAGTCTTATGACGTTCCATTAAAGTTTACAAATGGGTAGCATGTCGAGAGAACGTTGACACCGCTACGTTGACAGCACGCCATCGAAACAACTCAGGATTCTGCATTGATCTTTATCGGATTCACTAAAGAGCACAGTTTTCACATGGCCTAGGCTACTGTCTCATGCCATCAAGTCAGTAGAGAAATACCAATGGGTAGACTATATTCTGTAACAATGACTGTAGATTGATATTGAATGAGCTCATCAGAGCCTCTACCATGCTAATTCTAAACTGAAACACTCTTTAAAGGACCATTGATAGTTGTGGAATGAGTTTGGTGCGCTACAGTCACAGCTACAGTGCTCGGCTAACATGCTCGGTTTGAAGAGCGGCAGACCGGTCAGGCAACTCGGGCGTTACGCAGCTGCAACTGGATCAATCCAAGTTCACCGCGGCCGCCGCACCGTGACTCACTATGATGCGTACACAACGCGGTTGCAACTATTACAATGTAGGTACAACGCGCTCACTATTTGATACATTGGTAGCACAGGTACTATCAGCTGCCATCAGGAGGTATAAATTCGCCATCCACTTTTGCAGCTGATAATACCTCTACCTACATCTTTTTCACTCTTGCAACAACCCTTTGGCGGACGAAAAAAAGTTTTATTTGCTGATATAACACGGCGTGTTGTCATTAAGGTTCTCAAAAATTATTAAAGACGCTTCTATCTTCAAGGCGCTAGAGGGCTGTGCACTCCAAAATATCTGATGGCTGTGATGGCCGCTATACATGACTGACGTGACGATGTTCAAAGTTTGGGTGTAAATTATTTTGGACAGCCGATTAGCTGATAATGTGGCATACTGACTTTAAAGTCTTCTATTTAACAATGCAGTTTCGTTGCGAGTAATTTCGAAGAAGGGAAGGCTAAAAATAGCCGAGATGTAACGATAAGCTATTCTGGGTCAACATCGACCCGGGCCGTATTCCAGCCTTTAAAATATGAGCCAGATTTCATGTTAGTTTCAGTGCATTCCGCACGCATTTGTACGATGGCAATACTGTTAACTGTCCATTCTATTCCAACACTAGAGATGGGCGGCGGGAAAATACCCGGGGTAGATATCGGGTATTTACCGGGTATTTACCCAATCTACCCGATATTTACCTTTTCTACCCTAATGGGTGGGTATAAATAAATATTGTAATAAAATGGGTCATAAATTGAATTTAATCGTGAAAAAATGTTTTCTTGGTATTGTATAATATATTTATATTTTATTAATATAGTTATATAAACATATATCGAAGTATTTGTATTGAATAAGGAATTTGTTAAATATCATTGACATGCTTGTGTGTTAGTTACCTCCTCCTCCTAAACGGCTGAACCGATGGGGATGAAATTTTGTGTGCTTATTATAGTTCCTCTCAAGTAACAATTTCTGGTCCTATAGTGGTCGAGGACACCAAATTAAATCACACTAAATGGTCATATAAATAGTCTATATTGGTACTGTAGAGCCGATTTGGCGCAATTATGCAGCCATTTAGTGATATAATAGGCCTATAGCAGTATCATCCGTGACGTTTAAGGTCTATAATGGTGATGTAATGATGACTTGTGCTAATTTGTTGACATAGAGGACATAGTAACGCTATTATAGTATCAATTTATGCTATAGTAGCATTTGAGATTCCGTTATACAGGTTATTTTGTTCTATAATAGCAGTTGCCGTCCCTTTTAATGCGAAATTTCTAAAATAATTTAATGTGTGTAATATTTAACAAAAACTGTTCTAAACGAGGAACTTAACGAAAAGTGGCGTGTGAACTTGTGAAGTTTAGTGTCAATTAACATAATTTGGATTTCGTATACTTCCATCATTAGAATCATCATCATCATCATCATCATTACTGCAAAAAGGTATGCGATGGAAATTTTACCGTTAAAAGAATATTAGTTTAATGGAGTATTTTAAATGCGCCCTCGATTTATACATGTTTTGAATAAAATAAACAAATATAATTCAATACAATAAAATTATTGGCACCATAGTTTCTACTATGGATCCAAGAAGTAAAACATACGCTTTTATAGTTCGACTATATCACTTATCATACGCATTCACTGCCATAAGCCCGCCATCGTGGATTCAATTAGGGTTGCATGAGAATTTAACTATGATCCAGTTTAACTTATAAGTTCTTTATATAGAAAACAATACTTGTTTTCAATGTTTTACTATAGAAAGATCTTTTAAACAGTATTAATAAATGTTGTTTTCTTTTTAGTATGACAAATCTAAACTACAATTGGTCGCTATGTGTATTTTTAAAGTTAATTTCTAGAAAAACACTGTACGGAACCAGATACCGCATCTTTGGCCTGATTTCATAATTACGATGTATAAACACCATAAAGCAGCCTTTTAAGGTCAAAATTGTCATTTAAAAGTAATCGTTTTCTACTCTTATATATCTGATTTGGTTTATAAAACATATAGTAAACTCAGCTATAACGCTATTGTGTTTTAAAAGAGATACCGAAACCATTATTCAACAGGTCTGTGATATTTAAAGAGTCATTGTGGCGTATACGGCGATGATATATAAAAGGCATTAGAAAACGACTATAACCTTTTCAAAGCTATATAAACGTATCCTGAAAACTTCATTATACAGCAAAATAGCTCTATAATGGTATTCATATCACTACTATACAGTGTTAAATACTATAGCAGTGTTTTCCAAAGCCACTATATCCAAAAATAGTGGTATAGTTAGGTTTTAAATCTGTTAAAACACAACTACTAAAAATACTATAAGCGGCTTGTTGGTAACCTTAATAGCGCAAATTGATAGCATAACAGTGATTCCTAACACTATTATACAATAATATTGTTCTTATTTGATCCTGTTATAGACCAGGCCTATAGCGGCTTTATAAAATGGTGATATAAACGTTTACATCACTTCCTAATATCACCTTTTAGCTGTATAACACAACAACTATAGCGGCTTGTCGGGAACCTTAATAGCGCAAATTGATTGCATAACAGTGATTTCTAACACCATTATACAGTAATATTGCTCTATAATAGTCATATTTGATCCTGTTATAGACCAGGCCTAAAGCGGCTCTATAAAATGGTGATATAAACGTTTACATCACTTCCTAATAACACCTTTTAGCTGTATAACACAACAACTATAGCGGCTTGTCGGGAACCTTAATAGCGCAAATTGATTGCATAGCAGTGATTCCTAACACTATTATACAATAATATAGACCTATAGTAGTCATATTTGATCCTGTTAGGCCTATAGCGGCTCTATAAAATGGTGATATAAACGTTTACATCACTTCCTAATAACACCTTTTAGCTGTATAACGCAACAACTATAGCGGCTTGTCGGGAACCTTAATAGCGCAAATTGATTGCATAGCAGTGATTCCTAACACTATTATACAATAATATAGACCTATAGTAGTCATATTTGATCCTGTTATAGACCAGGCCTATAGCGGCTCTATAAAATGGTGATATAAACGTTTACATCACTTCCTAATAACACCTTTTAGCGGTACAAGCTTATAGAGCTTAAAGGTGTTACTGGAGGCTTTTATACGACAGGCGGTCACGCCGAAAACCTTTATACGACATCTATAGTAGCTTTTAGCGTCGAAAACCAAAATTATAGCACTAAAATGTTACTTGCTGTTTGTTTGGTAAAGCCTACTATCTAGCCGAAGTCCAGTATCTAGCCGAAGTCACATAGAAGGCATTATTACAGTCCGAATTCAAAGCAAGTGTTAATTAAAATCACACATGGACGTGGCGCTTGTTTAGCTAAGTACAAACTAAAGTATAAGTATCCCATAAATAAATATAAAAAAAAGTAACTGACCGGTCAAGTGACTTATTGCACCCTTTCAATACGGATGCACCTACCTGGCGTTTTGCAAAGCTGTGACCTCATTGGCTAATGAATTTGAATTTGTCTGTCCACCGTGTTTTAAGTTAAGTAAGTTATTTGAATACTTAGTGGGCCTAAAACATCTGGGGAATACAACTTTTTAATTGAATGTGGTAAATTACACATTATATATGGAATATTTGGAATCTCTGTTAATATTTTAATATTAGTTAGTCAAATATATATATTTATTTTAGTAGAAAAATATATTTCAGTCATGTAAATTAAGAATAATCTTTAATTTCATAGATTATTTTTTATACCCGCTCATTTGGGTAGATACGGGTAAATACCGGGTAGATTGGGTAGATATGGGTATTTTCCCGGTATTTACCCGTCAGCGCCCATCTCTACATACTTAATGTTAAATCAAAAAAGTATGTTGAATCCTTGTAATTCGGAACATACAGGAATTCAGGATAAATGCGGATAGATTTATAAACTTGAGACTCTTCGCAAACTGCGAAAATGTTAGAGCCAGAATGTCAGCAGTTCACGTTAAAAGCGTGACACCTGCTGCTGTGGACAGAACTGTCACCTGCGGTGATTCCGAGCCGTCCTTTTCATATTAGTAAATAGTAGTAGTATATAGTAGTAAACACTTTATTGTACAGAACAAATTACATGAACAGTGAATAATTATAACGGTTATGTACAAAGGCGAGCTTATCCCTTTAAGGGATCTCTTCCAGCTGCATGGCAAACTATTATATATTCTGTGATGGCATTAGTCATTTAGTCATTAGTCATTAGTCATTTTATTTCATGAACAATTTTTACATTGTGTTTGAAAATCTTATTATATAAAGGTACTTAAAAATACTTAAGACTACACTACAATAACAAAACACTTAACATGCAAATTAAATTAAATTAAAATTGAATTACAAAAAAAAACTAAATACAATAAAATAAAAATCAACTTACTTCCAACTCTTTTCGTGTTGTGTCTATCTGTGTATTGTCTCGTCTGCATCCTATAGGTATACCATAGGACTTCCGGTTGGGACGCCATCATAGCGGTTTCGTGTCGTGAATAATTTATTTTTCTTTTACTCATTAATGTTGTTTAAAGTGTAATATTGATAGCTTATTATGCAGTAAACTAATGGTGTAGTGAGAAGCTGATGAAGAATTGTTCTCGAAACGCGTTTAGCCTCTTTTTTGTCGTAAACGACCGGTAGTCCACGTGCTCTTGTAAAATCTAGCTATCAATTTACAAGTGCTAAGTCACCGTACAATGTCGTACTTACCGTACAAAAATTACCTCATATTAGCTCATATCACCTTGCTTGACACTGGCGAAATAGTCCCAATGGACTGAAGCCATTTAATTTTAAAAACTGAACTGAGGTATACCATATTATTATTTAAAAAGACCCGAAATGGCTCGGTAGTAACTAGTAAAGTCCGTGCGCGTAATGTAACTAATATACGTCGGGCATGAAGAAGTGATCTTGCATTTACACGCCGAAGCGAGTATTTCCATCGCGCGTGGGAGCAATTTATGAGGTATCTATATTCGGGGGCGTCTTCGGTATAAATATAATGCAACTTTGATATGACTTTTTAATAAAAATCGTTGCGATCTGGTGTCGGCAGAAATACATTTTTATTTCGTAGTTGTTTGCAAATGCTGATCATGAGATTCATCAACCATACGTGAATAACATCTGTTTTCATTGTAATGTTTTCTATAAAATAGTTTTACTCGAAATATTTCAGCGCACGAAAACCGTTTAGTAGCTGTCACGGAGTTTCATTTCAGTGGAGACATATTGTAAACAAACAGCAAGGTTATGTTTACAAAAGATCTGATCTGCTAGTCTGCGATCTGCGAGAGTAAAGGCGACTTTATTTCGAGGTGTTACAGAGTTTAGAAAACAGGATATTTGTTGATGTAGCGTCAGTCACGCCTGTGTTGTAAACATTATATCGTAGTTGAAAATATTAGCGGATAATAATATTTAAATCCTTACTAATAACACACAAGAGAAATTATGCCAGTTTCCTCTTCATGCCCTGTTAAACCACGGAACAGATTTGGATGACACAGATATGGAGATATTTGAACATGAAATAGTTTTTTTTTTTGCGAAACCTGTGGAAGATTTGTATAATAGAAGAACCAAGTGATAAAATATACTGCTAATTTTGTGCATTCGATAATTAGCATAGATTGGTTAGAAACGTTTAAGCGACTTGATGGCAGTAAATGAGGAAGTTTTTTCAAGGATTTCTTTTTTTAGTTTTTAATTGCGCTCAGATCAGTAATTCTTTTCTTGCTAATTAGGAAATAGTCTGAGTAAGTAGTTTAATATGAAGTAACTGCGAACACGTTTATCCTCTTGGCAAGCTGTCAGTCCGCGTGTTTAATCTGAGATTAACATCGAGCCAGAAATACACGCCATTGTTGTTGAACATGAAAACAATGCTATTTTTAAATTATTCACTTTTGTTTTCTGGACACTTTTGAACTGATACTGCGTTTATGACCGCGAATTGGATTTTGATCAAGACTATTAATCGAGATTCAATTAAGAGTCTATCATTTCATGTGATTCATGTGAGGCGTTCAGACTCGAAATTTATTGTACTCTCTTTAATTGCGGGTGATTGAGTAGAATGGACGAACAGCATTTTTGCGACTTTAAAAGCGAAACAAACTACAAACAATGCCATATTTGAAAAATATCATAAGTATCCTGCGCAGTTTGGAACATTTTATTTTGTACACCTTTCACGGCATACTGGAGGTATGATTTTGAGTTTATCTACAAATCATCAAGATCACTTGTAAACTTAACCTCGACACACGCCTACAGCACTACAGCTCGGAAGCGCCAGGCATTAATTCCCTACAAGCAGTAGGTACAATAAGCATCGCGTGCTCGCGGGCCGTTGACGGCGGTAACATTATAATCTGTTCTGTTTGTCGTGGAACTGGAGCGAGTTTGACAGCCTGGCACTCCTGACAGCCGCGCCGAATTCGTCAAGAGGGCGGACTAGCAACTACGTTGCTTTGCGTGGTAATCGATTTTACGCACCGTTTTACTTTAACTTGGCTTCTTATTGTTAGGTGTTGAGAAAATGTAACGCCTGTTATCAAATGTTTCGTTCCAAAATTTTACCAGGATCCAGCATCTATATAGGGACATAAAAATGTTCGCAGTAGCCGTTTGGACGCGCGATATGGGCAAGGCAAAATATTTCGTGACTAAGAAAACAACCTTAAAGAGGACACAATTCTTGAAAGTGATAAGTGAAAGTGTTTTACTGTGTGTAGACTGATACCGATTAGCGATTACAAAGATAGTATGCTTTCATAGAATTAGACGAGTGCTCCTTATACTGGACAAGCGAATAAACAAATTATCATTTAAATATAGCTGCTAATTATTGGATTAAAATTATCTTGTGTATCGTGTCGATGTCGTAGTTAATTATGTTTAGTGTTCTGTGCTCTCAGTGTGATTGCTACTTTATCGATTGCTACTTCTGATTTATGATGAGATTAATTAGGGTTTATTGAGAAGATTGCTTAATGGTTTTGGATTTAGGTACATTTCTATGATCGTTATTAATATTAAATGGAGTCGATGCATACCTACTATACACCATGTTTTTATTGTTTTCCGTTAAATTCGACACGCGGTTAGTTTCATCATCAGGAACCACCCTGTATATCGCTTTTCTATAAATTCGAAAAAA
Source organism: Leguminivora glycinivorella (assembly GCF_023078275.1). Classification (NCBI taxonomy): domain Eukaryota; kingdom Metazoa; phylum Arthropoda; class Insecta; order Lepidoptera; family Tortricidae; genus Leguminivora; species Leguminivora glycinivorella. Next base: position 168,437 of record NC_062982.1, read on the forward strand.
AAAATTTTTTTCCTTTCCATACATAATAAATGAATTAATTAGTGTGAGAGGACCTTAATCATAACATTAAAGTCAGTGTCAAGTGTCTGACGGCAAATGTCAAAACAAATAACATAAGGAAGTGGTAAGGGATGCCACACACGTGTTCAGTAATGAAATTTTTTTTTTATTAATTCGATAACCGTAAGAGTTAGGACGCTAGTTTCTTAGAGACTTTAATTGTATTTGACCTAAAAGATCCTTCCCTTAAAGTTAACGGAATTCAATAAAAACAGGGTGTATAATAGTGATCTTCTAAGGAGCAGCCTTTAAAATTGGTATCAACCAGCGTTATGCTTCCACTTCCACCCCAAGCATTTCACATTTAAAAAAATAACAGTATAACCAATCAGCGGAGTAGATCTGGTCCAGCCGAGCCGACAGTCCGACACGCATGCGCTAAACTAAAACCCGCTAATTTGGCTAATACCCTTTGTGGACTGAGGTTTGCTAAACGCAAAAAGTCTGCTAACATTATTTATAGACTTTTTAGGGTTCCGTAGTCAACTAGGAACCCTTATAGTTTCGCCATGTCTGTCTGTCTGTCCGTCCGTCCGTCCGTCCGTCCGTCCGTCCGTCCGTCCGTCCGTCCGCGGATAATCTCAGTAACCGTAAGCACTAGAAAGCTGAAATTTGGTACCAATATGTATATCAATCACGCCAACAAAGTGCAAAAATAAAAAATGGGAAAAAATGTTTTATTAGGGTACCCCCCTACATGCAAAGTGGGGGCTGATATTTTTTTTCATTCCAACCCCAACGTGTGATATATTGTTGGATAGGTATTTAAAAATGAATAAGGGTTTACTAAAATCATTTTTTGATAATATTAATAGTTTCGGAAATAATCGCTCTTAAAGGAAAAAAAAGTGCGTCCCCCCCCTCTAACTTTTGAACCATATGTTTAAAAAAATATGAAAAAATTCACCAAAGTAGAACTTTGTAAAGACTTTCTAGGAAAATTGTTTTGAACTTGATAGGTTCAGTAGTTTTTGAGAAAAATACGAAAAACTACGGAACCCTACACTGAGCGTGGCCCGACACGCTCTTGGCCGGTTTTTTTTAATATTAGATATTAGTTTCTAAGACATTGCTAAAGCAATTGTTGTTAATGCGAATAACATAATATATACACAGTTACATACACTTAATAAGCTCCAGTCAAATTAATACAATTGAGCGTTTTTCATGGCGGGTGGGTACGGGTACCTACTAATACATTGTGTTCTGGCAATTTGACTACATTTTCGCTAAACACTACCCAAACAGCTTGATCTCGGTAGCTCAAGTTTTCGCTGCGTGCTCGTGCTGTGCTGTAACGCCGCAGGTCGCGTGCAGCTAACAGCACGCTTGGCTTGTAGCACAGTAAGTAATGATCGCCCCCCGACTGCCACTTGTTGACCTTTAGCTCGATAAAAACAAGCGGAAACCAGATTAAATCATTTTCCTACACACCGAGCTGGAATCGTTCAATTATAGGCGGTTGCGAGTGGCGAGAGTACAGTCGAGTGCATTAATGTACAGATACATTTCTTCACCTTAACTCGTAGGAATAAGGTGAAAAATGTACACATATTTATGAACTTGACTGTACCACAGTATAAGGATAAATCAGTAGTTAATCTCCGGCAGCGGCGACGCGGTCGTTACTACTGCGCAAGGTCACGCAGGGTTGTACCTGTGCTACTGTCCTACTCGTAGTAACTGTGTATGGCGCTATGCTAGTACCAACGCTCTTTCTACCTTTTTATCTAATAAAGATTCAAGTACGTGTTTGTTTCTTAAATACTGACGAAATCGTATTTACATAAAAGGTTTGAATAGATGTTTGCACAATATTTAAGTAGGTACCAAACTTTCGAGCTAGATAGATCGCAGCATCTACCTAAATGTCGTTACAGATAAATCCTTATTGATTTTAATGTGTCATTCTAGCTTTAAATCTCACTTTTACGCCATTTACGTAAGCAATAATGTACCTAACACTGCAAAAATATAACAACCACTTACTTTTCTGAGTGTCTAGGAATTCTAAAGAACATTCTGACATTTCCGCATTTTGAGAACTGTTCTCCATACACCCATAAACACTACAGTAACGAAAATATGTCTTCGGTGCTGACGTCATTTTCTCCGGAACTCAACACGTCAACACAGCGTGCGAACGCGGCCCCGACTGTCCAGCCCAATACTTACCAGTTTCGCATGTTAGCTGGGACGCTATTGCACAACACCCTGCATTTTATGATTAAGCACTGAGACTTGGCACAGGTTGTTCCTTGGGTGGCCCTGAGTAGATAAAGATCGGGAGGCATCGAGAGCCCCCCTTAATTTAGGAGGGAGGAGGGGGGGAAGGCTGGCGCCTCCGCGCTTCTTTTGAAACCATATTTCTCTAAAACTATACAAAGTAGGGCATGCGATATATCATTTTCGGGTAAATGAAGGACGAGGAATTCATTTTTGGAACAAAACAAATGTACTTTAGAACAAAAATAAAAAAAAAATGGGAAAATCTTAAAACGAGATTTTTTTTTATACATATTATTGCACGTTTTATAAAAACCGTAATAGTTATTTTAAAATAAAAAATACTATTTAATAGCCACATTTATCTAGTTTTAGAAAATGTATAATTTGTTATAGAAATATATTATAGGACGAGTGATAAAAAATAATTTACATCGCCCGATAGGGTGATTTGAATGCTCATTTCAATAAGTTTTGTCAATGATTTCAGGTATAATCACTATTTTTAACACACGAAAGCCGTAATCATTGTAGTTTATCGCTATTTTAGTGATTAATGTACTTAAAATTTAAAAAAATACAAAAATTTTTAAAAATATTAAAAATGCGATAATTTTTTTTTAACATTATCCTATTTTGTTCTTTCTACACAATATATATCTAGAAGCAATAAATATCAATAAAAGCCACATTTATGCAGTTTATAAAAATATATAGTTTGTTATATAAATATATTACGAAACGCGAGAAAAAAAATAATGAAAATGAAAATTTTAATGTACGGGTCAGCTTGCATTATTCGATGAGGTGAGGTAAAGGTACTACCCGCTGTGCAGTGGAGTTCGTCTAGTAATACAGAAATATACTTATTCTAATAACGTTTACACACGACCCAGTACAGAAAATTGTAAAAGTCCTATAATATAGTTTATTTTGATTGTAAAATAAAATTGCATGTGACTTATAATGTAAAAGAAAAATTGTCTTAATCACGTTCTCCTCTCCTAAAGCAGTTCTGCATGCATAGGCTTGAAGATTTTTTAGTTTACTAGCAGAACTTAGTTACTTCCTTTGGGCCCCCTTAAATCGGTTTTACCCATCCATAAAAGATAAAATAAAAATCGTCATATTCTTCCTTTCAGTATCAATGATAGTTAGTTATTGCGCAATAGTTCCATAAAAAATAAACTAGATTAGAAACATTCATGATTTTTGAACTAAGACATTGCTTTTGTACAAAGGAGAACCTCAAAAAATGGTCCGACTAGACGAAAACATGTGTATCGGGGCTAGTACTCAAGGCTCTCAAAAAGTGTAGCTATTTTGAGTTATTCAAATAAAACAACATGAATAGTCTGAATTTAATTATGTATATATCACAACATTCATAACACCCACTGCATAAGCACATCAGCTCCGAACATTTAATTTAAAAAGTCTTTTTTTACGGTTGCACCTTACGCGGCACTGTTTTTACACCTGTCCTGCATCCGACAATTTCGAGGCATGTTTCTGCAGCAACAGGCAACGTTGCGGGCAAGTAGGCTCCCAAATCCCAATTGTTACAGACTTTCGTCCAGCCACAAGTAGCAAATAATGGCAAATTTTGAATTTGCCATTATTTGCTACTTTGATTTTGCTAATTTGACCCCATACATGGACACCTTGATATACCTATAACCCTTACAAAAATGGTGTAAGGCAGCTTTTGTCGGTGAAATGCTGTTAATTTGGCGGTCTTTTTTGGTTAATAACTATTTTCGGCACTCGTTAACCAAAGTACAGGACGCAGATCTGGAATAATAAATATGTCAAGTAAGAATTATCCATAAATTATGCAAATCATACAGATATCTACTATTTCACAAGATGTATTAGGATCAGATGTATACATCTGACCTATCATATCAATCGATCATTTCATGTGATATCAATAGTTAAATTCAGACTATATAGGAGTATGTTGTTTACTTTGAAGTACTCTAAATAACTACACTTTTTGAGAGCTTTGAGTGCCTTTACCTCACCTCATCGAATCATACAAGCTGACCCGTACCGTACATCACGATCACGTCACTTTCATTATTTTTTATCTCGTGTTTCGTAATATATTTATATAACAAACTATATATTTTTATAAACTACATAAATGTGGCTTTTCATTGATATTATTGCTTTTAGATATATATTGTATACAAAGAACAAAATAGGATAATGTTATAAAAAAGTTATCTCATTTTCATTTTTTTTTATTTTTGTATTTTTTATTATTTTAAGTACATTAATCACTAAAATAGCCATGAACTACAATTATTACGGCTTTCGTGTGTTAAAAATAGTGATTATACCTGAAATCATTGACAAAACTTATTGAAATGAGCATTCAAATCACCCCATCGGGCGATGAAAATTATTTTTTATCACTCTTCCTATAATATATTTTTATAACAAATTATACATTTTCTAAAACTAGATAAATGTAGCTATTAAATAATATTTTTTATTTAAAAAAAACCTTTACAGTTTTCATAAAATGTGCAATAATATGTATAAAAAAAAATCTCGTTTTTAAATTTTCCCATTTTATTTTGTATTTTTGTTCTGAAATACATTTTTTTTGTTTCAGAAATGAATTCCTCGTCCTTCATTTATCCGAAAATGATATATCGCATGCCCTATTTTGTATAGTTTTAGAGAAATATGGTTTCAAAATAAGCGCGGAGGCGCCAGCCTTCCCCCCCTCCTCCCTCCTAAATTAAGGGGGGCTCTCGATGCCTCCCGATCTTTATCTACTCAAGGCCACCCAATGAACAACTGTGCCAAGTCTCAGTGCTTAATCATAAAATGCAGGGTTCCCATACAAGACATAGCAATAGCGTCCCCAGTATGTATTCGGTGCATATGGAGAGTAGTTTTCGACACACCGCGCGGAGTGAAGTTTGTTAGAAGAGTTATTACTGCTTTATACTGTGACTGTACTTACAGTTTTCAATTTACGATATCTTTGATGTGGTCATGTTTATTGCCTTCGTCACGGCAGTGTGGTTGACTTGAATACCTAAGTACATAGTTAAATTTGTTCGACGGTTTTACTCTCTCCTATTTTTTACTACTAAAGAAAATAGGATGTAGGTATTAGGAACACAGTTGTTTACCAACTAAACCGAAATGATTACATAATGGGATTCTGATTTCTGACCATCAAAGTGATAAACGTAGGTAGTTTCTTTCTGAGATTATGACTCGTAATAGCATACTACGACGCCTAAGATGACAATTCAATGTGGTTAGAACATGATAATATGACCCCTCAGATTACCTTCTACATGCAATTAAACGTGATGTGCCCTTTCCTTAGCACCGAGGCACTGCGTCAGCACCGCCGCTAATTAGCGGCGATGCGGGTCCCCCTCCGCTCCACAATCATTGTAAATATGGCATTCGTCAAATAACACATCGCTTAGCTCAGCGAAATCCGTATAAGGTCAGTGTCGGGAAGATCGTCTACCCAGAAAGACCGTCTACTGAATATAACTTTTGTATTTATATATCTATCACTTCTTACACCTCCGAAGGTATACCAGTTTTTCATCCTTAATCCATTGATCTTCAATAGATAACACTAGTTAACAAAAAACTTGATTCGTGTTTCGAACTCGACCATCGAGTTCAACAAGGTTACGCAAAAAATTAAAATAAAATAGAAGCAGTTGGAATATTTGTGCATTATGTATGTAACGTGTTAATTTAATAATCGTTCTTCCTGTCTAGTACAATTGATGCTCTTAAAACGCGTTCAATTTATTGATTTATGTCCTGAAATATGTATAATATTATAACTTCGAAATTGTGCAATACAAGAGTAAGGCACCTATTTTAGGCTTTATGGGAAATGAGTCGAGTTTAAACGGGTGTTGTAGGTTAATTTTAATTATAAGTTTCGGCTTTGCTTTGTCTGGACCTAAAAAAAGAATGTTATCAACCTCATTTACGGGACATATGACGGTCTTGCCTTATAAATAGAAAAATGCTGACATGTTGAAAAGATCAACGTTATTTGTTTTAATATCTATCACATTACTCCCTGTTATAACAGAATATAACAATGAACATGATTTTGATACTTATTTCCATATGAAATTACGCGACAACGAGCACTAAACGGTCTTTCCGTACTCAGCGCGTGGGGACGGTCAACCCGCCGAGCCTTAAAAAAAGTGATTTTTATCACATAAGTTTACTTTAATTCACCAAAGTATTATAACAGCTGTGTAGAATATAAAATTTGCTTTATTTCAAATAAAGTATGCCGGTCTTCCCCGCGCTGACCTTACAGTTATCTAATAGATTTTTTTGGGTAATTTACCAAAAGTTTTTCGGGTTGTTTAAGCCACTGCGTTGCTCCGTTAAGCTCCGTTATGAATTATCATATTGTTGAATGAGTAAAATGTCTCCTTGTTGGCAGGTGAGCGACATCCGCGGGTGCGGCTACCACCTGGCGACGATGCTGGGCCTGTTCCCGGCGCAGCTGATCAACGTGTACCTCGGGTCCACGCTGCGCTCCATGCACGACGTGCTGCACGAGTCGCACGCCACCGGCTACGTCGTGTTCGCGTGCCAGGTGTGTAGCGTGTCGTATGTCCCTCGCGAGCGGCGTGCTCCGTGCACGACGTGTGCACGAGGCGCACGCCGCGGGCTACGTCGTGTTCGTGTGCCAGGTGTGTAGCGTGTCGTGTGTCCCTCGCGAGCGGCGTGCTCCGTGCACGACGTGCTGCACGAGGCGCACGCCGCGGGCTACGTCGTGTTCGCGTGCCAGGTGTGTAGCGTGTCGTATGTCCCTCGTCGTGTTCGCGTGCCAGGTGTGTAGCGTGTCGTGTCCCCGCCGGTTGCCGTGTCCCGCTCCCGAGGCCCCTACCCCACGCCCCACGCTTTTACTCCTAGGCCAGCTACCAGCGCTTCCAACTCAAACTGTCCGAAATGCAGGCAAGTCGGCTAGTCGCCTAGATATACTCTCTCCCTTGCGAGCCTTAATAATTGGATAGTGGCGCGCGATGATCAGGCCGCGCCAATGTGTGAGCGCCCGCGACAGGAAAGCGCGAAATCCCTTCATTGGCAGGCCCAATGTAGACAAAACTACATAGAACGTTAGATATTTTTCAAAAATTTTGCTTCAGTTCTTCAAAATACCTGCGTCACCGGCTCACCGGTTTTATTCCCCTTTTTCACGAGAACTATCTCAGTGTGTCGAGTAGCCGCCTACATAGTTACATACACCCTGAATACAAGCTCCTTCAGCAGCTTGAGCTCTCGACACGAAGGGTCAAGGTCCAGCAGCCGTGTCGCTCGCTCTCGACACGAGGACGACACGACAGAAAGGGACGACGCATCGGAAGCGAGTCAAGTGAGTCGATTGCGTTACGTAGGAAAATTGGAAACACGCGGAACGAGTTACAGGCAATTTCCTGGAGAAAACGAGCTGTAATGTTAAAAGAAATGGGATGAAAAATTGCACTCTTTTATACTACCAATATTGGTCTCACCCAGCGAAGTCGTTCACGTGAAAGTAATTTTAGGGCCAGAAAAGCGTGGAACCCTTTAGGTTTGTTTATTGTTTATATCGTAGCTTGTATGTTAAATGTTTAAAGTTTTCTCTTGAAGAGTGAGTGTATTGAATAGTGAATACCTATTGCCCCCACCATGTATTGAATAGTGAATACCTATTGCCGTACTGCCACTCGAGAAAACCCGCTTGATATTGAAGCACAGGACAGGATTCGCTTGGCAACCTAACTTCAGCTGATTCTATCATCATAATCATTTTCACATCAATATTCCTTCTATCTACAAGACTACTTATAATTACAAAACATATTGAATCAATAGTGGAATCAATATTATTAATTGAAACGTTTTATCTGATACTTCTGATAGCCTCGAATCGAATCATTCTCTCACAATCAATTATTGTATTTGTTTTACATTTAAACAGCTTTATCGGATTAAGATTAGTACCAACAACAACATTTTATCGTAGTGATTTGTGCCGCAGAAGCGAAACGTTGTATCTGGCAACACCGGCGTATAGTATCGGTTATAATCTCTCCTTTTTGAACCGATACTGAGATTGTATTGTTTATAGAAATATAAAATGCTTCTATTGCATTAGTATCGCAGGATACCATAATGGAATGGAATAATCAGCTGTCGGATTATAATCATAAAGCATAAACCCTATACTTAGTAGCTTATATGCTAATCAATGCCACCTCTTTGTAGAGAGAGCCTTACGTTTCAAAATAGTACATTACGAATATTACGATACAAGTGCGTAAAAAAGGAAGTTCGTGTCGCTCCCTCTCCCTTCGGTCGTGTTTTAATTTATCGCCACTCGTTCCGAATTTCCTTTTCGCACGTGTATCGTACGACATTTTTTCAGTACAGATGGCCCTCCGAAGTTTCGACCTGGCATATAATGAACGACTTCTCGCACTAGTGCGTAAAAAAAACACCATCTGTACTGAAAAATATAAAATAACTTCCTTGGATTAACTGCTATTAAACATTGCCTGACATAAAAATACAGTGTTTCTCTACCAAACAACTACGAAACAGTTGTATAGGTATTACAAATGTCCAATAATAGGAAAAAGGTAATTAAAAACCGGCCAAGAGCGTGTCGGGCCACGCTCAGTGTAGGGTTCCGTATTTTCTCAAAAACTACTGAACCTATCAAGTTCAAAACAATTTTCCTAGAAAGTCTTTATAAAGTTCTACTTTTGTGATTTTTTTCATATTTTTTAAACTTATGGTTCAAAAGTTAGAGGGGGGGGGGACGCACGTTTTTTTCCTTTATGAGCGATTATTTCCGAAAATATTAATATTATCAAAAAACGATCTTAGTAAACCTTTATTCATTTTTAACCGCCTTCCAAATCTCAAAGGAAGGGGTTATCAAGCAAGTCGTCTGTATGTTTTTTTATTTTTTTTAATGTTTGTTCCTCGATATCTCCGTCGTTACTAGACCGATTTTGAAAATTTTTTTTTTGATTGAATGTATATGCATACAGATTGGTCCCATTTTTTTCAGAACCCAGTTCTGATGATGGGATCCTGGAGAAAAAGGGAACTCCTCAAATCTGAAAGGCATACATATGGTGATTTTTGTGTTTTTAAAGGAACAGCATGCATTTACGTACGGAACAGTGCCATTTGGTGCAGTGGCCCTCCTGATGATGGTCAGAATGGAACTCCTCAAATCTGAACGGCACACTTATAGTGACTTTGGTATTTTTATAAGAACAACATGCACTTACGTCCAGAACAGTGATATTTGGTGCAGTGGAATTGCTGATGATGGTCAGAGTCAGAACGGAACTCCTCAAATCTGAACGGCACACTTATAGTGACTTTGGTATTTTTATAAGAACAGCATGCACTTACGTCCAGAACAGTGACATTTGGTGCAGTGGAACTGCTGATGAAGAGTGAGCCGCTCCTGGTTAGAGTTGCGTTCTGATAATCATTCTCATCTGTAAGTACTTCAGAATCATCCAGATTTCAAAATTGGTTCAGAAATGACGGAGATATCGAATAAGTAAAATCAAAATCAAAAAGAGATGTATATGGTCTCCATGAGTCAAAATCATATATTTAAAATATTCACTAAAAGAAAGGAAACAAACGACAACCGAACAAAGTGTCCTAATTTAATAAAAATTAGAATTAAAGTTACTAAGTTATAACAGCCCCAGTAAGCTTAAACAGACCGGTCTTCACAGACGGCACCCGTTCACGAGTATGACGCGTATCTCAGCCATCGCCTCCCTCAACCTTTATTCGGGAAGGTGGCGACCCGATCAACGACGCCACCGAAGCAAAGACTTTTAAGTGTGCATGACATGTTCAAGCTGCCAGGCTAAATTAAATATTCAAATAATATAACATAGCTGTAAGACACTATATTCTGTGCTCGTATGTTACAAAGGAAGGAAATATAGATTTATACAATAAAATTAAAGTAAGATAAACATTAAACATTAAACACATAATCTTGGAGATGTATAAGGTCTCCAAGTGTCCACAACTAAACTTAAATAAAAACAATATAATCAGACGAGAATATGTTCTCATACGTCAATTGAACACTAGTATGCTTAATTACACAATGCAGAGAAAATGAAAAAATATATACGACTTCATTCATCTATTGACAAGCAACCACCTTAAAGGCATCCCTATCATCTATAAAATCCTTCACAGTGTAGTACGCCTTACATAACAACAAACGCTTAATGCGTGCCTTAAATTTGTCAAATGGCAAATCCACTATATCGGTTGGTACTTTGTTATAAAAACGTGTACAGTTCCCGACGAAAGACGTACCAACCTTACGGAGACGGTGGGCGGTCACAGCAAGTTTATGTTTGTTCCTTGTGTTATAGTTATGGATGTCACTGTTAAGCTTGAATTCGTGGATATTTTTCCGAACATACATAATATTTTCGTATATGTATTGAGAGGCAACGGTAAGAATGTTCACCTCTTTGAATTTTTCTCTTAAAGATGCTCGACCGCCCAATCCGTAGATTGAACGGACTGCTCGTTTTTGCAGCACAAAAATAGCCTGAATGTCTGCAGCTTTTCCCCATAACAGGATCCCATATGACATAACACTGTGGAAGTAGCTAAAGTATACCAGCCTGGCCGTCTCTACGTTTGTTAGTTGTCTGATTCGCCTTACTGCGTAAGCTGCAGAACTAAGTTTGCCAGCTAAAGTGGCTATATGTGCATGCCATTGCAGTTTTGAATCCAAAGTAACTCCAAGGAAAACCGTTCGATCTTCAAATTCCAGCGTTTCACCTTTCATTTGGATCTTACTGTTATTTACCTGCTTAACGTTCGGAAGCGCAAATCTGATGCACTTGGTTTTCTTGGCGTTTAGAAGTAAGTTATTCGCCGTAAACCAGTCTGTTATGCTAGACAGTGCATCGTTGATGTTATCGAAGCTGCTTTCCTTTCTGTCAACTTTGAATATAAGAGAAGTGTCGTCAGCAAATAACACTATATCATGTTTATCTTGCACTAGTTTCGGTAGATCATTAATGTATACTAAGAACAGGAAGGGACCGAGAATTGAACCTTGAGGCACTCCAAGTGCTACCGGTGAACCTGCTGATTGAGTCCCATTGATAACAACTCGCTGAGTTCTGTCGGAAAGGTACGATGAAACAAGGTCAAGGGCAGCAGCTTTAACCCCATAGTGGCTCAATTTTCTCTTTAAATTCTCGTGATCAACGCAATCAAAGGCCTTTGATAGATCACAGAAAATTCCAACAGCATCTTGAGCTCTTTCCCAGGCGTCAAAGATGTGTTTTAGAAGTACCACACCGGCATCAGTAGTTGAACGACCTCTGGTAAAACCAAATTGATTATTGTCAAGCAATTTATTTCTGTTAAAGTGAGACAACAGTTGATTAAGAATAAGCTTCTCAAAGACCTTACTTAGCGCTGGTAATATTGAAATAGGTCTAAAGTTGGTCGGGTCTGATTTCGTTCCTGATTTAAACAGCGGGATAATTTTGCTGTGTTTCATAATATCAGGAAAAATGCCAGTTTCAATACATCTGTTGAAAATCTCAGCTAAATAGGGTGCGATTGATTCTACTATTGAGTGTAATACTTTAACTGACAAACCCCATAGATCTTCAGTTTTCTTTAAATTTAAAGATCTGAACGTTTTAATAACTATGGTCGGAGTAACATAAGAAAATGTGAATATTTCTGAACATTCTTCTACATTAGCTTGCAGCATTTCTTCAGCGACAATTGGCGATGAGTTAAGAGACTTTGTTGTCTCTGCCGGTATATTCGAGAAAAATCGCTCGAAGTGATCTGCCACTTCACGGTCGGAACTTACTAAAGTATCAGCAACTCGTAGGTTGTAGTGCCGTTCTTTTATTTTACGCTTTCCTGTTTCACTGCTGATCACTTGCCATGTAGTTTTAACTTTATCGCTGGAATTTAAGATCTTTTTGGATAAATAATCAGCTTTAGCGGCGACACACATCCTTTTAAAAGATTTCGAGAAATTCTTTACGTACTCTATAAATTCCGGCCTTTTATCAGTTGTTCGCAGATCATACAAATCATAGAGCCGGCGTCTCTTATCGTGAATATCCGGCGTAGCCCAGTCGCTAAATTTAACCTTGACCTTGCCCTGCATCTTCTTGGGGATGAAGCAGGCATCAAATTCCTTTTTTATACAGTTAAACAACTCAGAACTCAGACAGTCAGGGTTCTCTCGGTTACATGAAAGAAAAGGTAAGTTGTTCCTAATATTACGATTGAATGACTGTAAGCGCCTTTCGGAAATCAGTCTGCACACAGTGTCTTGTGGAATATCCTCTATCTTCCCGCCAAAAGAGGCTTTTAGTCCACAGTGGTCAGAACTCAAGGTGTTTATTACAGATTTACTAATCGCAATATCGTTACTGAAGATGTTGTCTATACATGTTGCACTGGTTGCCGTGATTCTAGTTGGTTCACAAAATAAATTTACTAAATTAAAAGATTTAAAGGTATTTAGTAACCTTCCACACAAAGGCGAATTTTCTAGCAAATTAATATTAAAATCGCCACATACAACTATAGTTTTCTGACTTCTAAAAACACGACTAAGGACTTCATCTATAACCGATTCAAATACATTATAGTCCGCCGATGGGGGCCTGTACACGCATACAACGATAAATCGTTCCAACTCGACACAAGAAAGTTCTATAACGCGTTCTACAGACAAGTCAACAATGTCTCTACGTTCTTTACTTTTTATACTATGTTTAACCATTATCAATGACCCGCCGCGAATGCAGGATCTTCTGAAGAAATAACTAACTATACTATGATTATTGTAATTAAACATAAATTCATGCCCTTTAAGCCAGTGCTCGGTTATACAGAGAATGTCAATATTCGAGGACTGTAAAAACAAATCTATTTCGAGTTCCTTGGTGGCAAAGCCTTGAATATTCTGGTGAACTAAATTTAATAACTCGGTTTCACTAAGCATACTAGCATCAATACGAGCAGAGCCGGCCGGTGCAGACGTTGTCGTAGCGGTTAGTTTAAATACAAATCACCAGGCGACTCCGTCTCGGAACCCACGCTACCGAGACATAAAGAGCTACGCGAAGTAAAACTACTAGACGCCGCCCTAGATACGACGGAGTCCTCAATATTATATGCTAACAGGTTAGCACAATCCACTAGACATCTTTTCGGTAGGTAGGTTCTGTTACAGGGCATTACAAAATCATATATAAATTTATTCGTATCAAAATACGAAATCGTACTACTATATACTGAGAGATTGTACAACAAAGAATTATAATGGTAAACTCTCTTATTCACCTTTCTCGACCTTCTGTATGGGAGCGCACACATAATTATTTTCCCTACCTCTCCCCGATCGAGCGCCGACAGAGTAGCGGACAAATTTAAAATATCGCGTTTAGTACAGTCTAAACTGTTCCCTACAAAAACTATAAGCGTCGAATCGCGGTCAAACTCGCCTGCAGAGATGCACTCGACCAAACTCGCGACGGTGGCCCCCGGGCCCGGCGATGGACGGTCGCGATGGAACCCGCTCGACGACGCCCGGCGGTGACGACGGCGGTTGAGTTGAGTAATAACAAACATTAAAAAATATACAGACGAATTGATAACATAATCCAACATTTGAAAGTATTTATCACCAGAACCCCAAAGGAAGGCGGTTTTTTTTTCTTAAAAATTATTAAATACCTATCCAACAATATATCACACTTTGGGGTTGGAATGAATAAAAATATCAGCCCCCACTTTACATGTAGGGGGAGCTGGGGAGGTACCCTAAGTGCGTTTTCACATTATCCGATCCGATATCGGATGTCGGACCGATATCCCATACATTACAGGCGCCATCTTGGATTTTTTCTATTGAAATCCTTCCGCCATCCGATATCGGATCGGATAATGTGAAAACGCACTAATAAAACATTTTTCCCCTCACTAGCTCGGAAACACGTGTTTTGTCCTTTAATACCAGCTGGTAAAAACGCATTTTATCCACTAGTGGGTAAAGTAATTTGACCTTGAATAAAGTCAAATTAACTGCTTTAAAATTGATAAAAGTAGGTGAATCTAGTAATAAAGACGATTTACCACCTGTGGAACTACTGGCAGCAGTGATAAACGCATTTTTTGCGTTGTAGTTTCCTCGCTATAGTGAGGGGAAAAGTTTTGTGTTACACTCGGGTGCAAATGTATTTTACTTCTCGTGTGTTAAAAAACTCGCAAGTTCAGGATTCTATTCTCGAACCACTCGCTTCGCTCGTGGTTCAACTATAGAATCCTTTCACATGCTCATTTTTCAATTCCACACTCGGCGTTAAAATACAACTTTGCCCCCTCAAATAACTATTTTTCCATTTTTTATTTTTGCACTTTGTTGGCGTGATTGATATAAGTACATATTGGTACCAAATTTCAGCTTTCTAGTGCTAACGGTTACTGAGATTATCCGCGGACGGACGGACGGACGGACGGACGGACGGGACAGACGGGCAGACAGACAGACAGACATGGCGAAACTATAAGGGTTCCTAGTTGACTACGGAACCCTAAAAACGAACATTACCTACATCGATTGGTAATAGCAATAAGGCATTTCCAACCACTACTTTCCTTGATTATTATTTACCTATTTGTTACGATAGTAACAGTCACTCATTAGTTCTAAAACGATGTCCCAGATAGATTAATGCGGCAGATAATTTTAAATATCTAGAATTATCTAGAACCACAGATTAATAATAAGTTACTAACGAAACTAGAACTATGAACCGTCACTGCGGTTGTATATTTTATAGAACCACTAGCTTTTGCCCGCGGCTTCGCTCGCTTTAGAAAGAGACAAAAAGTAGCCTATCATCATCATCATCATATCAGCCCTTTATCGCAGACTCTGAGCATAGGCCTCTCTTCTAGTACGCCACTTGTCCCGGTCCTGGGCTAGTCTCATCCAGTTGTGACTCGCTATTTTCCGGATGTCATCGACCCAACGAGCCAACGGATGCCAGGCATTCCTTACATATGTAAGCGGCCACCACTCCGTTAACATTTTAATCCATCTGCCATCACTCTGCCTAGCAACATGTCCCGCCCAACTCCACTTTAGTTTTGTAATAACGAAACATCGTATTGTTTGCCGAGACCCTGGAAGGTCTCCAAGACATGGTTGAAAATCTGTACTCCATCTCTCAATGGATTCGGTTGAAATCAGTGAAATCACCAGACGTTTGTCTTTTCGTGGCTGGATTAGTTTATGGAGATTTCCCGCTGAGCATGAAACGCGTGATGTTTCGTGACGCTAACTTTACATAATACAAACAGCTTATACAGCAAAGAATTTTAATTAGCCTCTACTCACCAGGTAAAACCCCGCCTGCGTCAACTGTGCGTGTATAAGTAGTATAAAACGCTTTTACCTAACTAGGTAGGTACCTAATACTAATACTACCTAAATAACTAAGTCGCCGAGGGTTAACCCACCATTTTATATGGAATTTGACAGTTCACAGCCCACTAACCCTGAGTTAAGCCGGTGGTGCAAGTGGCCCTTACAGTTATTGACCTATTAGCAATGCTAATATGATAATTATGGCTTCCTCCGCTGAACGTAAAAAATCTTTAATCGATATAAACTCAATCGTCTATTATCCTGCCCTTGCACAGGTGTTTGCGAAATATTCTTGGCCGTTTTAAGCTAGGAACATACTACGCGGACGTCCGTCGTAAAACGACCGCGACCGCGACCTATCAGTGTGCACGGAACAAAACATCCAAGGAGCCAGATTTCGATCGGACGTCCGTGCGCTCAAGGCCACGTCCGCGTCCGTCGACCGATAGTTTGCACGGTTATGTGTATTTCCATTGTCCAGATTCCCGTCCGCGGTCGATTTACGACGGACGTCCGCGTAGTGTGTTCCTAGCTTTAGTGTTAGAAATCCTGCAGGGACAGTTTCATACGTCTGGTTTCTGTGATCCTTCCGGCTATTATGAGTCCAGTTATTCCGCATTCGATGCATGCTTACTCGTCAATTTGACTTGAGAGACATGACCAAACCTGTTATAGGACTCGGCCGTATTCTGAGCTTCATCTATCTATATCTGAGGTTGATCTTTGGTGAATTGTCAAAAGGATATCTCTTCTCTTCAGAGTTTAGTCTTACAACGAAGACAACTGCAATTGAAAGAGTTTCGTAAAAGTTATTGTTACTTTTTTGTAGATTTACATTAAAAAATGACTGCATTTCCGCTAAGCAAGAATGTCCCCAAATGTAGTGGTGATTTCCCGTTCGCAGATATTAATCGGTTTGACGCTGATGGCGTGGGTGGTGGGGCGCGCGCGGCGCGAGCTGGCGGGCGCGCTGGCGCTGGCGGCGGCCGAGGAGCGCCGCCCGCTCAGGATGTGCTGACGCGTTTGTACCGCACGCACAGTTACGGGGATACGCAGGTGCATCCATTTCCTTTGCTAACTTTGTTCCTTCAAACCGCAACGGGAAGCGAATGTGCTAACGCCCTTATACCAGAGTAACAGGGATATGGAGGGTTTTTCATCTCCTTTGCTAACTTTTCTCCTTCAAATCGTATTACTAGGCTTGCACTTTATTTCACACCAGTAAGGGGGGTACGCAGGTGCATCCATTTCCAAGTTCGTAGACGTTCCTATTATACCACACCATTATGTATCCATGTAGCAGGTTTTTCGATTCCCTTATATTCTGCATATCACTGCTGTCATATGCTCCTCAAAACATGGTAGGCTAGGCTAGTGGCATGGTGTTTTATAGCAACCTAATAATCGGGGTAAACAAGATTTTCCTTTGCTACCCATGATTCTTGAACTGAATATATGCTAGTCTTGTGTACATTCGTAAATTACAGCGTATTAGTATGTAATATGCTTACGCTCGTGTAGCACGGGGATGCGCAGGCATTTCCTTTGCTGACTATATACTAGCTTTAGTGTCTGTTTCAGACTATTATTTATTATAGTGCAATATCTAAGAAACAACGCTTTTGGTGGCTAAACAGACCTGTACCAGAGCTACATACTTTGCTTACTGGACGTTGATGAAGAAAAAGGTTCTTGGTTCTATAAGGTGGACTTTCTGCTGAAAAGACATAAATTTATTTATTTCAAAGGCAAGGTTTCGAAATCGTCCTCTAAGACGGATCCTTTTCGCTTTTCGCTAAACATCCAAGTATACCGAGTATAGTATACTCCTTCCCAGTTCCAACCTTGCTAGTGCTAGTATATTGTGTAGATTGGTTGCCACTTTCCACGGAGGAAAGACCGCACTCACGGTAAGTCGAGATCTTGTACAAAATCTCGATTACATATAAATTGCGCTTTACTAACTGGGACGGGACGCAGACTTTTTATACTAACCTCTTTCTGTAGGCTTTCGAAACCTTTTATCTACTATGTAAATACCTAGTAGATTTAGCCGTCACATTTGTTGCAACTTGTACGGGCAAGGAGGATATCTGAATAAAATTATTTACATTAAATAAATGTCATATACAAAGAAAAAGTGACCAAGTAGTGATAGTAGTGTTACTACTTAAAAATACAAATTAAAATATTTTCAAATGAGAATAATTTAATTTGTTCTAAGATTTGCACGGCAGCGCCATCTCTCTTCGCTAGCTCGTAATCACATGTGTTGATTCAGTTAGGAGGTCGAACTAGTTTCGGTTCTACCTCAGAGATGGCGGGGGGCGCCAAGCCTTCGGTAATTGTGTCATATACTTGGAAATTTCGACCCTTGCTTTCGTGATCCGATGGCCGAGTGGTTTTACAGGCATCCGTCCGGTTAACGGAGTACGCTGGTTCGTTTCCAGCTCGGAACACTTGGAGGCCTTGGTCACTTTTTCTTTGTATATGACATTTATTTAATGTTTATAGTATAATAGTAGTGTTACTACTTAAAAATACAAATTAAAATATTTTCAAATGAGAATAATTTAATTTGTTCTAAAATTATTTACATTAATTACTGTAAAATGGGAATATTATCACTAAAAATAAACAAATGTAAATGTTATATAATAGTAAATGTGCATATGCTCAGGAAAATAGACGTAATACATAAATAGTACTCAGATAGTTTACGCTATGAACCTAACGAAGTTCGCTGACCTTTAATTATCAGTTATCACCAAATTTCAAGGCCGACTATTTAATACCGCATACTATCCATGGACACTCCCGGCGAATACTTATCTTATCATTATCACCGTCATTTGGCGTTATCATGTCATGTGCATGACGAGCGTGATGTTTACACAAACCACGCTGGTGATGACTGATTATGATCCAACCTTATTATAAAGAGGGTAAAGTCACAGTCAGTAAAGTTTTCTTGGTACACTCTGACTATCTAAGTATCTACAGATATATTCGTAGCTTAAAAATGTTTCCTGATTTGTGAACTTGAGATGAATGCCAAGGTACGAGATATCTTTCTGTAAATGTTTGTTTGCTAGTCTGGACTCTTGAATTCATATAAAAATAAAACTATGGAAACGGATTATATCGCGTATAATGAATTTACAATATAATCCGTTTCCATAGTTTTATCTCATTCATGAGTAACTATCGCGGTAACCGAAAACAATCCATACTAATATTATAAATGGGAAAGTGTGTGTGTGTCTGTTTGTTTGTCCGTCTTTCACGGCAAAACGGAGCGACGAATTGACGTGATGTTTTAGGTGGAGATAGTTTAAGAGATGGAGAGTGACATGGCTACTTTTTGTCTCTTTCTAACGCGAGGGAAGCCGCGAGGAAAATGCTAGTTTAATATAAAAGTTGATAAGCGACGTTTAAAACAACCTTTATTCGTGTATTCGAGGCAGAACTTGTTACAGTTTTCGTACTTGTTCGACAGGTTTTGAAGCTGAACGTATATTATCTATATGTTATCTCTGAACCTGTTACTTTATTTACTTAGGTTGTCACAGACTCGCGTCACGGGTGCCTGAGTCCAGGCTTCTTTCACATTTACTATAAGCCCAGCATTTGGCTGTGACCCACTGACTATCAGGACGATGTCAGGCTTAAGCCAAAAGTAACAACACCAAAGGCGTCTGGCGTACTGCCGTGTACCCCATTTACGTTTCAGTGACACATCGTGCAGAATACAGAGCATTGCTGTCCTAGATATCAAAATGAGCCCGCAGTGAGGCCGCTCAACGCATGAAAGCAATGACATTTGTCACCGCGCGCCCTTTCCATTGTGCATTAGTTCCGATCGACAAATCCCCGAACATCTAGAGCGGACAGGATGGGACATTCACTCTGAACACTAATCTGACACTTAAATAGCATTTTATTTCGGTTAGTAGTACTAACTTAGTGCCTGACCGTACCCGGTTATTTAAACTACCTGATCTAGGTCCAAAAGAGAGGTGGCATTGTGAATGACATTTCACTTTGCGTGGCCTACCACGAAGAGCCCAAAGCCCAACTAGTGAAGTTAGGTACCTTCACCATGTAGAAAACCGTAACCAACTAACATTAGACCCTACATGTTCCTTACGATGAGAACCATTAGGTCCATTAGTTGCTTTAGAGATGGGTAACTACCCACCCGACGGTGGGTATTTACCGGGTAAATACCCGATATTTACCTACCCGCGGGTAAATACGCGGGTATTTTCATTTTTCTTCCAAATTTGACGTTTTTAAATGGTGTTTGGGCTAAAATAGATTAATTTAAGTCAGTCTTTGTAATTGTACACATAATGTTTATTCAAATTGGGAACGAAATAGGTTGCTATAAGATAAAATGTGATTTTAGTGTATCACTCCAACTATAAAAATCGTGTAATGTCATTCTCTGACATACGGAAATAATTTCAAATGCTTTTAGTATAAATTATAAGTTTGATAAATTAAAACTGTAAATAAAAATATGTGAATAAAAATATTTTACAAATCTCTTTTTCAAGCTCATAACTCATACATAGTATGTTTTATGACAAAAATGCATATAAACTTTTTTGTAGGAAATTGTGTCTACTTTAGTTCGTACATACAATACTTTTCGATATTAATGATAGTTTCCATGAAATATGAAAAAAAAATATTGGGGTCCGCAACGCGCATATAATACCTCTGGAGTTGCAGTACTTACAGCGTATTAAACTCCACTATCTCGTAGGTTTTACCCACATAAAGATTTCTACTACAATAAGTTTTTGTGCGTTTGTTCAAGACACTGGTGAGCTTAAGACTTAGAAAAACGTTACGAAAAATTTCAGAGATTAAGAATAATTAACATTCATTATAAATTATAATTAATTTTATAAAATTATCTTTAATAAAGATAAAGAGGCATAAAATAATTCCTCCGGTCAAAGCTTTAATACAATTTTTGAAGTACCTACATATGTATATTTCAGTCCATCAAACGATGTTCTGAAATTTCTAAATAAATAATACATTTTCTAAATAAATAGGTACCTAAATACATCTTACAAGACATAACAAGTACTGCAATATGTAAAGGCTAACGTGCAAACTGTCTATTTCCAGATCATAATCGGCGTGACGCTGATGGTGTGGGTGGTGCAGAAGGCGCGCAAGGAGCTGACGCTGGCCATCATGGCGGTGGAGCTGGGCCGCGAGACGCCGTCCACCAGCAGCTCCAGCTAGCCCACGGCGCCCGAGGACGGCGCCTCCAGCGTCGCCAGCTAGCCAGCTAGCCAGGAGGCGTGTGTCCAGCCCGTGCTGATTGAGGCAGGGAACCTTTTCTCCCTAGCAGCTTCAGAAAACACTCCGGCCTGTCTCGCCAAAGAATGGAGTGAAGACTGCTGTATGAGCCCTCGGCGCCAGTGGTTTCGTGGCCTACTTGACAGCTAGCTACAGAGTCTGACGGGGCAAGTAGACGGGAACGGATAGCTAAGGGCGCAGTATCAAGCTCGCCGCAACAGTGAAGCGGATCAACCTCCGGGTAACAGTGTAGCTATATAGTGATGTTGGGGTATAGTATAGGGTGGTGGGCCTGAAAGGTGGACCTGTGATATTAGACTAAGTTAGGTACCCGGGAGGTCCGTAGATGGTCGCTTTTATCGTCGACGTGGCCTTCACTTTCTAGCAATGAAGACGAATGGCACGTGATACGTGAGATGTGCTGCCGTCTGTACGTGTACACTCAGGCCGGTAGTGAAGAAAAATAGAAGGACAATATGGGATTGATCGTAGGACGTGCTGACGACTGTACAGTTGTAAATAACCTATCAGAGAAATGCTCATATTCGACCTACATACAAGTCAGACCTTAATATTGGTCGTTTAAACTATTTAACGTATAAAGATGTTATTATAACATAATTTCGGGATATTATAAGAACTTCCAGTGATCTCTTCTATAATATTAGGAACATTCGTTTGACTGATGCAGTTAATTCAGGTAGGCAATGCTAACGAATCTTGTAAAAAGTACTTTGTACCATCTTTCGCACTGTTAACCTTATTGCAAAGAGATATAGTCCGGTGATTACTTGAGTGTTGCGTTTGCGTTTTAGGACTATTAATTTTGCTACATCAATTAATAACACATCTAATCTGTTTATGATACACGGATTGAATAATACTTGTCCCTAACATAATAATTACACGCACGTCTCTTGAGCCCAAATCTTCGGGCAGTACCTTAGAGAAACATGAGTGAGACATGATGAAACAATGCCATCGTTCCATATTGGAGTGATTACAAAGTGGCACGCGACCGTAGGCGTGCATTACAGTTCGCGGGTGACATGTCTAATGTGTAATGTATCGGATAAAAATGCGTCGATGCGTCGATGCCGATCGAGCTGGCGAATCGCCAACATCCAACATGCCGCCGCCGCGCGCCGAGGCAGACCGGGCACTAGATATTGCTTACTCCGCAGGGAGCTCTGAATCGAATGAACGAGGCGATGCTATACGAGTAGGAAAGGTGAACCCTGGTGGTAGACGTCCTTCTACTAAATAAATTCATTCGTATGTAACTTATTTATCAATTGCAGATTATGGTTCTAATTGCTTGTGAGTCATATAGGTAATAAGAAAATGCAACCATCATTAATCGGCCATTCTCATATCTTTATGTCACAGCCTTTTATTTTAGGACTGTCGAATAATCGACGGTTGCAGATTTCTGATCAGTCCTTAATATTACTTCCCGCAAAGAAACGACGGAACCAAATACCTAAATATAAGATGTGCTCACACTTCGATTATTGACTTCTGCAACTTCTAGAATTGTTATAGAATGTATATTATCTAATCGTAGTTTTTCCATTCAAGGTACATTTGTAGGTAAACAAATATCTTACTATTTTTTTAAGTATTTTGTCCTTGTAGCCTCTTTAACAATTACATTTCTGATATTAATGAATGTTGCCAAAGTACGGCCGTAGCGAGAGATTTCGTATTTTAGTATTTAAAAAGTTTACTTTTGAAACGTGATTTTATTTTCTATGATTATGAATGAAACCACTTGACCATGTTTAGACAAAATGACTATGACTTCTTCATCTAGACCAATATGTGGCAAAAATATATGAACATTAGGGATTGCCATCGAGTCAGTGTTCAGATGTTTTTGCCTGTTTGGTAAAATTTGGCATTTAATCTTATGAACTCGAGACTAAGTAACCGATATGTAAAATAATTATTTATTGATCTTAGTATGTAAGCTCCTTGTAATGTATCGTAACATAAGTAGGTGTATAGTATAATGAATAAATTCAACTTTTGTTGATAATATTAACTTTTCAAATCATAATAATTATGTTTGTTTTAGAATCATAATGGGTACAAAAAAATGAGATATTGTAATGAAACCCAAACTTTGGATTTGAGGCATACATTTGCATTCGCCAACGCGCTTTTCGTCGGAAATACCTAACAGACAGTTGCACGGGCCTCGGGCGCGGCTCGGTTAGCTTTCGTCTTCAATTCAACAATCCCTTGTTCTTCCTTTCACAACGTTCAAGACTGATTGTTTCGTGTTTGCTTGAGAAGCTTTGTTTACTTTGCTATTGTTGTCTGCAATTTAGCATTAGATACCGTGGACACAATTATCTTACCATCCGTGAACCTCATGGCAAAGACAGAACCTCATCCAAAAGGAGCCAATTAAAGGTATTGCTGTTATAATACCTACCACTCGCTGGTAGTAGCGAGTGGCTGGACAATTGTAGGTACATAATATTTATTACACCAATTCTTTCAATAGCGCTGAGTCTGAACAAGCAAAATCTAAGTTTGTTATTAAAACTAATCTTAATTTACACTTTGATTGCTTTAGCATCAATATTAATTAATGGTACATGCATGTAATTGACATTAAGCCTTATTCTAAAGACATAGGATTGACAGTGGCCCGGTAAGATGGCTGCTCTGAGTGGGCACGAGTAGCTAATCAATCGTTATCGTGGCATGTTATCGTCCTTATCGTGCAACAACAGCACTAACGTGCTTTCAATTAGCATCCACCTAGTGTTTCACTTCGTGTGCGAAACGCAATCGCCTTTCAATTTGTTACGGACAAAATGAATATAATTATAAAGCTGAGTTTAGACCGGCAAGTTATTGCTGCAAGTTTTGAGACAGAAGTATATGCAAGAAAGAGATGCAGATATTTGCCACTCACTCTTACCTATAGTTGCGTCTCAAAACTTGCAGCAATAACTTGTTGGTCTAAACTCTTTAGCTATCGTTCCTAACGTATAACACCTAAACCTCTATCTATTATAATAAATAATAATAATTGAGCCAACTGCGGGGCACTGGCCTCCTGAGCCTCCTCTCGTGCATTAGAGGGCTCGGGCTGTAGTCCCCACGCTAGACCTAAACCTAGACAATGACCTATACTTTTCTGTAATTTAGTCCTTGCTTGATTATAAATTGAGGTATTTTGAATTGAAACCGAAGTCGGCAGAAGGTTGATAAATGATAATTAATGTAAGATATTCCCTTTTTATCTGGTCTCTTCTGGTCTTATTCATAGCCCTTAATATAGTCTCTTCTTGCAACGAAATTCTAAAACTATCATTAAATGCAAATAATTGTTAAAATGTATTTTAATTATTTCTATATGCACAATGACAGGGACCCAGTCTGTATCTTAAGTATTTAAATAAATGTAAACAAAATCTACCCTCAACAAGTCAACAGGCTAAGTTGAGGATAAATGACAACATCAAACGACCAAATATAAGAGCCACAAGAGGGTTAAAGACGGTGACTCAGCGGCAGATCCGATTGGTTTTTATATTCCGTTGGTTAACCGACAAATGGTGTAACTACCCGAAAATGTACTAATTATTTGTTTATTTTCTTTTAAATACCTAAACACTACACTAATTAAAAGCCTAATCTGTATGTACAAACGACTTGTGCTATGAATGTTAATCACCCTGTATATTTCTGTCTATGGAAATTTATCTGCTGCTTACTCTATCATAATCACAAAACATGTGATTTTACTCGGCTAACAAAATTATTGAAGTCACTAATTTTTGCGCTCTTTCTAATGGAAAAGTTACTAATGTACAACAGTAGTAAAGATGTTAAATCTGTATTACTCTACCATAAGTGAGCACTTGCTTCCCCTCATTACCTACCCCTTGTAGACTCCTCAACTTCAGATAGACTGCAACCCACCCCTGCCGAAGTGCAGTTGATATACAAGTGGCAGTGGGAGGGGGCCTGCAGCCTGTCTGGATCCAAGGAGATGGCATAGTGTAATACACTGTATGCAGGTCCCCCCTATATAATACTAGATGTATTGTTGTACGCATGTAAGTTTAAGGTGGCTCGCCTAGGTTACCCGAAGCTCAGGCTGCGTTAGATGGCGTTAATCTGCAAATTACCAGTCTTATTTTTTTTGTGGAGTCGTACAGGCATTTATATACTTTCAATTATGCTTCGCGAACATTTAATATTAAAATTAACGTATTACAACAAACATTCAACTTCTCATTGTAACGTTAATCCCCTTAATGTAAATAAATTTACTATTTTACACTATTTTTAAGTACCACTCACACATACAAACAGTGTTTTTGTATTCCTTCTAGTCGATAATTTCACGCGGCGACAGCTTGTTTAAATAGCCTTGCGGTAAATACGTGCCATCGCATGATTTGCATGGAAGTACTGGGTTCGAATCCAGGACTTTTTCTCTTTTTTTTTTTAATACTACGTCGGTGGCAAACAAGCATACAGTCCGCCTGATGGAAAGCGGTCACCGTAACCTATGGACGCCTGCAACTCGAAGAGTGTCGCTTGCGCGTTGCCGCCCCATTAGAACTTGTACACTCCCCTTTGCTGCGTATGCACAGCAAAAAGGAGTGTACAAGTTCAAAGGAGGGTTTGGGTTGCCGACGACTCAAAGGACAATAGACGGAACAAATTAGTTCCGTAAGTCCTCCCGTCGTCAGCACCCCGCACCCTCGTTGAGCTCTGGCAGCCTTACTCACCGGCAGGAACACAACACTATGTGACACTATTTTTTGTTCGTCGAACTCAGAATTTCTAACATAATTATCCTAATCTGATATTTAAAAAAAAATCCAAAAAGTATAGATAAATTTTAGTTTCTAAACTACGATCCGAATGATTTTTTTTTCTAATTGTTTATTTTTGATGGAGCAAGGGTATTCAAATCGCTTTTGAAATCTTAAATTAGTAAATGAAAATGCAATAGTTAACTGAGTAACGTAATGCTTTAAAAACTCAAGTGGACTTTTTTTATCTAAGGAGTGATTTCGATAAAATATTATATTTAGCGAGGGTATTAAAAGTTGTGTTTTATATCTCAACTTAATAAATAGAAAATCAAAATGACAATAAAAAAATCAATATGTTCTCTAAGACAAAATTGATACCGTCGGCTCTCCATTCTTGCTCAGTCAATAAAGAAAACGAAATTTATATCCAAAAAAATACAAAAAGTTTATATAATCCTGGGAATCGAACGCACCTTCACGGCGTGACAGACGATTGTTCCCCAACGACGCCATTACATAACACGCTGTTACCGACGAAATTGGGCTATACCTGTGACTATACATATATAATTATTTAAATATAAATAATAATGTCAAATCCATACTAATATTACAAATGGGAAAGGGTGTGTGTCTGTTTGTTTGTCCGTCTTTCACGGCAAAACCGGAGCGACGAATTGACGTGATTATTTAAGGGGATTTAGTTGAAGGGATGGAGAGTGACATAGGCTACTTTTTGTCTCTTTCTTACGCGAGCGAAGCCGCGGTCAAAAGCTAGTTTATTATAAATGGGAAAAGCTGGTTACTCTATAATCTGAAGTGGAAGAATTCGTTGTTTCACCAAAGATAATTTGTGTTTGTTTGTTTGTCCGTCTTTCACGGCCAAACGGAGCGACGGATTGACATGTTTTTTAAGTGGAGATAGTTGAAGGGATGGAGAGTGACATATGCTACTTTTGTCTCTTTCTAACGCAAGCGAAGCCGCGGGCTAAAGCTAGTACAGCACGGGTAGCATGGTCGCGCGATAGACGATAAAATATCAGGCCGTCCCTGTCGCACTATTAGTAAGTGCGATTATAGGGACGGCCAGATGTTTTATCATTTATCGCGCGACCATAATTGCCTGCCTGGATCAGATTATATTGATGATAATTATTATTTGTAACCATTTAGTTAATATTGTCTTCAGTTACCGCGATAGTTAGTTACTCATGAAATAAAAACTATGAAAACGGATTAAATCGTGTATAATGAATTTACAATTTATCCCGACGTTTCGAACACTACAGCGTTCGTGGTCTCTGAGCTCAGCGGGTGACTGAGGAAAAATTACAATGTGCAAAAGCTACCCACATACCTACATACATATTCATATATATAACTATTTAGTTGTTGAAGAAAAACATTCACACAACAATAACATAGGTCAACTAGCTCAGTAAATGTAAGGAAGTCAGCACATTACTAATACTAATACTATGCCACACTATGACCTATGTACCTGACCTAACGTGTAATATTTTATTTTATCAACAAAGGCATAATAAAGATTGTAAAGTATTTTTGTATGAAAATAAAAAATAGGAAAGAAATATAGTAAGAGTCTTTTTTAATAGAATATTTATTCTATTAAAAAATAAAAATAAAACTTAATAAATCCAAAAAAAGTTCAAATTATTAAAAAAGAGCCCGGAATGGAACTCGAGATCTCCTGTTTCATAGTCAATGCATTTGACCGAGACGCCATTTCGATTTACACTAGCAGTGTCGAAATACACGATATGTATCTTTACTGACAAAATGCGTCATTATTTCTGAGTCTGCTTGAGTTAAGTAAACCAATATCTTTAAATAATTACTTGTCAAGAGCCAAGTGTCACTGATGACAATGTCAACTAAAAATGCGCGAAATATGACGGCTCTGTGTCTGTACACAAAATTTGGCACACACATTTTCGTAAAATTAATAAAAAATTCACATGGATTTGTCCATGATTTCTGTATGAAACAATGTATTTCGTTCAATACTGCGACGATGGATAATGTATAGTAGATGTATGCGCATATTTTTATTTAGTTGTAGTGTGCGGTGACTAAATAAATGGTAGATGTTTTTTGTATGGAAAGCGAGCCACCTTAAAGTAAATACCTACTCTTTCGATAACCCGTGTAAAGTTCTGTGCCAAATGTTTTTGTAAATGTGAATATGTGGTTATTAAAATCATTTAATGAATGATGTACATATAAAAAATCATCGGCTTCCGCTTGTTGGCTTATCAATAGCCTTCCCATTTATTTAAAATAAAAATAAATGTAACCCTTTTCAAAACGCTAGAGAGTTCAGAATTCTCAACTGTCATTATTTTTGTAATAATTAAGCAAATCAAGTGGGTAGCAAAAAATTGGCCGATGGGCCGAACTAGAAAATATGCACACATTAACCGCCGATATGAACTCTACATTGTCCCAAAGTTTCATCCTTGAGAATTTGAGGAAGGTCTGGCGGGCCTGGGCTCTGGGTCTATAAATGCATTTATTGTTAACGAATTTATTTTGTTGTTATTATGTTTAATATGATAATTGTTATCTGGCGACTATTTGAGAAATGGTGAACAGTCACAAAGAACTGGTTAAAGGAACCTTAAAATAATAGGATAAATAACTAATAAAGAATTTGTCTTATTCATTTGGTTTTTCTTGATTACCCTTTTCACTAAATACGGAACATTATAAACTCTGCGTAAAAGGGTCTATTAGCACAACGTGAGAGCCTGAGGGAGGGGCTCTCGTCTATCGCTACCTCTATCACGTTCAGATTCATATTGGAAGGACAAAGAGGCCGTTAACTAGGGTTTTCCTTTCTATATCGTATGTAAAAGGACTAAGGTGGAAGTGGCTGAAAGAGATATAAAACAGAGCAGATGAATTAATATCCTATCCTGAGATATTCATTAGTAAGTACGTTTTTGCAAAATAATTTGGTACTTATGCTCGTTACGGTAAAAATAGGAATTGTTAAGTTTTACTCGTCGACTTATAGTTCGGGAAATATTTCTCTAACTATACTCATAAAATACAACGCCAATAGCTAGGGGCGCCACTGTCGCGCAAGAAACAATTACGAAGCCACAATCATTAACAAATACAATTCATCATTAACAATAATTGAATCCCATCAGATCATGATGATTTATAGTCGTAATAATTTTTTTAATCAATACTTTAAAAACTCCTAACAAAGTCTTCAATTTTTTACTTGAACGCGACTTTACTTACGAACGCATGAGTTTTATTATTTTTGAACGCAATTTACGAACTGTCATTTTCATTATCATGGCGGAGGACGAGGACGGTGTATCAAATAAGAAATCGGCCCAAAATTCAAACAATGCTGGGTCTTCTCAGGACAACGAACAGAACAGAACGGATTTGCCATACTTCCCTCGTCTACTAACCCCGGAAACTGACGAAGCGAAGTGTAATAATAGTGAAAACGGCGATGCGTCGCCCGCAGAAGCAAAAAGTTCGTCTTCGAGTGAGTGTTTAGAAGTCGTTTTTTGTCATCTAATGTCGTGTTACTATTTTAGCTAGGGTAAAATAATACACGATTTACTACTTAACTAATTTAATTACTATGAAAAATTGGAATAACAGGTCGCAGAATCTAAATAATATACCTACGTTGAACAGTCTATAACTTAATCTATATTTAGAACAAAGCACTTGGAATTCCGCAACAACGACACTTCCCTTCTAGGTATGTAGGTAGATGCGCGCGGCCAGATGTGGACTCTGCACTCGCAGGTAGCAACTGCGGCTCGAACGGGAGCGTTGATAAGCGCCGTGATGTTGTAGGCAGTTCACCCAATCGGTGTTTTCGCAAATGTCCAGATTCCGGATCCGCTGCTCCCAGTCGTCAACAGCCGGAACTGTGTTCCTGTAACGTACCGGTGCTACGGGTTAGTATGCGTTCTGCTGATTGTTGATGCCATTGTTCAGTGCCACGAGCAAGTAAGAAAGAGAAGTGCCAAAGCCTAATGAATAATGAAGGTTGAGTGTGGCGGAGAACAGAAGCAGAACGGAGTTTACAAGGCAATTGAGTTAATTGAATAGCGCCACGTACATGTACATACGTGACCGCCCGTCAATTGTTGAAATGGCCAATACTTTACTTTACTACGGGTATTAACCGCAACATAACTTATAAGTAAGAAGGAATGTTTTATCGCAAACAAGCACAAGCGCGTTTAGCAACAAAATGCTATGAAGCTTACACACTATTTGAAACTAGATATAAGTTTATAGAAAAATACCTACTTATTTAGTATAAAGTAACTTTTGTTCACACTTACCCAAAAGTGGGGAAATTACAATCAACACAAGGTTTACTTTCACCGTAACTGTTCTTTCACAATATCGGACAAGTACGATATATAATAAATAATATGACAAGGCCCGGAACTCAAAAGCAAAAGGCACAGACACCGCGAAAAAGCGACGCGGCCAGAGGTCTGTGTGACATCTTGCAGAATGACGGCCAAACGCGGGCGTAGGTCGTCGGGGGAATGGCGGTTCAACGGGTTAACCACCAATCATAAGCGGTTAACCGAGTTATTACCATATACGGAGAGCTAAGGCGGCCGTTATCGGTTGCTAAGTACTTCGGTTATAGATGCGCCCTGAGACAGTGCACTTATTAAGTATGTTATTACTTTGTTAATAACGCTACAGATTCCGCCCGCCTCTCCAGGATTTTAGTTACCTAAAAGTAAAATCCGGCTCTATTACGAACGCTACTGCTCATTAGAATACCACCTATCCCTATTTTGTCCATTTCAGATCCTTAATATGCCAAAGTCCGAGGTCATTGCCACTTTTGTCTTGCAAGCGGTATATAAGTGGTGATCTTTTTTCTGTTATCTTGCATTCGACGAATTTAGGAGCTAACTTTTTACAGAAAAAACCATCCTTATCGCTTTGGTAAAAGGTCCGCTTCCAGACCGTATCGTTAACATCGAATTCAGCTCGTTTCCGCCGTAAATTGTATCTTGTTGTGTTTTTAGCGAAAGCGTCATAAAGGGATGTTTGTACTTCCTCGAAAACATTCGCAAGATAACCTACATTATCGCAATATATGTCCCTAGGCAGAAATATTATTTCATCGTCAAGGTTAGGATTGACATAATGAGAACCGCACGTAACTAATTCTCTTCCGTGAACAATGAAGGAGGGTGTATAGCGAGTTGTTTCGTTTGTGGAGTTGTTCATAGCGAACTGAATTTTTCTTAAATTGGTATCCCATGTTCTATGATCGTTATCAATAAAAGATGATATGCAAGTAACGATCGTTTTATTATACCTTTCTACGGTGTTAACTTGTGGACAGTATTTAGGCGTGAAAAATATATTTGGAATTTTATAATGTTCGAATAGTTTATTAAGACACCCCACACACACACACTAAATACAAAGGCAAACTTCGAGTCTCGTTCGTTTTGCTTTCAGAGTCCACCGGGGCGACACGGAAAGAGGAGAACCCGTTTTCGTTCCGGCATTTCCTGAAGCGCGACCTGTCGCTGCCGGGCACCTCGACCTACGAGAGCACGGGCGCCCGGCCCAAGGTGTACGCCAGCACCGTGCAGCACTCGCCCACGCGGCCCGACGCCGCGCGCGACCCCCAAGCCAAAGAGAAGAGCGCGGAGCCCCGCGCCTGTGATAGCACGTCTTCGAATCACCCCGGAGAGGTGTCGCATAGTGTAGTGGACAATTCCGAGTGCGAGCGCGAACCGTACGCGGAGCCGCAGCCGTACCGGGCCGGCCCGGAGCCGCCGGGCATGCCGTCGCTGCCCGACTTCGTGCAGGACCACATACTGGTGGAGCAGGCCTACCTCAACTCTAACGGGCCGATATCAGTGGATCTGGACAATCTGCCGGATTTTACGTTTAACACAAATTACAACGCGGGGGGCGCGGGGTCGCTGGGGCGGCGAGGCGCGCGGAGCTACGGCGGTCGCTACGGGCAGTACTCGGCCCCCGCCCGCGCCCGCCGCCCCCGCCCCCGCCCCCGCCGCGCCGCTCGACCTGCCGCCCGGCGCCGAGGGCGCGCCCGCCCCCGACGTGGCGCTGAGCCTCGACCTCACCGAGTCCGTGAACCCCGCCGACCGACGGAACGTGTCTCCTCGAGGCACGTTTCCCCTGGACCTGCCGCCCAACGCTGGTGAGTTTACCCCGTATTGTTATTCATGGTGTGTGACTTGAACAAAAATTAATTATTTGCATAATTTATGATAATAGTTCATCACTCGCCGTTTGTGTGACCTGACTTTTAATTATGTTATAAAATATTTATGATTCACATTCAGGTTAAGGGTATTCAGGGTAATTAATAACAGTATTACCTCAGCTATGCGACATGCCAGACGGAGTTATGAAAAAGGAGTTCTAGACCGGGGACCTAAGTCACTGTACAGTTATGTCAGAAAGCAACTTTCATCTAAAGTAGCCGTCCCACCTTCGCTTAGAGATGATCTTACCCAGCAGGTAATAAATAACTGTCATGAAGTAGCAAATATATTTGCCAAACAATTTGAGAAGTCGTATGTTCGCGAACCGCTGAATGGACTAATGCCTGAAGTAAATGTAGCCAGAGTTAACAACTCTATTGAAAATGTTGAGTTCACACCGGATTTAGTTAGTAAAGCGATCTTGAGTTTCGACGAAAGTTCATCAATGGGACCTGATGAAATACCTGCAGTTTTGTTAAAGAGATGTATAAAGTGCCTTGCACCTCAATTATCCCATATAATGACATTATCACTTAGAGAACAGAGATTGCCCCCTGATTGGAAAAATGCCAACGTAACGCCTATTTATAAGAAAGGAGACAAACTGGTGGCAGGAAATTACCGACCAATAAGCCTCACTTGTATAGCCTGTAAAGCAATGGAAAAAATTATAACATGTGAATTGAGAAACTTCATTGCAAGAGAGCAGATCATTGTCGACGAACAACATGGTTTTACGCCAAAGAGATCAACAGTAACTAACCTGTTATGTTGTGTTGACAAGTGGACAAGCAGCTGGAATGAAAAGATACCGACGGATGTTATATACCTGGATTATGAAAAAGCATTCGACCGCGTCCCGATAAACCGACTGCTCGTCAAGTTGGACCACTTTGGAATTCGCGGAAAATTGCTCAACTGGATAAAAGACTTTTTGACGGGCAGGAAGTTTCGGGTACGAGTTGGAGAGCACCTCTCGGACCCGCATGACGTCCACAGTGGGGTTCCGCAAGGTTCAGTGCTTGGACCAATGCTGTTTGGGATTTTCTTGACAGATCTCAGACAAGTTGTAGAGTCAGATTTGTTTTTGTTTGCTGATGATACAAAGATCATGGGAAACCCGCTTATCAGCCACAACATCATACAGCAGGACTTAGACCGTATTGTACAATGGACTAAAGATTGGCTAATAACTCTCAATGCGGAAAAGTGCACTGTACTCCACATAGGTAAAAACAACCCTGAGCATACGTATTGTATTGACTCTAAAAGTTTGGAGAGAGTTACTTCTCAGCGAGATCTTGGTGTCATTATAACTAATAACTTAAAATGGGAAGAACACATATTACAGCTTACCAAAAAGGCCAACTCTATGTTATACATGATTAGAAAAGCCTTTCGCTATATGGACAAGAAGCTCTTTATTAGAATCTACAAGACGTACGTAAGACCATTGCTGGAATATGCGTTCCAAATTTGGAATCCATATTTTCGAAAAGATATTAGTCTGATTGAAAAAATCCAAAGGGCAACAAAACTGGTACCATCTCTTCGCAACCAACCTTATGAAGACAGGTTAAAAGAATTGGGTCTGACAACCTTGGAGCAACGAAGACAACGCGGCGACTTAATAGAAACGTACAAAATACTCACAGGACACTATGATGTACCTTCATTAAGTGACATTTTCACTCGGAGTGTGTGTGACAGATTGAGAGGACATTCCCTGAAGTTGACACGGACACAGAGTAGTAGCAACCCTAGACGTCACTTCTTATCTAACCGCGTAGTGAGAGTGTGGAACAGTTTGCCCGAAACCGTAATCAGTGCACCTACAGTGAACTCTTTTAAAAACAGACTCGACAAATATTTATTGAATGGACAAAACACAAGTGCATCAGGACATTGACGTGCACGTATCAGCTTTAAGCTGCCTGTGCATTAGCAAATAATAATAATAATAATAATAAGCTGCATTTTTCTGTAAAGAATGACAAATTGACAATTATTATGACCAGTGTCCAGGAAGGGAATCATGAACCGGCATACGTCTGCGAAAGCATTCAGAGGTTGTTTTGGAATAGCATGGGAACTGTAGGCTGTTATATTCCGACTACTATTCTACTGATGCTGATAGAGTGTCATTCATGTTGATGTCACTTAACTGAGAAGTGGTAAATAGTGTCAAATTCATCCTGTTTAGCTGGCATAGAGTAATAGCTAGCATGAGAATGTTGTACAAATGTTTCCAGGAGCAGAGTCCATGCGGCTGCCGGACTTCCTGCCGGTGCACCCGGGCCGCACGTCCCCGGAGCCGGAGCCAGACTTGCAGCCCTTGCTGCAAGAGCTAGAAAGGACTAGGTGAGCTTTTCATAGCTGTTCTGTTTTCATTGTTTCACAAGTTTGGATTTTCTGGAAATATTTTATTAATATAACACAAAAGGTTGTGAGATCTGTAGGTCGTTTAGTTTTCAATTAATTAATACACAGTTACACACCTACAGAACAGATGTTTTGATATCTAATGATCAGGTCATATGCTTGTTAAATCAATACTAATAGGGTTTGGCTGAAGACAACCTTGTAAGTGGATTCATGCGTTTAAACCAGATCATGTAGCGGTTCTCTGTCTGACATTGATAATTTAAGCAGTAATTTGTGTATTTGAGGAGAGTACGATTCTGTGAAGTTTGAACATTGTTTCATTGTGAATATTTCATTCATGAGTGATGTATCTGTTAAGTGTTAAGTTACATCAATTTGAGAGGAATGGTTTGAAGCGTGGTAATGTTGTTACTGTTGCTCTCGACTCTCGTTCAGATCGGAGTTGAACCTGGAGCGGCGGCAGCGGCTGCGGCTGGAGGAGGAGCTGCGCACGCTGCAGCAGCAGCACGCGCAGGCGCAGGCGCAGGCGCTGCAGCAGCAGCGGCGCCGCGCCGCCGACGCGAGGGCCATGGGAGACGACGCGGTAACTGCCACAGATACTACACTAATTCTCATCTTACATGCCTTGGCATTAAAGACCTAGGTCGTTTTTTCTTTCACGTCTGTAAATCTTTTATTTCTAAAGTTATAGTGACTATAAATTTTATTTTGTTTTGTAGTCTCTTTTGACTCAAAATAATTTAAATACCTAAATAAATAATGTATTATTATAGTATATTAATAATAAGATGTGTTACATATTAAACTGAAATAGATACCACACACTAAAGAAAAAGCGATCAAGCCTACTGGTAGTGAAGCCGAGAATCAAACCCAGGTCTCCAGCTATCGCAGCTAACGTGCTAAACCACTACACCACCCTGACCGCCAATAAAATAATATTATAAAGATGATTTATTTAATGTACATCACTCATACTAAATGATTTGACTACAACACGCATATATTTCTTTGACGTAGATCGTCATTACACATGCGTATAATTAACAGTTTGGATAGTAAATTATTTCGTATTTGATCAAAATAAAATTAGAATTAAAAAAAATTATTGCAAAAGATGTGTCGCATTTAAATACTAATTTAAAGTTTTGAGAAAATACATCGTGTTTAAGTATGATTTGTCTGTTTTTTTATTAGTGGTACTGAGTATAGTTTTGTAATTATTTTAAAAATTGTGTTTTTATTTCAGTATCGAGAATCGCCAGAATCAGAATCATCGGTCAATCAGTTGAGGATACAAATCAGGAGGCTCAAGGTCAGTCGATATACTAATTAGTTAATGTGTAATATTAGTATGATTTTATTTACAACAAATTATGAAAAATACTGAGTATGTCGCCGATATTGTTATCACGACCGTGTTTTTTTTTAGAATCGGGCCTCACATTTCAGAAATCTATGATAATAAAAATCTAGAACATCTTTCGCTAATCCGCGAGTAGATAACGTGTCAGTCGATCGGTGCTAACCCTGCTCGCCTACTTCGGGGATTAGCACTATTCTAGATTTTGATTATATTTTTGTTTGAATAATAAAACATCGGGGTGAGAAGTGAAAGTGTTGAGTGTGGTGTGCAGGAGGAGCTGGCGGCGGCGCAGGCCGAGGTGCGGGCGCTGCGCGGCGGACAAACTAGTGCCGCCGCCGATCTGCGCTCCGCCGCCGACGTGGCCGAGGCCTCGCTCCGGTTTGTATCTACTATTTTCTTTGTTGCTTTTTTATCATCTTCTTTAAGATAGTAAAACTAATTATTTCCAAAAAATTACAATCCTTCGAAGACGACGGCACGAAGAAAGGATACTAATCCGCTCCGGCGCTTCCGCGGCGCCGTATAATATACATATAATAAAATGGCGTAACATAACAAGAACTGCAATAAAAATGGCCACATCTCGACACGACTTCTGGTCTTTTGACGTTACACGGTCACTTTTAAGTGTATTCTTAAAAAAAAAAATCTTTAAATAAACAAAACTTGATTTTCTACTTACTATCAATAACTAGGATCGACTAGCGACTCTAGCAAGAAATGTTCCCATATTGCAATAATGATATTGAATATGTTTATTGCAGTGATCTGCTGGCCGGCCTCGAGCAGCTGCGGAGCCTCAGCCGCGCGCTGGAGCCCGCGTGACGCCGCTAGTGACGCCGCTAGTGACGCCGCTAGTCACGCGAGCGACACACCACTGCAGCCGCCGACGGCACCTCTCCGTAACTCATCATCCTCCTTGCGTTATCCTGGCATTTGCCACGGCTCATGGGAGCCTGGGGTCCGCTTTGACAACTAATCCCAAGATTTGGCGTAGGCACTAGTTTTTACGAAAGCGACTGCCATCTGACCTTCCAACCCGACGGGTAACTAGGCCTTATCCGGCACCTCTTCATAACTAACCATTATTTATTCTCCCTAATATTTCATACGTATGTATGTTAATACAAAGACTCTGGTATGTGACATAAACCTCACTCTTACTCAATTTTATAATAATTTTCGAATTTGTATCGTTCATACCGATGGCTGTGACTCGACCCCGTGTAGCTTAGGACTTACCACTCAAATTCATTTAGTAATCTTTTGTAAGGTGACGAGGTTGAATCGTACGATTACATTTAATACGAGGTTGAGTCACACGAGCTGGATGTACATATGTATAAATAATGTCAAAGTGCCAAGAGAGTGTGGCAAGAGAATGTACAATGTTTTTCTTTGATAACTTTTCACGCTATCACACAAGTAAAATTTGAATGAATAACAAATAAAGCGAAACATTTGACAAATCGACTAACATTGAGCTTAATAAAGCGAGATATACACGAATATGTAATCAATTACTTCAATTGTTATAGGCGATGGATAATAATTTACATTTCGTCCTTCGGGAGACGACGGATTTGACTAATGAAGATATACTTGCTGGCAAATGTTGCCACTAAACGTGTAACATTACAAGTAGAGCTCTTGATGAATAACTATAAATATGATAATGTACAGACTCCGGTCCTTCGGGCCAGCAGTGACTCGCCTTCACTCGCTCTTAGAGCTTGTCTTATTATTCTTATCTATCTAAAATCAGCCTTGAGAATTCAAGGAAAGTTAATGTTTTTAAAAAAAATAACCTTATAGCATAAAAATGCCCGACAGGCCGAACTAGGTAATGTGCAGACATTGAACGTCGATACGAACTCTACATTATTCCAGAGTTCCATGGTTGAGAAAATGAGGAAGGTCTGGCGGCTCCGGGCTCTTAGTCCATTACCGCGCGAACAAAAGTTACACTTGTTGTTCAATGTAACCTACTTCCTGAGAGTAAGGGCTGAAATAGCTAAACTTTATAACTGGAGTTCGAGGTTATTGTTGAAACGTCGACGTTATTCATTTGGATTATTTCAAACTGAATCTCAAATGAAACGGTTTCCAGACTGTAAATGATAATGTAATGACTAATGAGAGAATGATGTGTTAACTCTTACCCGCTGCTATTTTTCCGTGAACTACTTTTGTATAAAATATTTCTGATCAAGATATTTATCATACAAGTTAGGTAAAACATGTGTAGGTCTATACCTAAAATACAGTGACCTAGTTCCCCATTAAAAATAAATAAAAAAGTGGCGCTTAGTGGAGTAGTATTCCGAAAAAAAGTGTAGTATTTACTATTTGTTTTGGAAGTATCAATTTTTGGGTATGTTTCAACTCAATCACGAAGATTATTGATTGACATAAAGAAACAAAGAGTCCGATAAGTAATAGCAGGTAACCCAAAAGTTGATAATTTATGATGAAAGTAAATCTACACTTTTTTTAATGATCTTGCAAGTAGTAACGCCACTCACAAATAACGAATAGAAATATCTTGGTGTCAAAACACTTATAAATGTTTCTAAACAAATGGTAACCGTGACAATGTAAATAGGTACAAGCGCGAGGGAGGTTCTCGTGAACGATAAAGTAATATTATACTATAATATAATACGACAGTGAAATTGCGAGTGATATATCGATAAGTATGTACTTGTAGCGTAAGGCGCTGTGCGGTGATTGTTTCACACGAACGCAACGTATCATTGTTTTGCCATTTTTTACGAATGCACAATTTTTAAGTTATATTCAGTAAATAAAACAGGATGCTACCTGAATAATTTGATTAGCAAGTACAGTCACCGGCAATAACATCGTACAAAAAGGCTGCATAAATATCTGACACGCTCTTATGGTTCTAGAAATAAAATGGTGTAAGATATTTTCGGGGCTTTCTTTTTGTACGACGCTATTGCCGGTTGCTGTACGACATGTATAATTTTCATTTCAAAAACGTGTCCACTTTTTTTTTTTTTTTTTAACCGACTTCAAAAAAGGAGGAGGTTCTCAATTCGACTGAATGTTTTTTTTTTTTTTTTTTTTTTTTTTTTTTTTTTTTTTTTTGTATGTATGTTATTCGATATCTCCGAGAATTATGGACCGATTTTCAAAATTTTTTTTTCATTCGATCAGGTATAACCCCGAGATGGTCCCATTGGCACCAAGTCGGGGTCTGATGATGGGATCTTGGAGAAATCGAGGGAACTCCTCAAATGTTATAGGCACATGTAATGTTTTTAGTGTATTTTTCAAAGGTACACCAGTATTTACGCCTGATGGTGATAACTTTATGTGGCTGAGCTGATGATGGAAGGTCAACTCCTCGATGGTTAGGAGTTAAAGGATAATTCTTTCACTACTGTACATATATTCGGACTGATACGTAAAATATCAAAAGGAACCACTAAAAATCAACAAATAAATTAACTTTTTAACAAAAAATAAAACCGCCTTCAAAAATAAGCGCGTTACAAAACACGGAGAAACTAAAAAGCAAAAAATAATAAACCTTTGAATTCAGATTTCTTATCGGATTGCAATAATCTAAACATCCAAATTATAAACAAATCAATTATTTTTGGAGTCGGTACCAGCCTGCGTATGGTTGGGTGGTGCAAACAGGAATAGCAAGGCGATGAACAGGTCTGGTACCGACTACAAAAGTAATTGATTTGTTTATAATTTGGATGTTTAGATTATTGCAATCCGATAAGAAATCTGAATTCAAAGGTTTATTATTTTTTGCTTTTTATTGTAAATGCGAAATTGTTAGTGTTTCAGCGTCTCTACTCTTATTATAATATAAGAAACAATCACCGCACAGCAGAGTATTCTCCAGGCACTAGTGTCCGCGTGGACGAGGCTTATATCCAGAATATATCAAATATATTTATTAACATTTACTTTTTATACTTAACTTATGCACCTTCCTTAATGTAAGCTATCATACTTGTGTGTTTACCATGTTCTCTTCGACTGTCAATCATTTGTACTCAAGCCTGACCAGAGATATCTGACTACGCGCCATCTTGCGGGATTTCATTACAACTATTTTCTTCATACTATACTGAACTGTGACCGCATACATCAGAACAGCGCCCTCTTGACAATCCATATTTATTTTAATATTATAAATGGGAAAGTGAGTGTGTCTGTTTGTTTGTCCGTGTCTCACGGGAAAACTGAGCTACGAATTGACGTGATATTTTAAGTGGAGATAGTTGAAGGGATGGAGAGTGACAAAGGCTACTT
This sequence comes from Leguminivora glycinivorella, assembly GCF_023078275.1. NCBI lineage: Eukaryota > Metazoa > Arthropoda > Insecta > Lepidoptera > Tortricidae > Leguminivora > Leguminivora glycinivorella. The sequence continues at coordinate 208,676 of NC_062982.1, forward strand.
TTTGTCCCCCCCCCCCCCACACTTCCCTAAAATGGGGGGGGGGGGGTAAAGTTTGTATGGAGCATTCCGCAATTTTGAATTTAACGCGAGCGAAGCCGCGGGAAAAAGTTAGTAGTGATATATTTGTGGTCAGGCAGGTCTGGTATTATTTGAGTTAGTGCCTAATGTTCGATATCTCGTATGATTGTGAAGATTGTTTAATGATTATTTTAAGACGGTTTGTTTCAATATACTCGCGGAAGGATCTTCCGGAATAAAGGACTTACTTCGTTCACTTGACTTTGTATTTTGAAGTCCCTATGCCATGATACTCTTTATAAATAATTAAATATAGACTGTGCCCGTGTGGTGACGGGTTAAGAATTTCACCACCCCCTTTCTTCCCGTGGGTGTCGTAGAAGTCGACTGTGGGATATCCTAGGTTAAATTGTGGCGTAGGCGAGAGGCTGGCAACCTGTCATTGCAGTGTCACAGTTTCGTTTTCAGTCAACCCCTTATTTGCCAAGAGTGGCACTGAAACTTGAGTAGTTTCATGTGCTCTGCCTACCCCTTCATGGGACACAGGCGTGATTTTATGTATGTATGTATGTATGTAAATATAGACTGAGAAATTTTCAAACATCAGTTTTCGGTGAATAGGTTTAAAAGCTGTTGAGGGACTCCTGGGCCAAGGTGTTACCTCGTAAAAGGTGTGTTATTGAACGAGCACCCCGCCGGCCAGCAAGTTTAGACTCCAGCGACAGACAACGGTCAGAACGAATTTATTTTTTCTCAAAATTCTATAAATTCTTTAAGGAGAATCCCTATTCTAACCCTTCTAGTAGCTGAAGCTACGTTTAAGGGTTTTAAACACCATAAAAGAAAATATACAACACAGTAAACGTTATAATCAATCATTTTATTTTAATAATTTGCAGCTTACATAATTATATTCGATAAAGGAATGAGAATAATACTTGAGATAGTGAATAAGTATAATAAAGTTTCTGAAGATTTAACAAATGAAATCACATCTTTAGTATTAGCTATTCACAGAGACATGGTGCAGATTAATGGATGTCTATCAGTATCAGCTCTGCCTTTCCGTAACAATATTGACACAAGACATCACGTTCACGGAGTTGAGCTCCGAGCAGCATTTCTTCCATTTTATGTCTACATTTAAATAAGTAATTTTTTTCAAAGTTGTCCACCCCACTTTCTTGGAATTGGAAATTTTTATGTGGTTTCCACTCAGAATCGCGAGCTCTTTCAATCCTAATAGGAGAAAAAGTGTCCCAAGGTGTTTTCCTATTCCGTTACTATTTTTTCACACATTCTGTATGGCGGTAACGGAATGGAAGGTTTGAAAAATGTATGAAATCTTGGGACATTTTTTTTCTCCTATCAGGATCGAAAGACTTCGCGATTCTGAGTATGAATCGCGTAAAAATACCCGTTACAAAAAAAGTAGGGTGGACAGTTTTGAAAAAAAAAAAATGGCGAAATGTGTACATAATTTATGTTCATGATTTAAGTAATAACAAAGATTAATAAATCGACTAAATATAAATAACTAGACAGATCTAACCTAGTCTAGGTCGTGTACTCGTCGGGGACAGCACGGTGGGCTGCACACGTCCGAGGCTCTAGTGGAGCAGGAGCGGGGCTACAGCAGGTGGTCCCAGGGTGCCGGGGCGCGCAGGAAGTACTTGCGGGCGGCCTTGTACTCGTCGGGGACAGCACGGTGGGCTGCACACGTCCGAGGCTCTAGTGGAGCAGGAGCGGGGCTACAGCAGGTGGTCCCAGGGTGCCGGGGCGCGCAGGAAGTACTTGCGGGCGGCCTTGTACTCGTCGGGGACAGCACGGTGGGCTGCACACGTCCGAGGCTCTAGTGGAGCAGGAGCGGGGCTACAGCAGGTGGTCCCAGGGTGCCGGGGCGCGCAGGAAGTACTTGCGGGCGGCCTTGTACTCGTCGGGGACACCACGGTGGGCTGCACACGTCCGAGGCTCTAGTGGAGCAGGAGCGGGGCTACAGCAGGTGGTCCCAGGGTGCCGGGGCGCGCAGGAAGTACTTGCGGGCGGCCTTGTACTCGTCGGGGACAGCACGGTGGGCTGCACACGTCCGAGGCTCTAGTGGAGCAGGAGCGGGGCTACAGCAGGTGGTCCCAGGGTGCCGGGGCGCGCAGGAAGTACTTGCGGGCGGCCTTGCGGAAGCGCGCCTTGTACTCGTCGGGGGACACCACGGTGGGCTGGCCGGAGCCGAGGTTCTTCTTCACCAGGTGCTCCAGCTTCTTGTCCCAAGTGAACGTGCGGATGTAATCTGTGGACATCACAAGTTATTGGGCATTTTCAGAATTTGGGACCCCCCAATTAGCGTAAGTTGTTAACAAAAATTAACTCACTGTCAGTTTTGTGACGATAATTAAGCATGAAATTTCAATAAAAATATTGTTATTGTGTTATAGTTACATAAACTTTAAGTGATAATCTACATTCAGAACGTGAAAAAAGTAAATTTTTATTTTATGCTTAATAAATGGTCGTCACAAAACTGACAGCGTGTTAATTTTTGTTAATGACTTACGCTAATTGGGGGACCCAAATTCTGAAAATGCCCTATTAACCATTGTTTATGGGTAAATTTTCAAGAATTTCTATTCGAGTTGCGTGAATATGGAGATTTTAGAGCCGGCATAGATTTTACAGCGTCAGCGTGAGGTGTAAAAAAACGGGACTATACTAACGTTGATGGATAGCCCAAGAGGCCTATTTATATCGAAATTACAACAAACTAAGCCTCACCAATGATTCCTAGAACAAGCTTCTGGCCGTCAATACCGAGCAGTAAGGAGTAGTCCATGACCGAGTTGGAGGCGAGGAACTCTGTGTCGCGGTCTATACACGAGAACAGCACGCGGCCCGTGTGCGACGCCACGAACAGCTGCTGCTGCCACCGCACTGGGGGAACACAAATATGACCTGTAGTTATTGTGCCATAACCTAACCACAAAATTCAAATTTTGAAAAAAACCCCGACATAGTGGACTGATTTTTATGAAAAATGGCTAAGAACACTCCTAATTCAGCTTTCAAACAAAAAACAAACGAAATCTTAATCGGTTCATCTGTTCAGGAGCTACGATGCCACAGACAAGATTCAATAGTTTATTCATGGTAAACACATAAATTATTTACATAAGTAATTCATAATTACAAAAAAATAAGATTAGAAAAAAGAGTATGTCGGGTTTACCACACAGACACACAGACAGACTAACAGAGAGACAGATAGACACGTCAAACTTAAAATGATGCTAAGGCACTGGTCCCACCAAAAGCGAGGAAGCGATAAGCTAAACAAAAGATAGTCGCTAGCGAGTAAACAAAAGAGACGCGATCATAGCGCGAACGAGTTCTTATTTACACGGGAACAACTACCTGTATCGCCTATAGCTCATCGCATACTCGCTTCTGGTGGGACCAGTACCTAAAGCTTACATTTGCCTCAATATTTTAGCGTTCTTGGCACCAATACTTTAGCGTTTTTGGCACCAAGCATGTTCTTCTAAATCTCCTCTAATCTGCTTTCGCAGCAGGCGAGTGGTGGTGAGCGTCAGAATGGCGGGTGTACATCAAGCAATCCTGGTGTGGTATACGTCAGGAGTTAGTGCTAGCAATGTGCCAAATGTGCGCCAAAATTCGAGCAATGTGCTCTTTGAACTCCAGAGATATTTAAGAAATTAATGACACCCGCCATTCTGACGTCAGGTTGGCGGGTGCACTTCCAGTTCTAGCTCATGGCTGCCTACTCAAGGGTGAAAGTACTGCCTAAGGTTAGTGCTCGCAATATGCTTCCACATGTATGAAACACTCACTAATTCAGAGAGCCGTTGAAGAGTAATATGGGATTGAATAAATATATCTATAACGCCTGCTGAAATAAAATAGCAATGTTCATTGCCTGCAATGCAGCATTAACATGTAGGCGCTTTTCACAAAAAAGTGATACTTATAGATATATTTATTCAATCCCATATTACTCTTCAACGGCTCTCTGAATTAGTGTGTGTTTCATACATGTGGAAGCACATTACGAGCACTAACCTTAGGCAGTACTTTCACCCTTGAGTAGGCAGCCATTAGCTAGAATTGGAAGTGCACCCGCCAACCTGACGTCAGAATGGCGGGTGTCATTAATTTCTTAGATATCTCTGGAGTTCAAAGAGCACATTGCTCGAATTTTGGCGCACATTTGGCACATTGCTAGCACTAACTCCTGACGTATACCACACCAGGATTGCTTGATGTACACCCGCCATTCTGACGCTCACGAGTGGTGGTGTCTCTGAGAGCTTTTGAGATCTAATAAGCGATGAGCCCTCGAGGTACATCCGCCAAATCCTTGCCTTTGTCTCGACGTTAGAGCGCGTGTGTTGTTATCAGTGAGCGGTTTGCCCGTTCGGATATATTTGATAGCGACTATACCAAAGCACACCCCGGATACTGGCGATCAAGTATATGAAAGAAGCGCGTTCCTACGCACACAGTCTAAGCTCGTGTAGGCGAACGCGTACCACGCTCGTACGAGTGAGATCAGGCAGGCGAGCACGGTCGCCCGATAAACATCTGGTCGTCCCTATCGTACTATTAGTAAGTTTATTTTTAGTAGTTTTCTTAACTCAAAAAATATTTAGTAGTTAAGAAAAAACATGTTATTTGTAATTATTTATAGAAATAAACAGTTTAAATTGTAATTTTTTTTTTAAGAGCGATAGGGGCGGCCAGATGTTTTATTAGTGATCGCGCGAGCACGCTTATACGCCAGGCGGGGGGCGGGTAAGCAGGGAGCGGGTATAGTGATGTGTAGTGTAGTGCGGGACGGGACGACACTCACGCTGCAGCAGGTTCTCGTCGAGCAGCACGGCGGCGGGCGCGGGCGCGGCGAGGCGGTGTCGCTGCGAGCCCTTGAGGTCGAACCTGGCGCCGCCGCCCGCGCGCCGGTACCACACGTTCTCCATCACCAGCACGCCGTTGCCCGCGCCGCCCACCGAGTACACGCCCACTATACGGGCTAAGTATAGTGATGTGTAGTGTAGTGCGGGACGGGACGACACTCACGCTGCAGCAGGTTCTCGTCGAGCAGCACGGCGGCGGGCGCGGGCGCGGCGAGGCGGTGTCGCTGCGAGCCCTTGAGGTCGAACCTGGCGCCGCCGCCCGCGCGCCGGTACCACACGTTCTCCATCACCAGCACGCCGTTGCCCGCGCCGCCCACCGAGTACACGCCCACTATACGGGCTAAGTATAGTGATGTGTAGTGTAGTGCGGGACGGGACGACACTCACGCTGCAGCAGGTTCTCGTCGAGCAGCACGGCGGCGGGCGCGGGCGCGGCGAGGCGGTGTCGCTGCGAGCCCTTGAGGTCGAACCTGGCGCCGCCGCCCGCGCGCCGGTACCACACGTTCTCCATCACCAGCACGCCGTTGCCCGCGCCGCCCACCGAGTACACGCCCACTATACGGGCTAAGTATAGTGATGTGTAGTGTAGTGCGGGACGGGACGACACTCACGCTGCAGCAGGTTCTCGTCGAGCAGCACGGCGGCGGGCGCGGGCGCGGCGAGGCGGTGTCGCTGCGAGCCCTTGAGGTCGAACCTGGCGCCGCCGCCCGCGCGCCGGTACCACACGTTCTCCATCACCAGCACGCCGTTGCCCGCGCCGCCCACCGAGTACACGCCCACTATACGGGCTAAGTATAGTGATGTGTAGTGTAGTGCGGGACGGGACGACACTCACGCTGCAGCAGGTTCTCGTCGAGCAGCACGGCGGCGGGCGCGGGCGCGGCGAGGCGGTGTCGCTGCGAGCCCTTGAGGTCGAACCTGGCGCCGCCGCCCGCGCGCCGGTACCACACGTTCTCCATCACCAGCACGCCGTTGCCCGCGCCGCCCACCGAGTACACGCCCACTATACGGGCTAAGTATAGTGATGTGTAGTGTAGTGCGGGACGGGACGACACTCACGCTGCAGCAGGTTCTCGTCGAGCAGCACGGCGGCGGGCGCGGGCGCGGCGAGGCGGTGTCGCTGCGAGCCCTTGAGGTCGAACCTGGCGCCGCCGCCCGCGCGCCGGTACCACACGTTCTCCATCACCAGCACGCCGTTGCCCGCGCCGCCCACCGAGTACACGCCCACTATACGGGCTAAGTATAGTGATGTGTAGTGTAGTGCGGGACGGGACGACACTCACGCTGCAGCAGGTTCTCGTCGAGCAGCACGGCGGCGGGCGCGGGCGCGGCGAGGCGGTGTCGCTGCGAGCCCTTGAGATCGAACCTGGCGCCGCCGCCCGCGCGCCGGTACCACACGTTCTCCATCACCAGCACGCCGTTGCCCGCGCCGCCCACCGAGTACACGCCCACTATACGGGCTAAGTATAGTGATGTGTAGTGTAGTGCGGGACGGGACGACACTCACGCTGCAGCAGGTTCTCGTCGAGCAGCACGGCGGCGGGCGCGGGCGCGGCGAGGCGGTGTCGCTGCGAGCCCTTGAGGTCGAACCTGGCGCCGCCGCCCGCGCGCCGGTACCACACGTTCTCCATCACCAGCACGCCGTTGCCCGCGCCGCCCACCGAGTACACGCCCACTATACGGGCTAAGTATAGTGATGTGTAGTGTAGTGCGGGACGGGACGACACTCACGCTGCAGCAGGTTCTCGTCGAGCAGCACGGCGGCGGGCGCGGGCGCGGCGAGGCGGTGTCGCTGCGAGCCCTTGAGGTCGAACCTGGCGCCGCCGCCCGCGCGCCGGTACCACACGTTCTCCATCACCAGCACGCCGTTGCCCGCGCCGCCCACCGAGTACACGCCCACTATACGGGCTAAGTATAGTGATGTGTAGTGTAGTGCGGGACGGGACGACACTCACGCTGCAGCAGGTTCTCGTCGAGCAGCACGGCGGCGGGCGCGGGCGCGGCGAGGCGGTGTCGCTGCGAGCCCTTGAGGTCGAACCTGGCGCCGCCGCCCGCCCGCGCCGGTACCACACGTTCTCCATCACCAGCACGCCGTTGCCCGCGCCGCCCACCGAGTACACGCCCACTATACGGGCTAAGTATAGTGATGTGTAGTGTAGTGCGGGACGGGACGACACTCACGCTGCAGCAGGTTCTCGTCGAGCAGCACGGCGGCGGGCGCGGGCGCGGCGAGGCGGTGTCGCTGCGAGCCCTTGAGGTCGAACCTGGCGCCGCCGCCCGCGCGCCGGTACCACACGTTCTCCATCACCAGCACGCCGTTGCCCGCGCCGCCCACCGAGTACACGCCCACTATACGGGCTAAGTATAGTGATGTGTAGTGTAGTGCGGGACGGGACGACACTCACGCTGCAGCAGGTTCTCGTCGAGCAGCACGGCGGCGGGCGCGGGCGCGGCGAGGCGGTGTCGCTGCGAGCCCTTGAGGTCGAACCTGGCGCCGCCGCCCGCGCGCCGGTACCACACGTTCTCCATCACCAGCACGCCGTTGCCCGCGCCGCCCACCGAGTACACGCCCACTATACGGGCTAAGTATAGTGATGTGTAGTGTAGTGCGGGACGGGACGACACTCACGCTGCAGCAGGTTCTCGTCGAGCAGCACGGCGGCGGGCGCGGGCGCGGCGAGGCGGTGTCGCTGCGAGCCCTTGAGGTCGAACCTGGCGCCGCCGCCCGCGCGCCGGTACCACACGTTCTCCATCACCAGCACGCCGTTGCCCGCGCCGCCCACCGAGTACACGCCCACTATACGGGCTAAGTATAGTGATGTGTAGTGTAGTGCGGGACGGGACGACACTCACGCTGCAGCAGGTTCTCGTCGAGCAGCACGGCGGCGGGCGCGGGCGCGGCGAGGCGGTGTCGCTGCGAGCCCTTGAGGTCGAACCTGGCGCCGCCGCCCGCGCGCCGGTACCACACGTTCTCCATCACCAGCACGCCGTTGCCCGCGCCGCCCACCGAGTACACGCCCACTATACGGGCTAAGTATAGTGATGTGTAGTGTAGTGCGGGACGGGACGACACTCACGCTGCAGCAGGTTCTCGTCGAGCAGCACGGCGGCGGGCGCGGGCGCGGCGAGGCGGTGTCGCTGCGAGCCCTTGAGGTCGAACCTGGCGCCGCCGCCCGCGCGCCGGTACCACACGTTCTCCATCACCAGCACGCCGTTGCCCGCGCCGCCCACCGAGTACACGCCCACTATACGGGCTAAGTATAGTGATGTGTAGTGTAGTGCGGGACGGGACGACACTCACGCTGCAGCAGGTTCTCGTCGAGCAGCACGGCGGCGGGCGCGGGCGCGGCGAGGCGGTGTCGCTGCGAGCCCTTGAGGTCGAACCTGGCGCCGCCGCCCGCGCGCCGGTACCACACGTTCTCCATCACCAGCACGCCGTTGCCCGCGCCGCCCACCGAGTACACGCCCACTATACGGGCTAAGTATAGTGATGTGTAGTGTAGTGCGGGACGGGACGACACTCACGCTGCAGCAGGTTCTCGTCGAGCAGCACGGCGGCGGGCGCGGGCGCGGCGAGGCGGTGTCGCTGCGAGCCCTTGAGGTCGAACCTGGCGCCGCCGCCCGCGCGCCGGTACCACACGTTCTCCATCACCAGCACGCCGTTGCCCGCGCCGCCCACCGAGTACACGCCCACTATACGGGCTAAGTATAGTGATGTGTAGTGTAGTGCGGGACGGGACGACACTCACGCTGCAGCAGGTTCTCGTCGAGCAGCACGGCGGCGGGCGCGGGCGCGGCGAGGCGGTGTCGCTGCGAGCCCTTGAGGTCGAACCTGGCGCCGCCGCCCGCGCGCCGGTACCACACGTTCTCCATCACCAGCACGCCGTTGCCCGCGCCGCCCACCGAGTACACGCCCACTATACGGGCTAAGTATAGTGATGTGTAGTGTAGTGCGGGACGGGACGACACTCACGCTGCAGCAGGTTCTCGTCGAGCAGCACGGCGGCGGGCGCGGGCGCGGCGAGGCGGTGTCGCTGCGAGCCCTTGAGGTCGAACCTGGCGCCGCCGCCCGCGCGCCGGTACCACACGTTCTCCATCACCAGCACGCCGTTGCCCGCGCCGCCCACCGAGTACACGCCCACTATACGGGCTAAGTATAGTGATGTGTAGTGTAGTGCGGGACGGGACGACACTCACGCTGCAGCAGGTTCTCGTCGAGCAGCACGGCGGCGGGCGCGGGCGCGGCGAGGCGGTGTCGCTGCGAGCCCTTGAGGTCGAACCTGGCGCCGCCGCCCGCGCGCCGGTACCACACGTTCTCCATCACCAGCACGCCGTTGCCCGCGCCGCCCACCGAGTACACGCCCACTATACGGGCTAAGTATAGTGATGTGTAGTGTAGTGCGGGACGGGACGACACTCACGCTGCAGCAGGTTCTCGTCGAGCAGCACGGCGGCGGGCGCGGGCGCGGCGAGGCGGTGTCGCTGCGAGCCCTTGAGGTCGAACCTGGCGCCGCCGCCCGCGCGCCGGTACCACACGTTCTCCATCACCAGCACGCCGTTGCCCGCGCCGCCCACCGAGTACACGCCCACTATACGGGCTAAGTATAGTGATGTGTAGTGTAGTGCGGGACGGGACGACACTCACGCTGCAGCAGGTTCTCGTCGAGCAGCACGGCGGCGGGCGCGGGCGCGGCGAGGCGGTGTCGCTGCGAGCCCTTGAGGTCGAACCTGGCGCCGCCGCCCGCGCGCCGGTACCACACGTTCTCCATCACCAGCACGCCGTTGCCCGCGCCGCCCACCGAGTACACGCCCACTATACGGGCTAAGTATAGTGATGTGTAGTGTAGTGCGGGACGGGACGACACTCACGCTGCAGCAGGTTCTCGTCGAGCAGCACGGCGGCGGGCGCGGGCGCGGCGAGGCGGTGTCGCTGCGAGCCCTTGAGGTCGAACCTGGCGCCGCCGCCCGCGCGCCGGTACCACACGTTCTCCATCACCAGCACGCCGTTGCCCGCGCCGCCCACCGAGTACACGCCCACTATACGGGCTAAGTATAGTGATGTGTAGTGTAGTGCGGGACGGGACGACACTCACGCTGCAGCAGGTTCTCGTCGAGCAGCACGGCGGCGGGCGCGGGCGCGGCGAGGCGGTGTCGCTGCGAGCCCTTGAGGTCGAACCTGGCGCCGCCGCCCGCGCGCCGGTACCACACGTTCTCCATCACCAGCACGCCGTTGCCCGCGCCGCCCACCGAGTACACGCCCACTATACGGGCTAAGTATAGTGATGTGTAGTGTAGTGCGGGACGGGACGACACTCACGCTGCAGCAGGTTCTCGTCGAGCAGCACGGCGGCGGGCGCGGGCGCGGCGAGGCGGTGTCGCTGCGAGCCCTTGAGGTCGAACCTGGCGCCGCCGCCCGCGCGCCGGTACCACACGTTCTCCATCACCAGCACGCCGTTGCCCGCGCCGCCCACCGAGTACACGCCCACTATACGGGCTAAGTACACAAACATTACTTTTACTTAAGTGTAAAGGCAAACAATCAAAGATGGCGGCTTCAAAGTATGATCCGAGATATCGGTGCTACATGAAAATTCACTTACAATTAAGTTTTCACCACCCCAACGGATCAAGGCTCACTTTGCTATTCGAAAACAGATAGCAAAATTGCATTTTACCCACAAGAGTGCAAAGTAATTTCATACAAATTTTAACTTGATATCTTAAACGGGCTGGTAGATTTTACTTATAAATGATGATTTTGAATCATAAGTATTGAATTAATTAATGGATATGATTTAGTTTCATATTTTATAGTCAATACTTTGTTCGTGTTGGTGTGATAAAAAAATTTGTGTTTCACTCGGTGACAAAGTTTGTTTAACCTTCGTGCCTTAAAACCCTCGCAACGCTCAAAATTCCACTTTTTACGCTCGCGCTTCAATATTGAAATCTTTCGCTTGCTCGGATATCAATATTGGCACGTGCGGTTAAACAGCCACTTTGCCCCCTTGTAAAACAAATAGCTATTTCACCACTGTTGGCGATACGGCAATATTTTATTTGCAATAATGATTATTTACCTACGCACCTCCTAAGAACACACAGGAAAACATGAGCAGGACGGGATATTAGGTTTTCATTATATTAGTCTGTGTCTTAAGAATCTAGCGTAGATGAGAAATATCTAATTACCTAATAGACTGGGCAACTGCTGGCTGCGACAGCTCGTGACGTAGTTGAAGTAGTGCGGCGCGAACAGCAGGAACTGCGTCCACTCTGGCTTCGTCATCTCTTTCAGGACGTAGCGGTCATCTGCGAAATACTCCCTATTAAGCGGAGGGCAAAAAAAAGAGACAAAAGGCAGCCTTTTTCACTCTGCATCCCTTCAACTATCTCCACTTAAAAAATCACGTCAATTTGTCGGTCCGTTGCGCCGTGAGAGACGGACAAACAAACAGACGCACACCCTTTCCCATTCATAATATTATATAGTAAGTAAGGATAATAATGGAAATAATTTGTTTAAAACAACACACAATTTAAAATTAACAAAGTAGGTAAATTAGTTTCTTATTGGCGGGAGCATACTATTCCAGCATCGTGTCGTTGCATACCGGAAGCTGCCACGTAAGCTTACGAATGTAAGGCTTTTTTTCCTTATAAAATAATACATATTTAAATGTAATCTTTTAGATTGGAATCGAAAATTCCTTGCCCGCGGCTATATTTCCGAGTTCATACAACCCGGCAACCAAATCAAGAGTGAACAGGCATCTTCTGGGCGAGCTCACTCCATCGTAGACCACGTCTTTGCCTTTGGCTAGTCTGTGGCCAAGAGTAAGCCCATTTATAATTAAAAGAAAATGCATGAGTGGTACTGTAATATGTATTGTTGTAACGAATGTAATGGTACCTTTGGTCTTGCAGAAGGTGGATCCGGACTTGCCGCCCTTGGCCGCCCACGGCACGCAGTGCGCCAGCGAGCGGATGAAGCCCTCCTCGATGTCGCACAGACTCTTGTCTACAACGAACATTACAACGATTGCTATAAGGGCCATTTCTTGTCAAAGTTGTACACCTCACTTTTTTTTGGATTTGGAAATTTTTATGTGGTTTCCACACAGAATCGCGAGCTCTTTCAATCCTAATAGGAGAAAAAAATGTCCCAAGGATTTTTCCCATTCTGTTACCATTTTTTTCATACATTATGTATGGTCGTAACGGAATGGATGGTTTGAAAAATGTATGGAAATCTTGGGACATTTTTTTTTATCCTATTAGGATCGAAGGACCTTGCGATTTTGAGTATAAATCGCGTAAAAATACCCATGTTACAAAAAAAGTGAGGTGGACAACTTTGAAAAAAAAAATGGCCCATAATATCCTACTTATATTCAATTTACATTTAGTGAGCTACTAATATGTACTACACAGCATAAATAATAGAACAATGTTACAGAAAAGAAACCATACAAAACGGAAGTTTCACAGCGATTCTGAGTCGATTGTTTTAGCCCTCTCTAAAATGCATAAATATGCAGTATGTAGGACTATCCCTTTTTAAGACTATTTAGGGCTATCAAAAATCTAATTGTATTTGTTGTCGTGCACGCTAAGGCACGTCAAGTTGTGCCAACCCTAATAATTGATCGAAGTAATGCTGAGCTCGAGTTCGCTTGAAGCCAACATATTCTGCTTAGGTGTTCAATAGGTTTGTATGTATGTATAAACTCTTTATTGTACAAAACACAAAACACAAATATGACACAGGATAGACAGTACAAAGGCGAACTTATCCCTTTAAGGTTTGACTTCTGGAAGGTACATGAATGTGAGTGGTAAGTGTGGGTGAAGTTTAGAGTAATGATAAAAGCACCTTTGTCCTTGAGGTCGTCGCAGCAGCGCGCGTCGCCGGCGCGCGGCTGCTCGAGGTCGCCGAGCGCCGCGAGCAGCGCGTGCCGCAAGCGGTGGAACTGCGGCGCGTAGTATATGCGGCACAACAACCCATCCTGACACATTCAATACACATACATTTCAGTATCAACATTTTTTGAGTTGAGAAACTGAGAGTGACCACGACATAAATTAAGACATGACAAATAGTTATTTGATTGCTTAATTTTGAATATATATTTTATAACTGCCCGTAAATACCTTGTCGGTTAGATATAATTTTAGATTACTTTGAAAATTTTACAAAATATCCTTAAAAAGACAAATGGTCCTAATACGGAACCTTGCGGTACACCAAGCATTAATTTCAGATATTTAAAATTTAAATATTCTAGCGTGCCCAAATTTTATAAATGTATTACCTTTTATTAGTAGCTATTATAAAAGAGTATACAAGTCGTTTGGATCAAGAACGAGTGTGTGACTGCGCCGACCGAGAGCGAGAGCTACTTAGCAGAGCAACACAAAAATGTCAAGTTTTCATATTTAGCTTCGGTTACTTACAACCTTTCGGTCCGGAATGACAACACGGGCGTAAGTAAAGCGACAGCTGGCAACGCGGCGCGGTAAAGCGAGATAGGTAGCTTTCGTTCTAAATGTCGCGCGTTCATGTGTGAACGAGAAAAAAGATTAGAAGATGCTTCGTCGTCAGTTTGTTCATGGCTTTATTACGTGACAACAAAGTAGAGGAATTCTCATCTCTAATATCTCTATCACTTGCTAATGAAAGGAGAGGGATAAAGATATAGGATCGAAAGAGTTTTCGATGTCCACGGAGTTATTAATAAGATACGTAAGTTGGAAATATCCGTGGACACAGTAAATAAAATACTAGATAGTTTTCCAATGTATATTTGTGCCGACCGCACAGGCAAACGAACTGAACCAAATTGACATGTTTACATTGATGACATTGTCTAGAAGACGATTCTATTCAACCAGTAGAGTTTATAATGGTGCACATACGAACTTCATAGTTAATAAACTTACGTAGGTTCTAACATTGGCCCTTGAACCAATATAAACTCATGTACATCACATACATTAAACACATAGTAATCTAAGCAAATACATTAGACACATCCGCTGTCTAAAAACAAAACATTACCTACAACACAAAAATAGGCATAGCAAAGGTATCAGTAAATTTCGTAAAGTATCCGTAACATATAAAACTACAAATAGTCAAAACATACATGAAACGGATCTAAAACAAACTATACCTTCACAAGTATATAGTATATTGCTTAGAGCCAAGTCACTTATTTAATGATACAAATAAATGACTAACAAACTTATCATGTTTTTCTTTTGCTAACGGTTTCGTTAAAACATCGGCCACCATTTCATCAGTTGATAGGTATTTTAAAACGACAGTACCTTCCTCAACGATTTCCCTGATGAAGTGATGCCGTACATCGATGTGCTTCGTTCTGGCGTGGTACATAGAATTAGCACACAATTTCAGTGCAGACTGATTGTCATTAAACAAAGTAATCCTATACTGTACCCCGTAAATTTCGAACAGAAACTTGCGTAGAAAGAGAGCCTCTTTACAAGCATCTGACAGACACATGTACTCACTCTCCGTGCTTGAAAGAGCGACTGTCTTTTGTTTCTTACTCTCCCATGAGATCGTAGAATTTCCGATTTTGAACACAAAACCGGTATAAGATCGGCGATCGACCTCATTTGACGCAAAATCTGCATCAGCATATGCGACGATGTCTAAACCAGATTTCTGAAAACTTAAACAATGATTAAGCGTACCTTTCAGATAGCGAAGAACGCGTTTCGCCGCTTTCCAGTGGTTCTCGTCGTACGCGTCGTTGAACTGGCTGAGTGAGCTGACAGCATGCGCAATATCTGGTCGCGTACATACCGCTATGTACATTAGACATCCTATCAGGCCTCTGTAGTCGTGCGTACAATCTCTCTTTGTAGATTTCACGAGCTTCAGACCTGTTTCCATAGGTGTTCGCGCAGGTTTGCAATCCGACATATGAAATCGTTCTAGCACCTTCTTAATATAGCTTGACTGGTCTAGAGTAATCTCGTCATTCTGTCTGCAAAGCCTCATTCCAAGAATGTGATGAGCTGGCCCTAAGTCTTTGATTTCAAAGGCCTTCTTTAATTCTTCTTTGATTCCAGCCGTATCTCGGCAATCAGCTGAAGAAAACAACATTATGTCATCAACATAGAGCGCAATTATAATAATGGATTTCCCGCTCGACTTGACATAAACACAAGGTTCGGAAGATAAACGTTTGAACTTCATTTTGTTTGTCAAAACGCCATTTATTTTCTCATACCAAGACTTCGAAGCTTGCTTCAGTCCGTATATGGCCTTATTCAACTTGTAAACTTTATCTTCTTGGCCCTTAATCTTATAGCCTTCTGGCTGCTCCATAAAAACGGTTTCTTTTAAATCTCCATTCAAAAACGCCGTTTTTACATCAAGATGCTCTATATTCATGTTATGTTCCGTTGCTAAAGCTAGTAACGTACGTATAGTGGAATATCTTACTACAGGAGAAAACGTTTCCTCGTAATCAATACCGTATTTCTGGGTATAACCTTTTGCAACAAGGCGCGCTTTGTATCTCAGTATTTCCCCATCGAGGCCAAGCTTTCTTTTAAAGATCCACTTGCATTTGACAGGCCGTTGCTTCGCATCGCGGTCAGTCAGAGTCCAACACTTGTTATCGATGAAGGATTTATACTCTTCTGCCATCGCGGCTTTCCACTTACTCGCATCCGGGCCACTCAGTGCCTCGCGAACTGTTTGAGGGTCCCCTGTGTCACTGCATACAGTGTTTGCTATATTAGCAGACTCAAACTCACTCGTTCCGTCCGTAGAGTTTTCAAAGTCTTCCAGTGTTGAATCTCCTGGGACATACGTCTCATCCGCAGGGTCATCTGGGGTCTCACTGCTGCTCTCAGAATCATCTGTTGTAATGACGCTGTTATCTTGAGCGCTTTCATCAGATATTTCTGCGGGCTCTTGGGGTAAAACGGGTAAAGCGGGTTGCACCTGAGTATTATCAGTGACAGTTACATTGTTCGTCAAACTAATCTGAGTGTAACGTGAACTGTCATACTCATCTGATGAAGTGTCATTCCAAAAAGCATGTTCTAGAAAAATCACGTTTCTAGCTTTTATGACAGTCTTCGGGTTCTCCGGATCTATCAGTCTGTAACCTTTTGTGTCGTCACAGTATCCGGCAAAAATATACTTCTTACTTTTGGGATCCAGTTTGTCCCGTTTGTGCTGAAGGGCATAAGCTTGACAGCCAAAAATGCGCAGGTAGCTAAGATTCTCCTTTTTACCTGTCCACTTTTCTTCTGGTGTACTGCCCATCACAGCCTTAGTCGGAGAGCGATTCTTAAGGTAGACGGCGGTGTTGACCGCTTCTGCCCAGAATTCCTTCTTCAAGCCTGCTTCCTGAAGCATGCACCTGGCTTTCTCCGTAACGCTTCTAATCGCGCGCTCCGCGACTCCGTTCTGAGCTGATGACCTTGGAACCGTGGTCTGATGTCGAATTCCATGCGCCTTCAGGAACTTCTGAAATTTAGAATTGACATATTCACCACCATTGTCACTACGAAGAACTTTTATTTTCTTATTGGTTTGGTTTTCCACGAGAGCTTTGAATTCTTTAAACATCTCAAAAACCTCATCCTTCCGCCTAAGAAAATAAACAAATGTTTTTCTTGACAAGTCATCAATGAACAACAGGAAATATCTTTTCCCACCTATAGACGGACACGGTAGTGGTCCCATGACGTCACTGTGAACTAACCCAAGGATTTCCTTAGCCCTGGTCTCAGATTTCTTCGGAAATGGCAACTTAGTCTGTTTACCTAAAATACAGGAAACACACGACTCAAAATTATTGTTGTCATAAGAAATACCAGTGACCATACCTTTTCTCAGTAACTCCATACTGCGGGCGTTCAGATGAGATAGACGTCGATGCCAAACTTGTTGCGTTGACTGGCTTCCAGTAGCAGGGAACTGTGGCGCTTGCTTCACGCTCTCAGCAACAGAACGTGCCGGCACCGCTACGCTGTCACCTGTACCTAAAGACAAAGGCATAGCCTGCGAAGATGGCTCGCTACACAAAGCCGAAAGAGTTTCGATGGCATCGAGTTGATAAATACCATCTCTTAGGGTAGCTGTAGCTAAAACCTGCCCTTTGTCGTAAACTTTACACACGCCAGAACGAAACAAGTTTGGCATCGACGTCTATCTCATCTGAACGCCCGCAGTATGGAGTTACTGAGAAAAGGTATGGTCACTGGTATTTCTTATGACAACAATAATTTTGAGTCGTGTGTTTCCTGTATTTTAGGTAAACAGACTAAGTTGCCATTTCCGAAGAAATCTGAGACCAGGGCTAAGGAAATCCTTGGGTTAGTTCACAGTGACGTCATGGGACCACTACCGTGTCCGTCTATAGGTGGGAAAAGATATTTCCTGTATATTTCACGCCAGAACGAAACACAATCTCGTAACCTTTCCTATCCATAGCACTAACAGATAATAAATTTGCAGACAATTTAGGTACTAAGTATACATTACTTATAGATCTCACACTATTGTCCTTTAACAAAGCTTGAGCAGTTCCTTTCCCAGCTGTCAATAAGGCTTCACCATTCGCGATGTATACCTTCTTTGGTTTATCAGTAGTAAAATCTGATAAAAAGCTGCGATCGTTGCAGAAATGCTGTGCCGCACCACTGTCGACGTACCAAACGTCACGGTTGGCTCCTGCGTCCAATGCAGTAAGCATCGTCTGGCTTTTCATGCCACTCTTCTTGCCGTCAGAGTTTTCTGGACAATCCTTCTTGGTGTGTCCACTCTTTTTGCATCTGAAGCATTTAATTGGGTTGTGTGCTTTCCGAGTTGCAAAAGCCGTAGCATCTTCACTTTTCTCATTGCGTCTTGAATTTTCTAGAAGCAATTTGGCTTTGACATTTTCGCTTGACAGTGACGTGTTCGAATTTTCTAGAGCCATTATCAACGGGTCGTAATCGCTTGTCAAGCCACTGAGTAAAATCACGGCCACGAAGTCATCTTCCAATGCCTTCCCGATGTCGCTCAGCTGTTGCGATATGTCCATGACCTTGTTGACGTAAACCTCCATGCTACCACATTCGCTCAGTTTGATGGCGAACAGTGTGCGTAGCAGTCCGAGCCGTCGTGACAAGCCTCGGTCCTCGTATGCCTTTTGCAGGTTGCTCCACGCTTCGCGAGCCGTCTTGGCATTTCTAATTTGTGGAAACACACAAGGCTGTACGTTTAAGGCGATTTTCGCGAGCGCCTTCTCCTGCTTCTTCGCGTCTTCATTTTTATTTTCAGGCGTGCTTATACATTCCCAAAGATCATCGTGGATAAGCACCATCCGCATCATAAACTTCCAAGATGAATAATTCTGTGTTCCAGACAGTTTTTCGATGAAACCATTCTGACTGGCAGATGCCATCTTTTGTTTTTGTTGCGAAAATTTTGAAAATAATTTGATGAAGTTTCACGCGAACACTTCGGAAAATTATTACTATCGTAGCAAATTTACTGCATGATCTGCTACCAAGTTGGAAATATCCGTGGACACAGTAAATAAAATACTAGATAGTTTTCCAATGTATATTTGTGCCGACCGCACAGGCAAACGAACTGAACCAAATTGACATGTTTACATTGTGTGACATTGTCTAGAAGACGATTCTATTCAACCAGTAGAGTTTATAATGGTGCACATACGAACTTCATAGTTAAACTTACGTAGGTTCTAACAACGTATTACTGCCCTAACACAGACACTAGTTACTTACAATTGATTAAGTTTTTTACGAAACTTAACTCTACTTCAACTGTATAAGAATCAAATCAATTTCACGTAAAACGAACGTTGTTGCCAAATGTCAATGTTTTTGTTTTGGTTTCGGCAAACTTTTGAGCGGCTTTAACGTATTATTCTGTTTAAAATATTGAAAAATATTAGTTAAATGCCGAACTAGCTCAAGTACTTAGGCAATTTACTCACGCTTTGAATAAGTACAGTTAAATTAGTTATCTAACTTGTTTAAAAGTAATGCTTTTAAAAGTTAGTCTGTTCTGTGGATCTGTGCAGTGCAGTGTATAAAGTTGTACATTTTTGTAATAAAGTATTTCTGTAAATAGTTTTGTTAGGATTATACGTTGAAAATGCCGCCAATTAGAAAGCGTAGTCATGTTTGGCAGCATTTTGCGGAGCAACCTGAAGAACATGCCAAGTGTAACTATTGCCACCAGCGGATCAGTACCAAAAGTGGATCAGTAGGCAATTTAAATCGCCATTTAAGACTTAAACATCCTATGGTGCATTTAACATTAGAAAGGCAAACGCTACAACCTCCTGTACTTAGTGTACCTACAGATATCTCGGGAGTCGCGGGGCCCTCACAAGCAGATAGTGCTGCAGCTGCACTTTCCAATTCTACTCCTGGAACCTCGACGATCCAAGTACCATTACAACAACGTCAACAACCACAGCCGATAAATACAATTAACAATTACGTTCGGCGACCGCCACCTGCAAGCCGTGTTGACGAAGTTGCAAGAAGTGGTAAAGATGGTAGCAAAAGGACACCACGCTCTACGTATCGTGGAGGAACCTGAGTTCCGAACTCTGATTGAGATGGTGTCTACTTGCCCGGGTTACCAGTTGCCTACCAGGAAAACTTTGTCTAACACGTTAATACCCAAAATTTATAGGGAAATATTTGAAACCATCCAAGAAAAACTGAATCAAGCATTTTCCGTTTGCCTTGGCACTGATGGCTGGACATCAAGTATAAATGATGGGTATATAGCGGTCACCGCTCACTTTATTGATGAAAATACTACTATGTCGTCGGTTTTATTGGGCTGTATTAACTACACCGATCGCCATACGAGCGAAAACTTGTGTGCATTTTTAAAAAATATTATACGTGACTGGCAAATAACTATCAGCTATCGTGAGCGACAATGCCAACAATGTTCAAGCAGCCGTAAGACTCGGTAATTGGCGGTCACTTAGTTGCTTCGCTCACTCTATTAATTTATGCGTTCAACAAGGACTGTGTCACATCCAAGCCGTAGTGACCAAGGCAAAATCAATCGTTGAATACTTCAAAAGAAGTACTACGGCTTTAAACAAATTAATCATCACACAGCAACAACTCGGAATACCTGTGCTTAAACTTAAACAGGAATGCCCAACGCGGTGGAATTCGGCCTACGATATGTTGGTGCGCATTTTAAAATTAAAAGAGGCACTCATGAGCACGTTAGCTGTCCTAAACAAAAACGAGCTACATGCAATTGCAGATCCGAGAATGGGATATCATTTCTACAGTGATACCCATTCTAAAACTGTTTTACGAGATCACTAACGAAATTAGCGCGGAAAAAAATGTAACACTTTCAAAGGTCCTTGTGTTCGCGCAATTCATGGCAAAACATATGGTTACTTATTCCGTCCCACAAATGCACGCGGAGGTGCAAGCCATGGTCACAACTCTGACCACACAAATCAATCTTCGATTTGGTGAGCTTGAAAAAAACACCCTGTACGCAGACAGTACTCTTTTGGACCCTCGTTTTAAGAGAAAAGGCTTCCGTACTCAAAACGCCTACGATAGAGCTGCTGAAAATCTAAGACGGCGAGTGAGCAAAACACATCTACCTACACCAGCCACGGCCGCCACATCTCAGCAGCAACCTGAGCCAACTCAGCCAACTTCAGAAGATGGCCATCAAACTGCGCCTGTGCCGCCTTCCTCGTCTTCAATCTGGGAACAGTTTGATCAAGAACACGAGTCTACCGTGCAACCCGAAAACCAGGTAGCTGCTGCCATTCGAGAATTTGATTCGTACTTGAAGGAGCAGTACATAAACAGGCACGAAGATCCGCTCGAATGGTGGCATAGGAAGAGGGAGGTATATCCACGGGTATATATCTACATGAAAAGGCGCTTGTCAATGCAAGCGACTTCTGTTTCGTGTGAAAGAGTATTTTCAAGTGCTGGACAAGTCCTCAACAAAAGACGTACTCTTTTGAAACCCAATAAAGTACATCAGTTGTTATTCTTGCACCATAATATGTAAATAAAAAATCCTATGTATAAAAAAGATGAAGAAAAGGGTCAAAAGAAATCTACCCTATGTAAATATTGTAAATAAAAAAAATCAATCTATAAAAAAATAAAAAAATAACAAAAAAAAAAAAGGGTAAAAAGAAACCTACCCATGTATAAATATTGTAAAAACTATGTGAATATTGTAAATAGTTCAATCAGATCATTGTACATATTTGATTTTTAAATACGCCATTCTAATTTCTTGCAATATATATTACAATAGAATGACAGTCCTAAGCCTGCTAAGTATGAAGGAAAATCAAATATGAGTCCTTTTAACTAAAATTGTTTTTATCTGTGGCGAATTCGTATTACAAGTCGTATAATGGATGTAAAGAGGCGAGATAGGGGAAGGTGGAGTGAGTCAGTACCTTGAGCAACACCTCGATGTGGTCGTTGGACTTGGCCTTGCTGCTGTCGCCGTCCACGCGGTCCTTGCCTGCTCCGGCCTCGGCCTCGTCGGCTTCCGACTGAGTACTGCACAATTTTACAAACCAGTATCACGGATTTGGCCAAATAAAATTTTAAAAAAATTACAAGATTACAAAAGATACTTGAAGAGAGATCAGAAAAGAATGTAAGTATGGGAGTTGTATAGGCGATAAAACCATCTTTTTTTTTACACTTTTTACATATATTTTCTTAGTTATATCAAGTCAATGAGCGACAAATGTTTTATTTTGCACATCTTTTGTAAATCATATGTATAAATAGCCTTATTCTAAATATCCTGTGGTCTTTTAGTGCATGTATAATTGTATAAAATGTACAGCTGAAGCTTTTTAATGTTTTACCTAAGTAACCGTTGGCGGCCCGATCACCTACAAGAATGCCATCGAATGTTATTTTTCTTGCTCTTTGAGGGGGAGAGCCGAGATGCGGCGTGTACCTGTGCCTGTGCCTGTGCAGCGAGCGGCGGTAGGTGACGGAGGCGAGCGCGGCCGCCACCACCGACCCCGTTGTGTTGAGGGGGGGGAGCCGAGATGAGGCGAGTACCTGTGCCTGTGCCTGTGCAGCGAGCGGTGGTAGGTGACGGAGGCGAGCGCGGCCGCCACCACCGACCCCGTTGTGTTGAGGGGGGAGCCGAGATGCGGCTAGTACCTGTGCCTGTGCCTGTGCAGCGAGCGGTGGTAGGTGACGGAGGCGAGCGCGGCCGCCACCACCGACCCCGTTGTGTTGAGGGGGGGGGAGCCGAGATGCGGCGTGTACCTGTGCCTGTGCCTGTGCAGCGAGCGGCGGTAGGTGACGGAGGCGAGCGCGGCCGCCACCACCGACCCCGTTGTGTTGAGGGGGGGGAGCCGAGATGAGGCGAGTACCTGTGCCTGTGCCTGTGCAGCGAGCGGTGGTAGGTGACGGAGGCGAGTGCGGCCGCCACCACCGACCCCGTTGTGTTGAGGGGGGGGAGCCGAGATGCGGCTAGTACCTGTGCCTGTGCCTGTGCAGCGAGCGGTGGTAGGTGACGGAGGCGAGCGCGGCCGCCACCACCGACCCCGTTGTGTTGAGGGGGGGGGGAGCCGAGATGCGGCTAGTACCTGTGCCTGTGCAGCGAGCGGTGGTAGGTGACGGAGGCGAGCGCGGCCGCCACCACCGACCCCGTTGTGTTGAGGGGGGGGAGCCGAGATGCGGCGAGTACCTGTGCCTGTGCCTGTGCAGCGAGCGGTGGTAGGTGACGGAGGCGAGCGCGGCCCCACCACCGACCCCGTTGTGTTGAGGGGGGAGAGCCGAGATGCGGCGAGTACCTGTGCCTGTGCCTGTGCAGCGAGCGGTGGTAGGTGACGGAGGCGAGCGCGGCCGCCACCACCGACCCCGTTGTGTTGAGGGGGGAGAGCCGAGATGCGGCGAGTACCTGTGCCTGTGCCTGTGCAGCGAGCGGTGGTAGGTGACGGAGGCGAGCGCGGCCGCCACCACCGACCCCGTTGTGTTGAGGGGGGAGAGCCGAGATGCGGCGAGTACCTGTGCCTGTGCCTGTGCAGCGAGCGGTGGTAGGTGACGGAGGCGAGCGCGGCCGCCACCACCGACCCCGTTGTGTTGAGGGGGGGGAGCCGAGATGCGGCGTGTACCTGTGCCTGTGCCTGTGCAGCGAGCGGTGGTAGGTGACGGAGGCGAGCGCGGCCGCCACCACCGACCCCGTTGTGTTGAGGGGGGGGAGCCGAGATGCGGCGTGTACCTGTGCCTGTGCCTGTGCAGCGAGCGGTGGTAGGTGACGGAGGCGAGCGCGGCCGCCACCACCGACCCCACCTCCCCCACCTGCACCACCACCGGCACCAGCCCGTGCGAGATTATGATGCCATTCTGTGCCAACAAAAGACAGCTTTAACGAACTTCAACGATCTCTTCTTATAACGTTCTTCAACAAAACGCATACTCGTATTTAACCATATTTCAGTCTTCAGGGAACAACGCAACCTGTTCGAAACATCGAAAAAGGCAAAATAATGTTAGTTGATCGCGTTGGACCCGTAGGTGACATTAAATAAGTGTGCCTCTGTTAACATCTGCAAATTGTACTAAAAGATCCTCCGCAATGAGCCTCATCAAAGTGGAGTAATATGCACCCGCTGGGTCCCGTTCCTAAGTGCATTTTTACATTATCCGATCCGATATCGGATGTCGGACCGATATCCGATATATTTACGCCGCCATCTTTGATTTTTTCCTACGAAATCCTTGTGGTAAATCCTTCCGATATCGGATGGGATAATGTAAACAGGCACTAAGAGTGTGGTACTGGTACCTGGTGCGAGGCCTCCTTGTTGGAGAGCAGCTGCGACAGGATCTGGCGCACCGTCTTCTTGTCCCCCCTCTCCTCGTCCTCCTCCGCGCCTGCCCGCAAACAATCAACCACCACTCCTTAAACATACCAACACCATTACTAATTATTTCTTAGGGCCGGTTGCATCAAACCATCTGCCACCTGGTAGCGGAAAGGAAGATATACCGGGAAATCCTGGGACCTGTCAAGAGAGATGACGGCACGTGGAGGATAAGCAGGAATGCCGAAGTAGAGGAGTTGGTGCGCGAAGCGAACATCATCGGCGTAACCAAATCCCACAGACTTCGCTGGTTCGGCCACCTACTAAGAATGGGAGAGGATCGGGCTGCCAAGAGGGCGTATCTGGGAAGACCGACTGGTGGCCGCCCGGCGGGTCGGCCCAGATACCGCCGGGGAGACAGCGTGATGGCGGAGTTGTGTCAGCTACAAGCCGATAATTGGCAGGAAGCTGCGCAGGATCGGGATAAGTGGCGTGCTCTCGTTTTGGAGGCCAAGATCCTCTTTGATCACAGTGCCATACTAGTAGTAGTAGTAGTATGGGAAGTTCCATAGACGTCTGCTGCGTGACGATGATGTGTCTGCCAAATGTGGTTGATGCAAAGTGGCCCTTAGTATGAGTATGTTTTACCAATAATAAGGGCTCATTTAGGGCGCGCGTTTGTGATATTAGTTAGATTGCGCACAGTTGTGGTTACCTACATATAATTAGGCACACTAAACCAATACTGCAATGAAAAGAACCTCGCAGGTGAGATCTAGCTCACGCACCCTGCAGATGGGCCCTTAGATTTACACATTTATTGGTGTTGGTAAGGAACGCAGAACATACATAACTAGTACTAAATTAAGACTTATTATAGGTTAAGGATTGAATCCAGGTTTAGAGTCCAGGGTTAGAGGTGAAAAGAGAATTGTCGTGAAATGTATAGTATAGGATCCAATCCACTTTCCGTCTCTTCTTTTTTCGAACAATCTAGTAGGTATATTAAGGATTACTAGAAGTGTTCAGCTTTGACCTTGCATCTTTCATTTTATAGGATTATTTCGCATTTATCGTGGCAACACTAACTTTTTTGAATCGCTGTCAGTCACCGAACGACTACCAGTGCACATCTCTCGCTATCGCTTTCATTACTAACTTTCGCGCCGTTCAGTAAAAGTGCTACTGCCAAACATTTAAATTAGCTAGAATCAGTGTAGTGTATCAGGAGAGGCCAGGAGACCGTCGAGCGGCAGAATCGAGGGCTAAGTTGAACGACTAGAGGTAACGGTTCTTAGCCTACTTTCTAGCGAGCGACAAAGGACAGCCAGAATCCAGCCCGAGGTCTTCAACTGTGACCAGCGGTTCAGTCCCATCTTCGGCGCGTCGAGAGGTAATCTTCGCGTTACACTATTTCACACTTAGTTCATCCATTTAGTAACACCATTTTCGTAGTATACCCCAACTTTCTTGCCCAACTGACTCCCTAAATCTTGACTCCCTGTCGCCCCCCAATTTTCTCGAATTTTCCTACAGTCCACTCTATCGTTATTAAACAAGAAGAAATAGCTGTAGTCTTACCAGGGTGGTCCCTCTCGTCCCGGTCGCGTCCTTCTGCGAACACATACGTGGTTCCTTTTTAATGTTGCAGCAAGTATCTCACAATATCTCATCATTTGATATTGTTGCCCAACGACTACAATTAAGTTATCACAAGATTTTGGAATGATTCGCGGACAGTTTCACTAGACTTATTGACAGAGATTTAGATCGTCATTACCTTTATGTATTTAGTCGCGCTCTCCATATTTCGACGCAGTTATATATGTATGCTGGATGGATATGGCTATCTACGGGTAATATAATGGTGTCCCCACACTGACTGTTAACAGCCGATGTGGGAGTTATAAATAGTTTTTGCAAATAAAAAGCGCATTCAGTTATTGTTTTAAGTCAGAGATTGTTGGGGTTTGGTCATTGGTGTCAAAGTTGAGTTGTAGGCGGCGGGCAACAATGTAAAGTATGAACGGTATTCACCTGAGTTTTCACTGTCTCCTGTGGACTCTTCTAGATCGGATTTTTCTTCCACTGTAAAAAAATGTTGCAGTTTCAAAATGCACTATATATACACTATGTATAGTATTTTAAACATTTCAAAAAAATAAATTTAGTTGTTATACCTTAACAAAAAATATTGTGTCTTAAGCCACGAGTATGGGTCATCAGAAACAGACAGCCGGAATAATCTACGGGGCCTGGAGAAGGCTGCAAGGGTAGCGTTGTGTAATTTGCTCAATGCCGATCAGTTTATTCAGTGCGGCTAATGCGGCTGGCCTCTAGTCAGTATTAGAGTAAAAAATGAGAAACAAACTAGTGATATAGTCTGTCATTAGAAAAAATTGGCTTTGAAAAATTAGAGCGTGAATATTTATTGTCCTATAGATAATTTAAATGTCGCGCTTTTCGTAGTGATCGGCTATAGTGTGTATAAAGTAGTTGCGAATCGTTGTCGGCGTGCGGAGGATGGGCGTGTTAGTCGGAGTATCTATCGGTACCGTACCTGCCCCCGCGGCGTCGACAGCCTTGGCCGGCTTGCTCGCAGGCGCGGGCGCGGGCGCGGCCCACGCGTCCTGCGCCTCCCGCAGCATGCGCTCGCCCGCGATCAGCGCGTCCGACACGCCACAGCGACCGGATCACACCTACACACACACACGTCATTTACAATCTACCACAATACTACATTACATAACATAGGCCAGATTCTAATTCTAATTCGAATGATTTATTTGTAAACATCGGTAACAATGTTGGTACAAAATTATGTGAGTTCTATGCTTCGCCGATAGGCATACGAACTCAAATTAAATGTAAATAAATAAAGCAAATGTCTCCGATCACATTGATGCAATAGGCTAGTTTCCTATACTTAAAATAAAATATTTTATGCAGTGCACTAAATAAAGCGACACATAATTAGAAGAAAAATATGGACAGTAGTTATGTTCAAACATAATTTCTATTTAATAAGTTAAAGAGAAAGATATAAAGTAAATGAATTGACCGTGACGTCACTCCTCAGTATTTCATAGTAATTCCATATTAGCAAATCGTTATGACAGTTCTTAAAAAAAGCTGATTTGACTAGTAGGAAACTAGCCTATTGTCGGCCGAGGCGGAGCCGGGAACGGTGTGACGGACCGTTCGACCTCGGCTGCTACGACAAAATTTGATGCTAACTGTACAATAATACTAGTTACAAGTTCAGCATTAGATATGAAACAAAAATTATAAATTTATAAATCAAAGGAAAATATTGAAACCAATATCAAATAGTTTTATAAATTATAAAATTACTTCATATATAGAAACATCACAAAATATTTTTTTTATTATATACTGATCGGAGATTGACCCCAGTCCAGTCACACCTGATGGAAAGTGAAAACAGAGTCTAAGATGGAGCTCACCGATTCAGTGTTATCATGCAATTTTTTTCAGACTTAAATACTGACTTAGTAGTGACACGTGATACTTGATTTATTTTTATTAGCTATAGGGATTTTTTTTTTCATAAAAAAATGGGAAACAACATACCTGCCGTGGTGGTGTTTTCCTTGGCTTGAGTCAAAGCCAGAGAGATCTGCTCGGTGTGGTGCTTAAACGCCTGGTAGTCTTGTTCCGCCCCTGCGTCAGCTACTACGCTTAGCGTTTCGTGCCCTATAACAAACATAATAGAAGAAAAAAAATATTAATTTACTCGCAAACACAATGAAAAGAATAAAATTATACAATTAAAAAGGACATAAATGCTGAAGGAACAAAAATTATTAAAAATACTAGTTACCGTGATGATGTTTTATTACCTTTGAGAACGAGTTCGTTGAGCTGCGCGATCAATGCGTCGCGCATGGCCTTCGTATCGTAGTGGGTGGAGATCATGTCGGGGGGCAGCTCGATCTCGTATGGAGTTATCTTCATGTACCTGCAGAAAATAAAATAAAATAATATTATGTGTGAAAGTTACACAAAAATTGATATATGCGCACGCGCAGGTACATCGCCAGAGAGAGACAGAGCGACACAGCCGCCTCACTCGCACTCACCTGCAGCAGGCGGCGGCCGTGTGGCGCGCGAACACGTGCGCGTGCGCGTGCAGCGGGTGGCGGCACGCGCGCGTCGTCTGCCGCGCGGCGGACGCGCGCACGCGCAGATACATCGCCAGAGAGAGACAGAGCGCGGCGCGGGACAGCCGTCTCGGTCGCCCGCTCTCGCCGCACTGTTCGCAGCGCGACCAGAACATCACCTGCAAACAGGTTCTTAACGTTAACATTTTTTGGAGTGAAAATTCAGCCTTTTTTAGCATTATATTCAATATCTAATAAAAGTTTGAATTGTACTAAAACAGATCATTGTAGTGATATTAAGTGAAGCGATGATATTTAATTTAATTATTATAGTTGGACGAGTTAAACAGACAGTGTCAAAATACAGCATTCATTGCGGGACGAACAGGCTTGTTTGAGTTCGTGCGAATGCCGTTTGGTCTAACCAATGCGCCTTATTGAATACCGACGTCTTCTATCGTTTGAATTCTATCGTCGGTGGCAAACAAGCATACGGTCCGCCTGATGGAAAGCGGTCACCGTAACCTATGGACGCCTGCAACTCAAGGAGCGTCACATGCGCGTTGCCAACCCATTAGAAAGTTGTACACTCCTTTTCACTCTGTTAAGTAGCGTACAGCGCGAATCAACAAGGTTTTCACAAAATTTCCACTTTGATAATTTATTTGCACACACATCACATTTTCCGGAAGTGTTAGGTATATCATTTTATATCAGTTGTTATTTCAAATTCTATTGGCACGTATATGGCTGATAGACCGTACTCCGGTAACCCTTAGAAAAGACGCGATTATCGTAAAATATTGAAATATAACATACCTGCTTGGTATGTTCCTCCTTGTGCTTGTCGACGGCGCTGTGCTGGATGATGTTGCAGGTGACCGTGAGGCACGCGTCGCCGTGCACGAACCTGACACAAGACACATTCATAGTCTTACAGAAATACCAATAGGTCACAAACCCAAACAAACATTGGTATCAGTTCTGCTTTTCACCAGAGTAGAAAATAAAAGTATCGTAATTCGTGCAGAAGTAACAATTTTATTATAGTAAGCGATTATGATCAAATCATCCTCCTTGCGCTATCCCGGCATTTGCCAAGGCTCATGGGAGCCTGATGGAGTCCGCTTTGACAACTAATCCTAATATTTCGCGTAGACACTAGTATTAGCGACTGCCATCTGACCTTCGAATCCGAAAGGTAACTAAAAGGCCATATTGGTCTAATACCAATCCGGTTTCCTCACGTTCTTTTCCTTCACCAAAAACAGACTGGCAAATATCAAATGTCATTTTCGCACGTAAATTCCGGAAAAACACATTGGTACGAGCCCAGATTCATAGCAGCGACCTCCGGATTGAAAATCGCGCGCTCTTATCGCTAGACCACAAGCGCTTAGATTAAGACTCCTTATTCCTTAGAGCGCTCATCAATTTCACGAAACGGTCATCGATAGATGGCGTTGGCGCTCGGTACGCGAACACCTGCAACTCAACGCGCGTTTCAACGCCGACACAAATAATCTTGATAGTTTTTAATTAAATTGGTAATAACATAATTTTCAATTTTATACGGGGAATTTCCTGTTCATGGTATGGTAGTAGTAAATAAGGTGTATGAATGTAGTAAAAGTATAGTAGTCTACATATACATATATAAATACAGGTTTCCTAATTGATTGATTCAACAACCAACACCGCTGAGCCGAAACTACGAAAGCTAGAAAGTCGAAATTTGTATAGATTGCATTAACACAATTTCGAAGAGATAAGAATCGATTATGAAAATTTACACCCCTAGTAGAGGGAAAAAGGGGGTGAAAGTTTGTATCGGGATCAATTTGTTTTTTTTTTTATTAGGAAAATTTTAGTTAGGAACTTGAAATTAGAGAATAGTTTAATAGTGATTTCTGTTTTTTTATTGAATGTATATGCATACTGATTGGTCCCATTTTTATCAGAACCCAGTTCTGATGATGGGATCCTGGAGAAATCCAGGGAACTCCTCAAGTCTGAAAGGCATACATATGGCGATTTTTGTGTTTTTATATGAATAGCATGCATTTACGTACGGAACAATGACATTTGGTGCAGTGGAACTGTTGATGATGGTCAGACCGGAACTCCCTAAATCTAAACGGCACAGTTATAGTGACTTTCATATTTTTATAAGAACAGCATGCACTTACGTCCAGAATAGTGACATTTGGTGCAGTGGAACTGCTCATGATGTTGTGTCACTTTTTAACCATCGCCTCAAATCTCTCAAGGAAGGACGGTTCTCAATTCGTCTGTTTTTTTTTGTTTGTTCCTCGATATCTCCGTCGTTACTGGACCGATTTAAAAAATTTAATAATTAAAGCATTAAAAGCAGTTTAAAAAAATACCTACACATTTCTACATGTGCTCTGCCTACCCTTTTATGGAATACAGGCGTGATTGTATGTATGTATTTGTACATAATCCAACATTCGCAAGTAGCTTTCATCAGAACCCAAAAGGCGGCGGTTTTTTTTTTCTTAAAAATTATTAAACGTTTTTTTTATGGGATAGGAGGCAAACGAGCAGACAAGTTGCCTGATGGTAAGCGATCACTGCCGGCTATGGACACCCGAAGCACCAGAAGTGTTGGAGGTGCGTTGCCGGCCTTTAAGATGGATGTACGTTCTTTTCTTGAAGGTTTGAAGGTCGCATCGGTCCGGAAATACCGCTGGCAACAATTCATTCCACAGTTTAACTGTGTATGACGTGACCTGTGCAAAACATTGCGTCTTAGAAACATTTGAAAGGGTGAAAATCAAAATATGTACATGTTCGTTCTAAAAGTAGCTGATCAAACATCGTCGGTTTGGAAAGCCTGCGGTAAAATTTTTGCTCCTTCCTTACTATACATATTTTATTTAGAGGGTTTTGAGATTTAGGTAATAAAACAACGCTTCATTAGGTTTAATAGCATTATGTAAAGTATAATGCCAATGTAAGTGCAAGCAGTCTTATTTACAACAAACTTACAAGCGGAAAAAAATATATGCGGAATGAAAAAAGGAAACTGTCAATACTGAATGCCCTAGGGTGGCTATGTACGAATAGCACAGAAAAGTATGAAAATAAAATAAAAAGATGCTTTATTTGTGCAATATGTTTCGTTAGTGATTTAAATTAGATATTACTGAATAATTTACTTTTTCAATGTGCTAAAATTAAAACGGGTCATCTCTTAATGGCATACTTCTGATTTTTCGAGGGTCGACGATTTCTGGGAGTAAGCACTTTTCATAAAAATTTATTAGTCTTGTTTCCATTTTTGCCTTCCAGAAATTGTCGTCCTTTTCTATTATTTCTATTTTAAGAGGATACTTAGGATCAGTCCATACACCAAATAAACATCTGTCTTTATTTGTTATATGTAATTGGCCCTGAACCTGGTAAAACCAGTCATGGTTTTTATTTAAAACCATGACACCATTAACGACCTTCCACATCTTTATTTTTTTTTCTTTTATGGCCTCCTCGGGATCCATCCCGAATGCTGATTTTGGGCATTTTATTTCTATTATACCGTCACTGTAGAGTCCATCAGGAGTCGCGCCTAAAAAATAGTGTTCTGGATCAATGTGAAGACCACATTTTTCCACTTTAATGTTCAATTCCATTTCGAGCTGCTTGATTGCATTCGCTTCATGGTTTTTGCCATGTTGTACAGCCGCAACATGATCGAGAGAATAACCGTACAACATGGTCTTTACGAGAGGTGCTGGGCTAATGTTATTGCGTCGCTTGCAAATTTTGGAGAAGTTGGATGCTGTTAGAATACACCGCCTCATTTCAAGCCATAGAGCACTCTCCGATTGCAGTATAGTTTCCCGTTCTATGACATCTCTTTCCTTGAGCTGTGCTTTTACTGACGCCAAATACTCCTCCTGAAACACAACACAACATTATATTATAGGATAATCGATGGAATCAGGCGTTACTTAGCGGAAATCTATGTTAATCAAAAACATTACTTTACTGATCCGCGAATAGATAACGAACTAGTCAATCAGTACACACTGCACTTATGATGGAATATAATTATAGGCTAGTTGACCCTTTCTTAGAGTTTGTTTTATATTATTAACTAACCGAAAAAAAGAATATCATTGCTTGGCGTAGAAATGATGGACTCACCTTTCTTCTTTCATATTCTTCAGGCGACATATCTGGCTTTTGACATGCTTCGCCATAGTCGGCCGCCATATCCTTTGAAGCTATTATTCTTTTGGGCTTCCATACTTTTTTACGGCTATTGTTTACTCGTTTTCTCTGCTCGACTAGCTTTGATGCCTTCGAAGGACTCCTTCCTGTAACTGTTTTATGCAGCGCGTAGATGGGCATGCCGGTGTTAAATGCCACTACCGCTGCATAGCATCTTAAGGTGTATGAGTTTTTAAGCGCATAATTTATACGCTTTCCTCCAACATATTTAGCAACCAAGGAGTTAAACTGTTCTGCGCGATTATTATTTAGTCTGTACAGAAGACTTTGCGAGAAGTTGGCTAAATGTGTTGTGTTATCTCTCAATTTTTTCATTAATTCAGGTATTTGAGGAACATAGTTGTGCTCTTGTTTTTTTTCTGCCGGACAGTAATAGTCGTCGCATGCAGAATGGTCACCAAATACATGACTAGGACTATTTAAAATATCCTTGCGAAGTTCTTTTACGCGGTCAGCAAACGATAAATTTTGTGCCATCCGAAATCTAACTGCTTGTTTTATCGCTATACGTAAACGGTTAATACGATCTGCAGCTTTAAGGAGTTTTCTTTGTGGTAACGGTATCGAGGTATCCTTTGCAAAATTTATGTTTTTACCGTTATAATTACGCAACAAATGGTTGGAACATTCGATTTTTTCAACATTTATGCCTGGGTAAGGACGATTATCTACAATATTTTTATACGTACTAGCGTCACCATCAGCTATTAGTTGTGAATATATCAAACCATGTTTTTGGACTGACTCCTTAAAGCCCTCAACAATTGCCGCCTGCTCCATGCTAGTAGAGGAGCCTTTGTGGTTGATAGTGCATTGATGAACGGATGGAGTGGTATTTTTAGAGGAAGCTCTTGCACACGTCACACAGTATTTGTTTTTAATGCCAACATGAAGCACTTTCCCAGAATTTATGCCAATGATAGCCCCAACTCCCGAAAGCGATGAATAATTGTTTCTGTAGGAGCGCTTAGCCCAACAAGCATCTGCTGTTACTGCTATCATTGGCTTCCCGCTGGGACTTTTTCTGTCGGCTTCTTGTGTTTCTTGTAGAGCAGCATCTGTCATAGATTTTTCAGCCGCTTCTTTCCACCAGCTATGCAGGTGTTTGTGGCACTGATCATATATTTTTTGATTTACAGTGGGTAAATCCAACGATGCAGTAAACTCTTTTAGATTAGATGATCCGCAACCCATAAGAATCGCGGCGGAGACTGCGGAGTGATTAACGTCGTTCGTGTTAGGGTCAGTGTCGTCTGTGTGAAGTGCAAATACACCATTACACATATTGCAGCGCAATGAAAAAGTGGACCTAAGCCCAGTTTTTCTTTCTTTGATAATTTGTATAAAATCTAACTGACAGCCGAATTTGCTGCTGTGTCTGGAGATCTCTATAATTTGATCCATAAAGTACTGCATTTTCACCAGTCGTCTCCCTTCAATGTTGACTGGAGTTTCTGGTCTCGTCATATCCTATAAAGCAAAATACTTTGTTTTAGAATTTAAATATCATATAAATATAATAGTTATACTATAAACCGACATATTATTTACCTCATCGACAGTTAAATCAAATTCAACATCTGAATGACCTTGGCTGCCTTTTGCATCTGTGGCATCGAGTTCAGAATCCATAAATGATGACTGGATTTGTAATGGGCTCTGCAAAATATATGAATAAGTTAATTCAGATTAATAGATGTATTAAAACATGCATAGATTGTTCAACCGAAATTATTATCTGCATATAAATACCTGGAAACTGTTTTCATATGTGGCGTCGATTTCAGAATCTACAAATGATGATTCAATATGTGATGCCATCTGTAAAATAAACAAAGGTTATTGTGATTCGAACCTGAGTGAAACATAAGTTTCGTCTATTGCATTGCACCTAAGCATTTTCGTTACTAACTGAATCGTTTGTAGTACTGATGTCCATGTTCACAGTAAGGTCATTTGTAGATTCAGGTGATAACAACTGCTTCGATGCTGGCGAATGAGTGGCCATTGTTGTTAAATCCGCATGATACGGGCCGGAAGAACTGTCATGACTAGCACTAAAATAGACAAATTAATATTATTAGTTTTCAAATTGGACAATTTATTAGTACAATTATTTACTAGTAACAATTCAATACATAGTCAAAATTCAAATGATATATTATAATAATACAACAATCAACATAATTTTAATTACTTACGTTTCAATCGGCTTCTTTTTTTTCATATATTTTCGTTTTACTTTTCCAAATTGTTGATTTTTATTCCTTTTGCCCATTCTTACGTCCTTGTAGAAAATTAATCTACAAATAAAGAGAATATCGAATAAGCACAAATTTCCTGAATAGTAGTTCTGTTGACCACCTCCTGACTCCATCATTAAATCCTGGACCTCGTCTAGATCGATGGTGCTCGTCAGCCCAAATCTAATGAGTCCAAACATGATGGGGTTATGATGAGGAGAATAGCAGTTCTGTTGACCACCTCCTGACTCCATCATGAGACCTTGGACCTCATCTAATTCGATGGTGCTCGTCGGCCCAAATCTATTGAGCCCAAACATGATGGGGTTATAATGAGGAGAATAGCAGTTCTGTTGACCACCTCTTGACTCCATCATGAGACCTTGGACCTCGTCTAGATCGATGGTGCTCGTCAGCCCAAATCTAATGAGCCCAAACATGATGGGGTTATGATGAGGAGAATAGCAGTTCTGTTGACCACCTCCTGACTCCATCATGAGACCTTGGACCTCATCTAATTCGATGGTGCTCGTCGGCCCAAATCTATTGAGCCCAAACATGATGGGGTTATAATGAGGAGAATAGCAGTTCTGTTGACCACCTCTTGACTCCATCATGAGACCTTGGACCTCGTCTAGATCGATGGTGCTCGTCAGCCCAAATCTAATGAGCCCAAACATGATGGGGTTATGATGAGGAGAATAGCAGTTCTGTTGACCACCTCCTGACTCCATCATGAGACCTTGGACCTCATCTAGTTCGATGGTGCTCGTCGGCCCAAATCTAATGAGCCCAAACATGATGGGGTTACGATGAGGAGAATAGCAGTTCTGTTGACCACCTCCTGACTCCATCATGAGACCTTGGACCTCATCTAGTTCGATGGTGCTCGTCGGCCCAAATCTAATGAGCCCAAACATGATGGGCTTATGATGAGGAGAATAGCAGTTCTGTTGACCACCTCCTGACTCCATCATGAGACCTTGGACCTCATCTAGTTCGATGGTGCTCGTCGGCCCAAATCTAATGAGCCCAAACATGATGGGGTTATAATGAGGAGAATAGCAGTTCTGTTGACCACCTCCTGACTCCATCATGAGACCTTGGACTTCGTCTAGATCGATGGTGCTCGTCAGCCCAAATCTAATGAGCCCAAACATGATGGGGTTATGATGAGGAGAATAGCAGTTCTGTTGACCACCTCCTGACTCCATCATGAGACCTTGGACCTCATCTAGTTCGATGGTGCTCGTCGGTCCAAATCTAATGAGCCCAAACATGATGGGGTTATGATGAGGAGAATAGCAGTTCTGTTGACCACCTCCTGACTCCATCATGAGACCTTGGACTTCGTCTAGATCGATGGTGCTCGTCGGCCCAAATCTAATGAGCCCAAACATGATGTGGTTATGATGAGGAGAATAGCAGTTCTGTTGACCACCTCCTGACTCCATCATGAGACCTTGGACCTCATCTAGTTCGATGGTGCTCGTCGGCCCAAATCTAATGAGCCCAAACATGATGGGGTTATGATGAGGAGAATAGCAGTTCTGTTGACCACCTCCTGACTCCATCATGAGACCTTGGACCTCATCTAGTTCGATGGTGCTCGTCGGCCCAAACCTAATGAGCCCAAACATGATGGGGTTATGATGAGGAGAATAGCAGTTCTGTTGACCACCTCCTGACTCCATCATGAGACCTTGGGCCTCATCTAGTTCGATGGTGCTCGTCGGCCCAAATCTAATGAGCCCAAACATGGTGGAGTTATGATAAGTAGAATAGCAGTTCTGTTGAACATTTCCTGCCTGACTCCATCATCATGAGAACCAGAACCTCATCATGGTCCCAAAATATAATAATAATTCAAATTCTCAACAAACTTCACGTATAACTTAAAATCCAAAATCATATGAAAAGCATGTCGAATGCTAAATTTGCATAAGGTGTAAAAATGTACTTACAGGATCAAGATTTGTTTAGTCGCAGTTTACGGCACTTCTCGGAACTATCGAGCTGCTTACGAAAGCTAGGTGCGCCGGACGATCAAACGCAGGTCCGTTGTCTTTGAGCGCTCGGCGCAGACTGAGCGGGCTCGCGTTAGCACAGTGTCTTTTATTCGAATTTTAGGTGTTTTAAAAAATATCTATAGACAGAAAGGTATGTCTTATAAGTATGATTTTTTTCTTATAGGTCAAAAAGAAGTTCTAGTTTAGGATAATATTATTTAAGAGTTACAAAAAATGCAGGAATCGCAGGAAAAATACATAATGTAAACCTCTTTTTATCGAAAAAATGGGGAGGATACGGAAGGTTATTTATCCACCATTTCAAGTAAATCTTAAAATGTCAAAGTATTAGCTAACTCGTACAGGATATAACAAATATTAAGAGCGTTATAACATTTCGGCGTCGGGCGAAATTAGGTATTTTACCCGCCGCGCGAGCCCAATATGCCGACCCTTTCTAGCACGTCTTATCACTCGCTCGCACAGCTCGCACTACAATAATGGGCAAAACAATCTTGATCCTTCCTATGGAATTTTGATAACCACAATCTACTATCTCGATATAAACTTTTGATTTCTAATAAACATTATTTTGTACGAAAATACTAGAATATAGCGCAAAATAATATTAATTATGTTAAAATTTATTTAAAAATTTAAAGTAATAATTATAAACTATGATTATATTTAAGTAGATCCCATCCCAAATATTTGCTTTTGTTATATGATAAGTATTAGAGTATAGTACATTACGATACAAGTGCGTAAAGAAGGAAGTTCGAAACGAGTGGCGATAAATTAAAACACGACCGAAGGGAGTGTTTTAAATCGACACGAGTTACGAATTTCCTTTTTGCACGCGTATCGTACGACGTTTTTCAGTACAGATGACCCTCCGAAGTTTCGACCTGGCATATAATGAACCACTTCTCGCACTAGTGCGTAAAAAAAACACCATCTGTACTGGAATAGTACATTACGATACAAGTGCGTAAAATAGGAAGTTCGAAACGAGTGGCGATAAATTAAAACACGACCGAAGGGAGTGTTTTAAATCGACACGAGTTACGAATTTCCTTTTTGCACGTGCATCGTACGACGTTTTTCAGTACAGATGAGCCTCCGAAGTTTCAACCTGTTATATAATGAACCACTTCTCGTACTAGTGCGTAAAAAAAAACACCATCTGTACTGAAAAAGTATATATTAATATGATGATAAAATATGTCAAATACAATTCTAATTACTTCAAGGTGGTACTCAGGGTCTGATGATGGAGCCAGATGGTGGTCACCAGATGAACCATGTGACTAAACGACTTCGTGTTTATGCTCGTTGGGTTCGTCTCAGATGATAAAAGTGGTCACCAGGTCTGAATGAACCATATGACTAACTAACCACTTCGTGTTTTTTATGTTATTCACATATGCGAGTTGATTTTTTGGTGACCACCATCTCTGGCTCCATTATCAGACCCTGAGTACCACCTCTTGTCAAAGATCTTATTGAGACGATCCCATTGAGCCTATACATGAAGTGGTTTAGTCATATGGTTCATTGGTACTGGTGACCACCATCTGGCTCCATCATCAGACCCTGAGTACCACCTCCTGTCAAAGGTATTGTTGAGACGAACCCAATGACCCCAAACACGAAGTGGTATAGTCATATAGTTCATTGGTACTGGTGACCACCATCTGGCTCCATCATCAGACCCTGAGTACCACCTCTTGTCAAAGATCTTGTTGAGACGAACCCAACGAGCCTAAACACGAGGTGGCTCAGTTCCATGGTTCATTGGTACTGGTGACCACCATCTGTCTCCATCATCAGACCCTGAGTACCACCTCTTGTCAAAGATCTTATTGAGACGATTCCAATGAGCCTAAACACGAATTGGTTTAGTTCCATGGTTCATCGGTACTGGTGACCACCATCTGGCTCCATTATCAGACCCTGAGTACCACCTCTTGTCAAAGATCTTATTGAGACGATCCCATTGAGCCTATACACGAAGTGGTTTAGTCATATGGTTCATTGGTACTGGTGACCACCATCTGGCTCCATCATCAGACCCTGAGTACCACCTCCTGTCAAAGGTATTGTTGAGACGAACCCAATGACCCCAAACACGAAGTGGTATAGTCATATAGTTCATTGGTACTGGTGACCACCATCTGGCTCCATCATCAGACCCTGAGTACCACCTCTTGTCAAAGGTCTTGTTGAGACGAACCCAACGAGCCTAAACACGAGGTGGCTCAGTTCCATGGTTCATTGGTACTGGTGACCACCATCTGTCTCCATCATCAGACCCTGAGTACCACCTCTTGTCAAAGATCTTATTGAGACGATTCCAATGAGCCTAAACACGAATTGGTTTAGTTCCATGGTTCATCGGTACTGGTGACCACCATCTGGCTCCATTATCAGACCCTGAGTACCACCTCTTGTCAAAGATCTTATTGAGACGATCCCATTGAGCCTATACACGAAGTGGTTTAGTCATATGGTTCATTGGTACTGGTGACCACCATCTGGCTCCATCATCAGACCCTGAGTACCACCTCCTGTCAAAGGTATTGTTGAGACGAACCCAATGACCCCAAACACGAAGTGGTATAGTCATATGGTTCATTGGTACTGGTGATCACCATCTGGCTCCATCATCAGACCCTGAGTACCACCTCTTGTCAAAGGTCTTGTTGAGACGAACCCAACGAGCCTAAACACGAGGTGGTTTACTTACATGGTTCACTGGTACTGGTGACCACCTTCTGGCTCCATCATCAGATCCCGAGTACCATCTTGATGTGTCTTATCATCTTGACCGTATTGTAATTTTCACATATTTTGTAACGTAATACGTTACATTCTTAAAAAATAAACATTTAAAACTACTAAATTACCTAACTAAAAATACTACACTACTAATAAACTATATTACATATTAAAATATACAACAATAATGTCTTAAAACTACGTATTTACAAGTATAAAATCATCATCACGCTGATTGATTTAAATATGTCGCGCCGCGGTAAACATTCACTCCCAATAATGTTCACATTCGCGAGTGCATGAATGAATGCACGGGTCGAGGCGCTGTGTCATTGCGCCCATCACTCACTCGTCCATTTTATCTTTGGAGTTGAGTGGAACGCACGTCGTTAATTATCGATCTCTGCTACGGATCAGATACCTATTGAAATTCGTAATCGAATTTAACTGCGTCCCTACGTGTTCCTCAACTTGTTAAATTACTGTGGTGTTTTAATTATGTTTAATAGTGTACCCCGAATTGGGTAAGTGGATATATTTTATTTGCTAGCTGCCTAGAATATCGTAGTGCTATTTTATTGCTTTGGAATTTTATCATGCACATTGAAATAGTAACTATTCCATAGCCACTATTTAAATATGCATAGGTACTCATTTAACTAAAGAAGTAATCTTCCTAATTATATATTTGCTCATAGTCATTGTGACCTTTTGTCAACCAACCCTCCATTTTGTGACAAAAATAATAATTGCATTTTAATTTCTCATTTTCTTAATTTACATTGCCTTTTTGTAATCTCCGTATCTGAATTGTGAATTTCCACGGCAACACAATTTATCATCATAACGTTGTAATATACTTTAACATTCAAACATAACAAAATATTACAAAAGCATCTTGAAAATTTACGGATCTAGGATCAAATTCGTTGGTCGCTGTTTACACACACACAATGCGAGGATAGCCCGTGTATAAACAAGGTGTCCGACCCACACAACGATAAATATTCTCGAACGTTCGCGATGAAAACTCGGAGAGCGAAGCGACATACGTCTGACCTCCACGAGCTCCGACGCGGCACTGAAATCGCAGGCGTCCGTCGCCGGTAAAATAGCGACAGGAAGGCTAGTTTTCAAAAAATTGGCAAAAAATCATTATAAAATATTATAACGACAACTGGATAACAGAAATTTAAGCAGATTGTGCAGATTATTTATATACTAAAATAACTTCGATAACATGTAGATTTTCGGAGAAATGATCACTTGTTTCGATGTATTTTCAAGACAAAATTGAGTTCGTTTTACTCTCAATTTCTCAATTTCAAAGGATTAAATGATAAATATTGTTTAATGGGCCTAAAGTACAAGATATTAGAAACTTAAATTTACCGCATTTATGAGAGTGAGCTTATCAAATTGTACATAATAAGAGCTCCGAAATCAGTGCTTCACGCGGTTTTTCCTAAACGAGCATCAGAAAAAAAATCATTACGAATTGAATAAGCTTTTTCTTTCATATGTTTTTTGTTTAACCTACGGTTAATAACATGTTCTAACTGAAACAAGTACTTTTACTGTCTTTTAGTATGGGTAAAGTGTACAATTTTATCGTTGAATATTGCGAATTTTACAATATATCGCCATTTTTTGTCATAGCGCTCTTAATTAAATATGAGACAAAAAAAATGTAACAGTTTCATGAAAATATAGCAAAGTTTGACTTACCTGCGGACGTGTTGATTTACAGCATTCATTGCGCCAAGAAGAGGCTTGTTTGAGTTCGTGCGAATGCCGTTTGGACTACTACCAACGCACCTTATTGAATACCGACGTCTTCTTTTGACTTTGCAAAGTTTGAGTTACCTCCGGACGTGTTGGTTGACGGGCACGGAGCACCCTGCCGAGGGGCATTTGGAGTCGCTGTTGAAACAGTACTTGTCCAGGAACGCGCCCAGCGTGATGTCGTTGCGCCCGTACATCTCCATTGTCACTATCCTGAAACAACAGATTACGTTTTTAAACATTTGTAGTGTGTGTAACACACCTTACACACCTGACCCACCGAAGTGCATAGCATACTATATAATGTCATTGTTACTTAACTCTTTCACTGACAGTGCTCCGCCTGTCGACGTACTGTCTGAAAATACATAATTATGCGGGTATGTCCTTTCTGCGGCAGTAGTTCGGCTGTCGACGTAGTGTCAGCGAATGTGTTAATACACAATAAAAGTATACTCTATCTGAAGCAGTTCTTTTTTTTTATATTATAGGACATTCTTACACAGATTGACTGAGGCTCACGGTAAGCTCAAGAAGGCTTGTGTTGTGGGTACTCAGACAACGATATACATAATATATAAATACTTATATACTTATATACATAGAAAACATCCATGACTCAGGAACAAATATCTGTGCTCATCACACAAATAAATGCCCTTACCGGGATTCGAACCCGGGACCGCGGCGCAGCAGGCAGGGTCACTACCGACTGCGCCAGACCGGTCGTCTGGTATTTACTCTCCACATCACATGGCGACCCTGCCAGTGCGACCGCGCCAGCCAGTCCAATGAGCAACTCTTAGAATGCTTCAAGTTTTATACAGTTTCATTCCGTGATTTAAATCGTGTTAGTGGAGTGAAAATAAATCTAATCTGATTTATTTTTGACCCTATGGCGAAATATTATAAAGTGAGCGATCTTGTTAGAACGCGTGAGAGAGACCGGCACACTTTATATTTCGCCAATGTTACCCAACACGGGTCAGAGTGTGTACCCACCACGGGTTGACGCAGAAGTCGGGCTTGTTGGGCGACTTGGGGCTGTAGCTGTAGAGTAGGACAGTCAGCTGCTGGTGGTGGTCGGGGCACAGCGGGTCCCGTTCTTCCGGCGCCGGCTCCGGCTCCGGCGAGCCGGGCGCTGCCGGCCGCTTCACCACCGACGGCTTGTACATCGGGCATTCCGCTGGAACGAACACATTATGACAGGCTTTTTAAAAAATTGTGGGTAAACAGTGGAGTTTTTGATACCTATGTTTTAACAGCCCGTGAAATTTCAAAACGGTCGTAGGTTTTCGGGTGAAATCGTATATTATGTAATTGTAAAATGGAGATTGACATTATCTTATTCCCGT
Source organism: Leguminivora glycinivorella (assembly GCF_023078275.1). Taxonomy (NCBI): domain Eukaryota; kingdom Metazoa; phylum Arthropoda; class Insecta; order Lepidoptera; family Tortricidae; genus Leguminivora; species Leguminivora glycinivorella. The sequence goes on from NC_062982.1 coordinate 251,042, forward strand.
ATTGCTCTAAAATCCCTCTAGCTCCAAAAGACCCCTTTGTAATTTTACTTTTTTTTGAGGGATAGTCACAAAAATTGTGTGGTAGTAAAATATTGAGCCAAATCATAACAGCACCTTTGGCATATCAAAGTACTTTATATCAGAGTTGAACGATGTGTCAGTACAAGTAAAGTTAACCCTAGGCCACTTTACAACTATGTCAAAATGACAAGCAGTAAGAGATTTCTTACAATCTGATTTATAACGTCACTGTGACACAGTTGTACAGTGGCCTAGGGCTCCAATTGGTCGACAGCACATACGAGTGTGTTGATCTTCGAGCTGGCAGCCGGTGGCGCGGTAGTGCGCAAGCGAGGCCTTGAGCGCGGGATCCTCCGCCGTCGCCGTGATCGGCTGCGTCACGAACGGGTGCCGCTCCTAAAATTACAGCCGATTTTATACGACGCAACACATTTCTCAAGCGATAAATGTGATAAAGCATCTAGTTACGTTTGGCAAATAATTAAGATTAGGTAATTAATTAATCCACGTAAAAGTAACGCGAGTCACGACTTCATCGAGTTTTTATTTGAACTACAGCTGCAAATGAAAGGATCTAGGCATATATCGGGAAAGTAACACTTATTTAGAGATAGATTATCACCTGAACTCGTATCGTGAATAAATTGAACATGCCATAAAATCGTGAGTCACGTGACTCTCGCCGCGGATTGACCCTGAACATAAACAATAAACACGAAAGTGTGCAGAATCGTTCGTCAGCTATCGGTTACAGTTGGATTTTCTGACAAATCATAGGGACGTCGCGTTTAGTGTTCGCGAGGAGCCGCCACTAAAAAGACAGCGAGCCACTTTGAGGTCCATCGCGCTACGTTTCGGGTTTTTACACCGGCGTCAACCGGCGGACAAGGATCGGGCTAGCGGGAGATGCGGGCGTACAGTGTGAGAGCGGAGAAGCACTGCCGCAAGCGGGCCGGGGACATGACATAGCGAGCGGAGTCACCTTGAGGTCCATGACGCTGTGTCGGACGCGGCTGTAGCGGCGCGCGGGGCGCGGCGTGCCGGCGGGCGCGGCGCGGCGCGGGGCGCGGGCGCGCGGGGCGCGGGGCGCGGGAAGTAGCGGCGGAGTCACCTTGAGGTCCATGACGCTGTGTCGGACGCGGCTGTAGCGGCGCGCGGGGCGCGGCGTGCCGGCGGGGCGCGGCGCGGGGCGCGGGCGCGCGGGGAGCGCGGGGCGCGGGAAGTAGCGGCGGAGTCACCTTGAGGTCCATGACGCTGTGTCGCACGCGGCTGTAGCGGCGCGCGGGGCGCGGCGTGCCGGCGGGGCGCGGCGCGGGGCGCGGGCGCGCGGGGCGCGGGGCGCGGGAAGTAGCGGCGGAGTCACCTTGAGGTCCATGACGCTGTGTCGCACGCGGCTGTAGCGGCGCGCGGGGCGCGGCGTGCCGGCGGGGCGCGCGCGCGCGGGCGCGCGGGGGCGCGCGCGCGGGTAGCGCGGGGCGCGGGAAGTAGCGGCGGAGTCACCTTGAGGTCCATGACGCTGTGTCGCACGCGGCTGTAGCGGCGCGCGGGGCGCGGCGTGCCGGCGGGGCGCGGCGCGGGGCGCGGGCGCGCGGGGAGCGCGGGGCGCGGGAAGTAGCGGCGGAGTCACCTTGAGGTCCATGACGCTGTGTCGCACGCGGCTGTAGCGGCGCGCGGGGCGCGGCGTGCCGGCGGGGCGCGGCGCGGGGCGCGGGCGCGCGGGGAGCGCGGGGCGCGGGAAGTAGCGGCGGAGTCACCTTGAGGTCCATGACGCTGTGTCGCACGCGGCTGTAGCGGCGCGCGGGGCGCGGCGTGCCGGCGGGCGCGGCGCGGGGCGCGGGCGCGCGGGGAGCGCGGGGCGCGGGAAGTAGCGGCGGAGTCACCTTGAGGTCCATGACGCTGTGTCGCACGCGGCTGTAGCGGCGCGCGGGGCGCGGCGTGCCGGCGGGGCGCGGCGCGGGGCGCGGGCGCGCGGGGAGCGCGGGGCGCGGGAAGTAGCGGCGGAGTCACCTTGAGGTCCATGACGCTGTGTCGCACGCGGCTGTAGCGGCGCGCGGGGCGCGGCGTGCCGGCGGGGCGCGGCGCGGGGCGCGGGCGCGCGGGGAGCGCGGGGCGCGGGAAGTAGCGGCGGAGTCACCTTGAGGTCCATGACGCTGTGTCGCACGCGGCTGTAGCGGCGCGCGGGGCGCGGCGTGCCGGCGGGGCGCGGCGCGGGGCGCGGGCGCGCGCGGGCGCGCGGGAGCGCGGGGCGCGGGAAGTAGCGGCGGAGTCACCTTGAGGTCCATGACGCTGTGTCGCACGCGGCTGTAGCGGCGCGCGGGGCGCGGCGTGCCGGCGGGGCGCGGCGCGGGCGCGCGGGCGCGCGGGTCGAGCGCGGGGCGCGGGAAGTAGCGGCGGAGTCACCTTGAGGTCCATGACGCTGTGTCGCACGCGGCTGTAGCGGCGCGCGGGGCGCGGCGTGCCGGCGGGGCGCGGCGCGGGGCGCGGGCGCGCGGGGAGCGCGGGGCGCGGGAAGTAGCGGCGGAGTCACCTTGAGGTCCATGACGCTGTGTCGCACGCGGCTGTAGCGGCGCGCGGGGCGCGGCGTGCCGGCGGGGCGCGGCGCGGGGCGCGGGCGCGCGGGGAGCGCGGGGCGCGGGAAGTAGCGGCGGAGTCACCTTGAGGTCCATGACGCTGTGTCGCACGCGGCTGTAGCGGCGCGCGGGGCGCGGCGTGCCGGCGGGGCGCGGCGCGGGGCGCGGGCGCGCGGGGAGCGCGGGGCGCGGGAAGTAGCGGCGGAGTCACCTTGAGGTCCATGACGCTGTGTCGCACGCGGCTGTAGCGGCGCGCGGGGCGCGGCGTGCCGGCGGGGCGCGGCGCGGGGCGCGGGCGCGCGGGGAGCGCGGGGCGCGGGAAGTAGCGGCGGAGTCACCTTGAGGTCCATGACGCTGTGTCGCACGCGGCTGTAGCGGCGCGCGGGGCGCGGCGTGCCGGCGGGGCGCGGCGCGGGGCGCGGGCGCGCGGGGAGCGCGGGGCGCGGGAAGTAGCGGCGGAGTCACCTTGAGGTCCATGACGCTGTGTCGCACGCGGCTGTAGCGGCGCGCGGGGCGCGGCGTGCCGGCGGGGCGCGGCGCGGGGCGCGGGCGCGCGGGGAGCGCGGGGCGCGGGAAGTAGCGCCGCAGGGGGCAGCGCCGCCCCGCCTCCGTGTCGAGGAAGGGCGGCGGGATGATCACGTGCGGAGACATCGACAGCACCGTGTCGTCCGTCGACCATCTGCCGAATACCGAGCGAGGAGATGACGCTACCCGGCGATCGGGCAGGCGAACACTGTCAAGCGATAGACCGTGTTCGCCCGCCCGAGATAGATATATAACGTCGGGCCGTCCCTTTCGCACTACTCGTAAGTGTAGTAGGGACGCACCGATACATAGTTTATCCGACTGATGTGCTTGTAACGTAGCAGATTTTTTTGATAGTCGGAATTAATATTTTGGATAGATTTAATTTTTGAATGAAACACTTCCTTCTCGTTCATTGCATTATCTGTTGCACTTCAAATGCACATATTTATGTTTATCTGTTGTAGGGTTGCCATACAACAAGTATTATTCGAAATTGTAGGTATTTTGGCTGTCATTCCAGAAAAACTTTGTATTATTTTGATATTAGTTAAGTATTGGTTTTTGGAAAATATAATATTTTAGAAACATGATAACAAAAGTTATCATAGGTTTTTTAAGACTGTTTCTGGAATGACATTTGTTGGGTTTTGTTTACTTCAAGGTCTGATACAGAAACTGGAGTAATTTTCATTTAATGAATTAGAGTATTTTATTGTTTATTCGTTTGCCACCCGGCTTTTGTTTTGGGTCCTTTAAATTCGAGATCATTCAGTGCGCCGTTCTTTCTGTGACGAGATCCTCTTGTATAGTGATCGGACGGCCGTATAAGGGCCTGGAGCCCGGCATGCCACGTGCTGCCGTGGCGTTCCATATTTTGTGTGGTGCGTTCTGTCAGTCTGAGTAAGTAGATTTCTTTGTGAGCTTTTGATATTTCCATGGCGTGAAACGTGGAGAGATTCTTAACCATAAATTGGTTTATTTCCAGCTGGCAGAAACATGCTAAGGGTGGGAGTGCTCCTTGGAGATCCTCGGTCTGCAGTCTGCAGGTCTCCGGTGAGCTCGCTTACATTTTTTTGTTTAGTCTATCACAGTGTGTGAGGGCACTCGACTAATGTGACCAATTTATTTGTTTCATAGGAGTCGGGAAGAAGTAAAGAATTAGAGAATTGCAGAAGTAGATAATTAAACAAGAACCTTTACAATTTTGATGTGCAAGGAAACTTCTTTGGCTTACTGGCGCAAGGTGTCTTTGGACCTTGTTTTCGTATGGAAGGGTCAGCCCTGTCCACGTGGCGAGGGGGCGTCAGCACCGGAGTCCGGGGAGCAGCCGGCTCATCCCTGACAAGGTGTGTCTCCTGCCCGTCTCCTGCCCGTTTCCTGCCGGTAGTGCTGTGTAATTCAGGTTTTAATTTCTGTGTAAAGTAATTTCTGATTTCATTTATTTTGAGAATTCTGGTGCATAACTTTAGGTAAATTCATATTTAGTTTTTGTAGAATAAATGGTTGTAAGAAACCTTTTTCCTGGACCCTCTTAAAGCGGCCCAGCTTTACCACTGAGCGTAGTTCATATTTTCATATGGTGTCTAATTTAGTATTTCGGGAAACATTAAATGAAACCTTTCTGTAGGCAAGAGTTTATTTATAATTAATAAAGTTATAAAATGTGATATTGTTTAATTTGTTTCTCCTCTGGCTTTCCTCCAGCAAGTATAGAGACACCATTTAGCTTTTGTTTTATTATAAATTTTGTGCTAACGTGGGTGTATTTACTTTGAACTAGCCGGAGCTTTCCATTCTATTTTATTTACCCCCCATCAAATACACCTCCGTTACACTGGCGCCCAACGTGGGGCAATTTTAAATTGTTTCTTTTTTGGTTATTTCGGTTTTTTGTTATGGCATGTTATGGTTGTGAACATAAGTTTTGGTAGGTTTTTTTAATGAGGTTAACGCCCTCCCCTACTCAATTACGTTTCGTTTTCGCGGTTGTTCGTGAAGAGTGTTGGATATTAATGGTAGAATATCCAATCACGACTCATGTTCGGAAAGTGGTGGACAGATGTGACTGCTTCCACTACGATTTTTTTTGTTATGAGAGAGGCATGGAAGGTATGAATGCGTGAGGTATGGTAAACACGGAAGATATGATGTATGGCTACTTTATATGAGTGATGTTTGTCAGGGGCGACACAACCTGGCTCACTTTTAGGTTTGAGCGGTCCTTAACATGGCCAAATTGGGTGTTCTGTAGTAGGTGGGTATCGGGTGCTTACCACACCCGAGCACGGTTTGTGCATTTTTGCGTATTTGTGGCTACGCAGTTTGGTCGGTTTGGTGTGGAGAGCCAGCAGTCACCCATTTTCAGGGGCTGTTTTTTTTGTTTCGGGCTCTCATTTTTGGGCCATATCGACCGCGGTACACCGATTGGTGGTACCTTTTTGTGATTATCGTGCTGGCGGGTTCAACGGCCATTTTTCGGCGTTGGAACGACACACGGAGTTTGTTGCCACGTCTTTACCCGACTTCGTAGGAAGAAGGGTAATGTTTTGTTTAGCCTACTACAGACATGCAATTGTTTTGAATTTTTTTGAGTTTAGCTACAGCCAAATGGTTGTAGGTATGGTTTTGGTTTTGATTTTTTTTTGCCAGGGTTAGGTGAGAACCACACCTGCGAGGAGTTGAGTGCAACTTTAAATTGTTTTTAGATTTGGGGTCTCGTCGTCAACGTAGTTAGTTTTTTTGGTATTTTTAGGGAGAGTTGGCACAGATTGGTGTGTCCAATTCAACCATACATAGATTTTTTGGTAACTAGCTTTTTTAGTTTGTTCACCTGAAGGGTTGAGACAAGTAGGTGTCGTCAACCTGTAGGGCTGTAACAATGATTTTGGTTTAGTTTTGGAAGTTATAGTCGGAAGACTATAACTTTGGTTTCGCCCGGTCTAGCTGAGTTTTTTTTTTTGGGAATGCTGAACATCGGTCCTGGCGGTTGGTTTTTTTGGTTTTCTCAGCACAACAAGCTTTATTGCAAGTTGCACTGAGAAGGCAAACGGTTTGTTCACTGTTTTGGAAATTAGCGGAGGTTTTTTTCTATATGCAGCGCAGTTGGCCGCATAGTTTTTTTTCACCCTCCGAGGGTTGACGCGGGTTCGAGATTTTTTTTAAATATTTTTTTTTGTGGTTAAACAGTAGTTTTGCTTGTTTTTAAATACCTTTTGGTATAATTTTGTAGATTTTGGGGGATTTTTTTTTGAGATTTTGCAGTCTCGAACTTGCGTCAGGTTTTTTTGATTCTGATATTTTTTTGGTAGGTTTAGTTTTCTTGCCTTCAGATTTTGTTTCTTTTTTTTGATGAAAGTCGCTGAGGACAGCGAGCGGTTCACCTACGTTGAACCTTAAATCGGGAAGGGGGGTATTGTAACGTAGCAGATTTTTTTGATAGTCGGAATTAATATTTTGGATAGATTTAATTTTTGAATGAAACACTTCCTTCTCGTTCATTGCATTATCTGTTGCACTTCAAATGCACATATTTATGTTTATCTGTTGTAGGGTTGCCATACAACAAGTATTATTCGAAATTGTAGGTATTTTGGCTGTCATTCCAGAAAAACTTTGTATTATTTTGATATTAGTTAAGTATTGGTTTTTGGAAAATATAATATTTTAGAAACATGATAACAAAAGTTATCATAGGTTTTTTAAGACTGTTTCTGGAATGACATTTGTTGGGTTTTGTTTACTTCAAGGTCTGATACAGAAACTGGAGTAATTTTCATTTAATGAATTAGAGTATTTTATTGTTTATTCGTTTGCCACCCGGCTTTTGTTTTGGGTCCTTTAAATTCGAGATCATTCAGTGCGCCGTTCTTTCTGTGACGAGATCCTCTTGTATAGTGATCGGACGGCCGTATAAGGGCCTGGAGCCCGGCATGCCACGTGCTGCCGTGGCGTTCCATATTTTGTGTGGTGCGTTCTGTCAGTCTGAGTAAGTAGATTTCTTTGTGAGCTTTTGATATTTCCATGGCGTGAAACGTGGAGAGATTCTTAACCATAAATTGGTTTATTTCCAGCTGGCAGAAACATGCTAAGGGTGGGAGTGCTCCTTGGAGATCCTCGGTCTGCAGTCTGCAGGTCTCCGGTGAGCTCGCTTACATTTTTTTGTTTAGTCTATCACAGTGTGTGAGGGCACTCGACTAATGTGACCAATTTATTTGTTTCATAGGAGTCGGGAAGAAGTAAAGAATTAGAGAATTGCAGAAGTAGATAATTAAACAAGAACCTTTACAATTTTGATGTGCAAGGAAACTTCTTTGGCTTACTGGCGCAAGGTGTCTTTGGACCTTGTTTTCGTATGGAAGGGTCAGCCCTGTCCACGTGGCGAGGGGGCGTCAGCACCGGAGTCCGGGGAGCAGCCGGCTCATCCCTGACAAGGTGTGTCTCCTGCCCGTCTCCTGCCCGTTTCCTGCCGGTAGTGCTGTGTAATTCAGGTTTTAATTTCTGTGTAAAGTAATTTCTGATTTCATTTATTTTGAGAATTCTGGTGCATAACTTTAGGTAAATTCATATTTAGTTTTTGTAGAATAAATGGTTGTAAGAAACCTTTTTCCTGGACCCTCTTAAAGCGGCCCAGCTTTACCACTGAGCGTAGTTCATATTTTCATATGGTGTCTAATTTAGTATTTCGGGAAACATTAAATGAAACCTTTCTGTAGGCAAGAGTTTATTTATAATTAATAAAGTTATAAAATGTGATATTGTTTAATTTGTTTCTCCTCTGGCTTTCCTCCAGCAAGTATAGAGACACCATTTAGCTTTTGTTTTATTATAAATTTTGTGCTAACGTGGGTGTATTTACTTTGAACTAGCCGGAGCTTTCCATTCTATTTTATTTACCCCCCATCAAATACACCTCCGTTACATGCTACGCCCGCAAAACTCTCTATATCGAAAGATTTGTTTGATTTATTAGATTATCAAATCGACATAAATAGACATCGAGAAAGCTTCTGTACTTACAATGTAACAAACGATCGCTAATCATAAATTTTACAGAACCTCAGGTAAATGAGAAAATATACCAACAGGAGAAAAATTGTCAAAATCGCGTCTACTAGAGGAAAATAATTGAGGAAGCCAAAAGCCACAAAGGGTCATAGCGCCATCGGAACTGAGTAAGCGAGTACTCATAAATCTTTCGAATTTCTTAAGTATTTTTAGTCACTAACCTGTCCGCGTGTGTGTCCGCTTGTAAACTATCTTCAGCCAAAAACACATCATCATCAACAGCAGACCGCAGCGGGTCACTGAAGTCCCTGATAGGAACTCCGCTCACGCGCTCACTTTCCGAGCGATTAAACTTACTTTGAAGAGGGTCTATAAAATCAGTGCTCTTATCTTCCACATTTTCTTCAGCGACTACTTTATCTTCAGCTGAATCTTCGTTACTTGTATTATCTTTGACAGTTGGTATTTTATCATTAGAAGATGGAATATCTTCATCGGTAACTGTTACTTTGTCATCAGGAGCCAAATCTTTACCTGTTTTATTTTGAGTCGTTGAAACATTTTCATCTGTGAAATCTTTTTTAACATCTGGGGTATTTTCATCACTGTTTATTGCTTTAAGAGATGTTGCATTTTTAGACGTAACTTTCTCATTCGCAGCTGATATTTTATCATCAGCAAATGAAACTCTGCTTTCTTTGACAAGTTTATTTTCACTAGCAAAAGCATCATCATCAATAGCCCTATCATCCACGGCGGCGAACACACTGTCATCGGTGGCGAATTCTGTTTCTTGTGTAGTTTGTTGATCTTTAGGTTCGTGTGGGTGGACGTCGTCGAAGGCGCCGGGGTCCGGCAGCGCGGCCTCCACGTCGGCGAGGAAGGCTTTCTCCAGTTTCCAGTTGTAGCAGGCTCGCAACATAAACCTGTGTAAGTTTTTATTAGACTTAGGGCCACTTGCACCAACGAAAATGGTGCTTTTAAAGGTGATTTTATATGGAATTCGATAGATGACAGCCCACTAACCCTGAGTTAAGTGGTCGGTGCAAGTGGGCCTTAGATATTGTGTGAGTGAGTTTAGTAAAACGTCCCCGGTTTTGTCAGTCTAAAATATATAAAAGAAGAAACTGACTAACTGACATATCAACGCACAGCCGAAACCGCTGGTCCTAGATATTCCAAATTTGGCACGTAGGTTCCTTATAAGGTGTAGAGGAGCACTAAGAAATGATTTTTCAAAATTCACCTCCTGAGGGGGTGAAATGGGGGTCCAAAGTTTGTATGGGAGAACTAGATTAGTACGCGGGCGAAGCCGCGGGAAAAAGCTAGTTTATTCATATAAAGATACAAACAAATCTCGTCTTTATGGTAAGCGACAAAGTGGGACATTTTACTAAATAGTAACTCATATTATGTTCGGTGCTTTAACTTAATTCGTCACTTTCGTCAGAGGTCTTAGTGGTGTTTGATCATATTTTTATTTGTCTTTTACTTAGACAAAGATTGTCTACACTGGCTTAAACTTTCACGATTATTACACACTAAAACAAGACTAAAACATTAAACGATACGCGATAAAGTCCCAATTTAAAAGTTATTAAAAACGAATGGCTCTGGGAGCTGTAGACCTTCGCGACATACTTAGAAACTGCAAAAGTGAAAAATATTTAGAGTAATTATCAGCGTAAAGTGTCGATAGTCTTAAGCGCCACTTAAGCCCTGTATGACAATTTCCGCATCATACAAAATTTCCAAAAACTGTGTCAAAAAAATTTTGGTTAATCATAAAATCTGGTCACAAAATTTCATGAGAATCGGTTGAGAATTGCGACCTGTTGAGAAGACATCCGGACATACAAAAGCAAATCACGAATTAAAACATAGACCTATGCTCTTGCTGCGGTCAATTAGCTACTGACGTAAGTGACGACGAAAAAAAAACTTATTTTATAAAGTTTTTTTTCGTCTTTACGAATGGAAGTGTCCAAGACAACAGTAGTACTACAATACCGTGCCTCTTGGGTTTTAGAGAAGCTTACTTGACGACTCGTTTGACGCGCGCCAGCTCCGCCGTGCTCGCGCCGCGCAGCAGGATGCAGCAGCCGAGAGCTGGCTCCACGCAGCCTTCTAGGGACATCAGCGTCTTGCTGGGGTCTGATAAGGAGACGAAACAATGTTAACATGTGTCTAAGATAGCAATAGCAAATTAATGTTATTCGCTTATGTTTATAAGGCTGGTTTCGCCTTAATAAACCGTTTCTATCCTTGCGACATTCCTACTATAATATACTTTACAATATATTAAATAAACTCTCTTCTGAACTCTTTCTTCAACCTCAGTAGCTAGAGCTACATTAGCAGCCCTAAGAAAGTCTCGCACAGGACTGTATACTTACAAGTAGTAACGGCGAAGCGTTTACACGAGCCCAGCCTCGGTATAGCGATCCTAGCGTCCACTGACGCCACTAGATCAGCCCTTACACTCCTAGCCACCCTCCTGAGCGCGCGCTCGCCCACGCCGGTGGCTAGAGCCACGTGCGCGGCGCGCAGCGCGTCCTGCACGGGGCGCGCCACGGCGCCGCGCACCAGCACCACGTCGGGCCGCAGCGCCGTGATGCGCGCCGCGCACCGCACCAGGTACTCTTGCTCCTGCGAGTATACAATTATACTTCATTCTACACTCTGTACTGAACGGGAACACTCCAATTTATTGGAGCTCATGTTTTTTATGAGATAGGAGGCAAATGAGCGATCACTGCGGGCTATGGACACCCGAAATACCAGGCAGGCAAGCATGGTCGCGCGATAGACGATAAAACATATAGTCGTCCTTTTCGCACTTATATATAGTGCGAAAAGGACGGTCTGACGTTTTATTCTTTTATCATTTATCGCGCGACTATATTATCGATGCTGAAGTATGTATTTTACAACTCTTCTTTTTCTGCACAAATTCTATTTTCTCACATAACATGGCTGCAAAATCTCGTATCCGAATGATATTTTTGCCTCTCAAGATAGATCGGATTTCTCTAGCGCATTGTTAGTACCTATAAATAAATGATAACTCCACAATATATTCAAAATAAAAATACCTGTAAATAATTTTCAGTAGTTGTAGAGTACATAATAGCATGTAATTACCTGTAGCAACACAGGTTCCAGCGAAGTTAGTTTCCCTTCTACCCGCTGGTACGCGATGGAGCAGTCCAGCAACAGAACAGTCGGGTTTTCGATCTCCTGCGGCATGCCCCTACACATAAACATTTGTTTACAAAATGGTTGCCTTGGAACGTACAAAATAATACATTACGATACAAGTGCGAATAAGAGGAAGTTCGAAACGAGTGGCGATAAATTAAAACGCGACCGAAAGGAAACGACACGAGTTACGAATTTCCATTTCACACGTGTATCGTACGACGTTTTTCAGTACAGATCGCAATCCAAAGTTTCAACCTGAAAAGAAATGAACCACTTCTCGCGTAAAAAAGCACCATCTGTATCTGTACTGAAAAGAGTGTTTTGAATGGACACGAGTCGTGTATCGTACGACGTTTTTGAGTACTGATGGCCCTCTGAAGTTTCAACGTGATTATAAATGAACCACCATCCATTTCTTTTGCGAACCGCCAAGGAGTGGAATGCCCTGCCTGCCTGCACAGTCTGTCTGCCTGCATCATCACCTACCAGCAGCCTCTCTAGCACAAATTGCCATGTCGCGCGCGACTTCATACTTGAAGTCGCGCTTGATGTATGGACTCGCGCGCGACAAGGCAAGTTGTGCTAAAGGGTTAGGTGTGATCATGGTCAAAAAACCAATTGGAGAAGTGTTACGTGTCACGATCTTTGTTAGATAAATGGTGGAGTTCACCTGTGAGCCACGTTCTTGGTGAGCACGACGCCGGGCACGAGGCAGCTGTCGCGCGCGTGCCCGTCGCGCAGCTTCTTCACCTGCACGTAGTTGCGGACGTCGATGTCGCTGCTGTGCATGTCTGAAACAACCATTTTTATCTACTCAAAAACCTCACGACTTTCACAGAATATCCGTATGATAATCAGGTAAAACGGTAAGAGACTCTCAATCCGCAGGTCGCGGGTTCGAACCCCGGGTCGTACCAATTAGTTTTTCGGAACTTATGTGCGAAATATCAAATATTTGCCAGTCGCTTTTCGGTGAAAGAAAACATCGTGAGGAAGCCGGGCTAATCTGCGGTAGCTGAACATTTGCTACAGTCGGGTCGGGACCAAACCACTGAATCGGGCTCCTAAGTCCCAAAATTCTATCAACGGAACGTCTGTTCTACAGTTTCTACACTCTACAGCAGAAAACTAAGTGATGCGATTGAAATTAGAAAGCATCTAAATTTCAACCAGAATGCGGGGCAGGGAATTTCTTCTTCGTAGAATCTAGTAATTAGCAAATGCAAGCGTGAAAAAACACCTAGGGACACTGATATCGTGAGTGTTGTGTGTAGGCAAAGTGACAACCCTAGCGCAAAAGTGAATAATCAAGAACAAGTGCGGGTAGTTCGAGAAACTCGCGCGGCTAGAAGATGTTGATGCAATTCCTTGCCAGTCTACCCGTGACCACGAACATAATTGACGACCGGTCTGGCGCAGTCAGTAGTAACCCTGCCTGCTGCGCCGCGGTCCCGGGTTCGAATCCCGGTAAGGGCATTTATTTGTGTGATGAGCCAGATATTTGTTCCTGAGTCATGGATGTTTTCTATGTATATAAGTATTTATATATTATATATATCGTTGTCTGAGTACCCACAACACAAGCCTTCTTGAGCTTACCGTGGGGCTCAGTCAATCTGTGTAAGAATGTCCTATAATATTTATTTATTTATTTATTTATTTATAATGTGATGTTCGAAACGTCGGGCCAAATATAAATGTAAGTATTTACGCGATTAAGTCCCGTTTAGTTCTAAAATTATAAAACTTAGAGCTTAGTCGGTAGGTTTAGGCACTGGTCCCACCAAGAACAAGTAAGCTATGAGCTATCAAAGACGAACAAAAGATAGTCGCTCCCGTGTCAATAGAGGTAAAAGAGAGAGCAAGCAATTTGTAGCTCATAGCTTGGCTACGAACTACAACTCGCTCGCGCTGTGATCGCTTTTTATTTACACGGGAGCGACTATCTTTTGTTCGTTTTTATAGCCGATAGCTCATAGCTTACTTGTTCTTGGTGGGACCAGTGCCTTAGAATCTCACCTGGCATGGTGGCTTCCGCCCCCGCCATACACAGCGGCAACAGGACGTCTAACCAAGAAGCACTGAGTGCTTCGGCTGAGAGCCACTGCCTCATCAGCAGTTCCAGGTGCTCTTGGCCCTTCGCTGCGATGCGCGGGCACAGGGCTTGACTAGGACCTGCGAAAGGATATGGCACGATAATATTTATACTCTAAACTCATTGGAACTCCAATAAATAATTACAAGCACGCAAGAACTTAATCTATTGTATTTAACTACACTGCCTATCATATAGTAGGTAATAAATATACTTTAATACTCTTATTGTAACTCGATTTTTGTAAATTGGAGAACTATAGGTCTATAATTAATTAAATTTTGGCAATATAGCTAAGTTTACATATGTATATTGTATGACTGTTTGTTCTTTAATAAATTAAAAAAAAAAAAGAACGACATATTTGAATTTTATTCAGAGTGGTAATATTGGAATCGTTCGATTATTCGAAGAATCTAAAAGCAACTTAGGCCGTTGTAAAACACATAATTAATGTGGAACATAACATAACCCATGGAAACCTGGCTGGCAATCATGGTCGCGAGATAAATGATTAAACATCAGGCCGTCCCTATCACACTACTTGTAAGTGTTGCCTGGTGAAATTAATGAATGAAAATGGTCCCACGATGGATGATTGTCCGGTATGAATAACGTGAGAAGGTTTTCCCGCTGTAAGTACTGACTACCCAAAATTCATCCACAATTTATAAATTTGATTTGATCATGAATTCATCCATCATTAGTGATGTGCAAGTTGCGGAAACTTTCCAAACAAATCTTAAATTTCTTGAAAAATTCACGAAACTTTCACGAAAAATAAAGGGAATTTAAATTTATGAAATGGAAAGTTTCCATCCATACAAATGTCCATACAAAGTATGGGGAGTTTCCGAAGTTTTCCTATGTGAACATGTCAGAATTTTGGAAACTTTCCGTCGGCACATCAATCATAAAATAAATTAATAGAATCGATGGAATCAGGCGTTACATTGTGGAAATCTATGATAGGGTCAAAAAGATTTAGTAAAAACGTCACTTCTGTGGACAATATTATAAAAGTTAACGACTCTGGTACATTCGTATCCCGTTTTTCGTATTTGAGTGTCAAGAACTAAAAAATGTTTCCCGTCATTAGAATGTCGTCTAAAAATTATCACTAGATTTTCTTAACTTTTGTAATGTCCACAGGAGAGATATAACCAATTAATTACCCATACATTAAAATCTGTTTGACCCGATAGTCAAAATTTACATTTTGAGAAATCGATTTACAATTTTACAGTCAGTAGAAATGGAACATTTTTTTATTTTATCATAGCAACACTTACTGTTTTCATATAGAAGTGACTCAATAGTTGCCACATGCAAAACAGTTTACATAGACGGTGGCGCCTCTATTCATATCTACTCTATTTTGCAGGGCTGTATATGATTATATAGTCTGGCAAGTTAGCGTTTTCATTAAAAAAATGTCGCAAATTTTGAGTGCAGTTTTATGTTGCTAAAGTGAGTGAATGATTTACCTTCGCTGTGTTCCAAGTTGGGCGTTTCCTCTTCACTCGAAGGCGACGATTTGGGCTCTGGAGACAAGACGTGACATGGACATGACCCACACAACACAACCATGATACCCATTAGAGATGTGTCAACCCGGTTTGCCAACCCGGTTCAAACCGAGTTAGGCTCAACTCGGCCCGACTCGGTTTGACAGTTCACCAAACCGGTTCGAACGAGCAGACGGAACGCAGCCGAACGAACGTACCGATCGGTCCCCCTCCCACATGACTCAACTCGAAAATGTTGATAACGAAACCGGCAATATCGGTATCGGAACTGCAAGCCAGCGAGTGCAAGCAGGATAGCTGTACTTTCGCGCGGAAGTGGCGCCACGGCCAGAATCTGAAACACACTCCCGATCCGCCCGACCGTGCTCGCTTTGGTTTGAAATCAATTATAACAGATGGTGCTCTTTTTCCTAATAATAAATGGGGAAATATAACAGTTTACAACTGTAATTAAATGCTCCCGCTATTCTGCCGTTGCCGCCCGATATTCTGTGAATTCTGTCTCCGTTACGAATATTTTGATGAAATGAAATATATTTATTTGCATTAATTTAGTTTCAGTTTAGCTCGTTCAAACACAACTTTAATTTTAAATAAATAAAAAAACACACGTTTATATCCTGTGTTTCGGGCATAACTTGACTCGACTCAACCCGACCGACTTGATTCGTGTTCAATTTTGACGAATCGCTTCACACGGGCCAAACCTAACCGCTACATTAATACGCTAAGGACCGTCGTAGCAACTCGGTTTGGTCAAACCGGGTTGAAACCGGTTTACGTAGAAAATCAAACCGTTCAGCCCGGTTTGCGATATTTTCGGTTTGGCACATCTCTAATACCCATTACCATACCAACCCATCCCCACTTCTATCCTCGTAAGACCCACCATGGTTAGTTTCTCTATCTTTAATTTGAACCCTTTTCTATAAGTAAATTGGTAAACATTTGGTTTGTTCCAAAAACTAATGAAACAAAAAAAATTGCTACTTTATTAGGTTCATGGAAGTTGCAAATTAGATTGCAATAACTTTGTACATTGTAATGTATGTACATTGGGTCTTACGAGGCTATTCATTATTCTAGGAAAAATTCAGAATATTGTCACCTACAATAATATGTTGCTCTTTATATGAAAAATGTGTGACACGCTGACGTTTTAAACCAGAATTCAAACTAATAAAGGGAATAAAAATAAATACTGACCCGTTGTAAGCCTAACAGATAAACCATTATAAATATTGTTAAGTGGGAATAAATAATAATAAGTAGTATAATGTAGTTAAATAGTAATGCATGCTAATGTTAGTCTTCTAGCTGTCATCGTAAACATTAAAGCAAAACTTGTATCCCAGCCGGCCCAGCCTGTCTGGCTCGGTCGCGCCAATACGGAAGAGAGATAGAGATAGCTAGCTACGATAATGATATAGTCGTAAGCGTTTGTGCATTGACTACGTATACCCAGGTGTTCAAGATGAGTTACCTGGAGCATTAGTTTTGGGCGTCTTGGTGAGCCTGGCGGAGCTCTCGCCCAGGTCCAAGTCCAGGCAGTAGGACGACACGCTCTCCACCAGCCGACTCTGTGCTTGCTCCTCGTCCGATGCTGAAAGATGCACTAAATCATTTGGCAAGTTTTTGTAAATCTGGGTTCAGAACGTAACCAGATTCTAATTTCGTTTTTAAATGTCTAAGGATTCCGTTTGGCCACAAATTCCACAAGGTCTATACAGATTACATAACTAAATGTGTCAAGCAGGTATATTAGTAGCGCGTCGGGCACGCCGGTCACCAGCCGCCACTAGCGCTCGGCACGTGGCTCCTGCACTAGTGCAGTATACTCACGCGCGGTGTGGAGCGCGGCCCGGGGCCGGTACAGCGCGTAGTCGGCGAACGTGGGCGCCGCGTCGGGCACGCCGGTCACCAGCCGCCACTAGCGCTCGGCACGTGGCTCCTGCACTAGTGCAGTATACTCACGCGCGGTGTGGAGCGCGGCCCGGGGCCGGTACAGCGCGTAGTCGGCGAACGTGGGCGCCGCGTCGGGCACGCCGGTCACCAGCCGCCACTAGCGCTCGGCACGTGGCTCCTGCACTAGTGCAGTATACTCACGCGCGGTGTGGAGCGCGGCCCGGGGCCGGTACAGCGCGTAGTCGGCGAACGTGGGCGCCGCGTCGGGCACGCCGGTCACCAGCCGCCACTAGCGCTCGGCACGTGGCTCCTGCACTAGTGCAGTATACTCACGCGCGGTGTGGAGCGCGGCCCGGGGCCGGTACAGCGCGTAGTCGGCGAACGTGGGCGCCGCGTCGGGCACGCCGGTCACCAGCCGCCACTAGCGCTCGGCACGTGGCTCCTGCACTAGTGCAGTATACTCACGCGCGGTGTGGAGCGCGGCCCGGGGCCGGTACAGCGCGTAGTCGGCGAACGTGGGCGCCGCGTCGGGCACGCCGGTCACCAGCCGCCACTAGCGCTCGGCACGTGGCTCCTGCACTAGTGCAGTATACTCACGCGCGGTGTGGAGCGCGGCCCGGGGCCGGTACAGCGCGTAGTCGGCGAACGTGGGCGCCGCGTCGGGCACGCCGGTCACCAGCCGCCACTAGCGCTCGGCACGTGGCTCCTGCACTAGTGCAGTATACTCACGCGCGGTGTGGAGCGCGGCCCGGGGCCGGTACAGCGCGTAGTCGGCGAACGTGGGCGCCGCGTCGGGCACGCCGGTCACCAGCCGCCACTAGCGCTCGGCACGTGGCTCCTGCACTAGTGCAGTATACTCACGCGCGGTGTGGAGCGCGGCCCGGGGCCGGTACAGCGCGTAGTCGGCGAACGTGGGCGCCGCGTCGGGCACGCCGGTCACCAGCCGCCACTAGCGCTCGGCACGTGGCTCCTGCACTAGTGCAGTATACTCACGCGCGGTGTGGAGCGCGGCCCGGGGCCGGTACAGCGCGTAGTCGGCGAACGTGGGCGCCGCGTCGGGCACGCCGGTCACCAGCCGCCACTAGCGCTCGGCACGTGGCTCCTGCACTAGTGCAGTATACTCACGCGCGGTGTGGAGCGCGGCCCGGGGCCGGTACAGCGCGTAGTCGGCGAACGTGGGCGCCGCGTCGGGCACGCCGGTCACCAGCCGCCACTAGCGCTCGGCACGTGGCTCCTGCACTAGTGCAGTATACTCACGCGCGGTGTGGAGCGCGGCCCGGGGCCGGTACAGCGCGTAGTCGGCGAACGTGGGCGCCGCGTCGGGCACGCCGGTCACCAGCCGCCACTAGCGCTCGGCACGTGGCTCCTGCACTAGTGCAGTATACTCACGCGCGGTGTGGAGCGCGGCCCGGGGCCGGTACAGCGCGTAGTCGGCGAACGTGGGCGCCGCGTCGGGCACGCCGGTCACCAGCCGCCACTAGCGCTCGGCACGTGGCTCCTGCACTAGTGCAGTATACTCACGCGCGGTGTGGAGCGCGGCCCGGGGCCGGTACAGCGCGTAGTCGGCGAACGTGGGCGCCGCGTCGGGCACGCCGGTCACCAGCCGCCACTAGCGCTCGGCACGTGGCTCCTGCACTAGTGCAGTATACTCACGCGCGGTGTGGAGCGCGGCCCGGGGCCGGTACAGCGCGTAGTCGGCGAACGTGGGCGCCGCGTCGGGCACGCCGGTCACCAGCCGCCACTAGCGCTCGGCACGTGGCTCCTGCACTAGTGCAGTATACTCACGCGCGGTGTGGAGCGCGGCCCGGGGCCGGTACAGCGCGTAGTCGGCGAACGTGGGCGCCGCGTCGGGCACGCCGGTCACCAGCCGCCACTAGCGCTCGGCACGTGGCTCCTGCACTAGTGCAGTATACTCACGCGCGGTGTGGAGCGCGGCCCGGGGCCGGTACAGCGCGTAGTCGGCGAACGTGGGCGCCGCGTCGGGCACGCCGGTCACCAGCCGCCACTAGCGCTCGGCACGTGGCTCCTGCACTAGTGCAGTATACTCACGCGCGGTGTGGAGCGCGGCCCGGGGCCGGTACAGCGCGTAGTCGGCGAACGTGGGCGCCGCGTCGGGCACGCCGGTCACCAGCCGCCACTAGCGCTCGGCACGTGGCTCCTGCACTAGTGCAGTATACTCACGCGCGGTGTGGAGCGCGGCCCGGGGCCGGTACAGCGCGTAGTCGGCGAACGTGGGCGCCGCGTCGGGCACGCCGGTCACCAGCCGCCACTAGCGCTCGGCACGTGGCTCCTGCACTAGTGCAGTATACTCACGCGCGGTGTGGAGCGCGGCCCGGGGCCGGTACAGCGCGTAGTCGGCGAACGTGGGCGCCGCGTCGGGCACGCCGGTCACCAGCCGCCACTAGCGCTCGGCACGTGGCTCCTGCACTAGTGCAGTATACTCACGCGCGGTGTGGAGCGCGGCCCGGGGCCGGTACAGCGCGTAGTCGGCGAACGTGGGCGCCGCGTCGGGCACGCCGGTCAGCCACCCGCCGGACACTAAAGCCTGGCATATCGCTCGCGCTTGCGCCCTATACAAACATAAAAAAATGTTTACATGAAATCTATAAGCAACATTAAAAAAAAATTAAAAAGTCAGATCAAAAATTCTAAATAAATGTTTTGTTTGAAGCCAATGATTGACTAGAAGCGACGCAGGATCGAAGAAAATAGCAAGCTCTTGTTTCGGAGGCAAACACACTCTTCGGTTTGTTGAGTAAAATTAGTTCGCTTTTGGTTTAAGTTCAACAAAATTTATACTGTATATTCTCTATTAAAATAAAAATAATTAGTACCTATATTATAAGTATTCAGACTGTACTTCCATTTTGAATTAATTTCTCTTACACTTTTTAATGTATTTAACTACACTGCCTATCATATAGTAGGTAATAAATATACTTTAATACTCTTACTGTAACTCGATTTTTGTAAATTGGAGAACTATAGGTCTATAATTAATAAAATTTTGGCAATATAGCTAAGTTTACATATGTATATTGTATGACTGTTTGTTCTTTAATAAATTAAAAAAAAAAAAAAAAAAAATATGGTTCAAAGTCCACTGGGAGATGCATCGCGGGTGTTCAATGCTGAGGTATCTAATGAGGCACCTGTCCAGTTCACTTTAAAGGATGTCAAACTAGTTATACAGTCGATGACGAGGGGGAAGTCACCAGGACACGATGGACTCAGCATTGAGCATCTGCAGCATGCCGGTGATCACCTTCCACGGGTACTCAAAATGTTTTTTAACCTATGCATGAGCCATTGCTACCTTCCAGATGACCTTATGAGGACTATTGTCGTACCTATTGCTAAAAATAAAACTGGAGATGCTTCGGACGGATCCAATTACAGGCCAATATCTCTAGCAACAGTATCTGCAAAGGTGCTGGACGGGCTGCTTGATAACTTGCTGTCAGAACATGTTGAGTGCACGATGCACAGTTTGGTTTTAAACCCAATTTATCAACAGAAAGCGCGATTCTCTATTTTAAGCATACCGTCCAGTACTACAACGATGATGAAAACACCTGTAATTGCCTGTTTTTTGGATCTGTCAAAAGCGTTTGATATGGTCTCATACGACATTTTGTGGGACAAGCTTGAGAAGAAGACGAGTACGCCCAGGGGGGTGGTTAACCTCTTCCGTTATTGGTACGGCAATCAAACTAACCAGGTCAGGTGGGCCGGAGCGTATTCAGACGTGTACAGGTTGACGTGTGGTGTGAGGCAAGGTGGGCTCAGCTCACCCAGGTTGTTTAACTTGTACATGGATGATTTGATCGCTAGGCTCAGCAGCACGGGTATTGGATGCTCAATTGGCGGTACCATTGTAAACAATATCAGCTATGCGGATGATATGGTGCTGCTGTGCCCGGCGATCAGTGCTCTTGTCAAGCTGTTGAAGATCTGTGAGGAGTATGCGGTGGCCCATGGCCTGATGTACAACACCAAGAAGAGCGAATACATGATTTTTGGCGCAGGAAAAAATGAGTACGTGTCGGTTCCTGTGGTGAAATTGTGTAATGTTCCTCTAAATAGAGTGTCAAGGTTCAAGTACCTCGGGCACTGGGTCACCGAGGACCTCCAAGATGATGCTGATATGGAAAGGGAACGCAGGGCATTGTCAGTAAGGTGCAATATGCTGTCACGTAGGTTCGCGCGGTGTGACGGGGATGTTAAAAAGACCCTTTTTAAGGCTTTTTGCCAGTCCTTTTACACTTGCAGCCTATGGACAAAATACACAAAAAAGACCCTCAATGCCCTGCGCGTCCAATACAATAATGGTTTCCGCATGCTGATGGGACTGCCACGGTACTGTAGTGCCTCAGGAATGTTTGCGGAGGCTGCAGTAGATTCTTTCGGGGCTATAATCCGCAAACGTACCGCGTCTCTCATGCACCGGGTACGTGATAGTCCCAACAGCCTGCTTCAGCTGATCTCTGGGTATCCTGCCGGTACATTCTGGAGACACTGGAATTCCTTGCATATGGGTTCTAGAGGCGTGGTGTATAATTTAATGTAAATATCGGAATATATTGAATAATTTTAATTTTTATGTTTTTGATTTTTATTTAATGTTTTGAATTTTATTTTTATTTTATTTTTAATATTTTTAATTTTTATTTTTATTGACGATTTTTAATGTTTAAATTCTGTTGCTTTTATTGTATTTAATTGTATTCTTTTACTATGGGTTTTACCTGAAATAAAATTTTTGAATTGAATTGAAATTGAATTGAAAATAATCTGTAAGTGTGCCTTATGTGCGTTTTCCAAGTCAATATAATAATGATCTGGAAATACACGAATGGGGATGTTAAGAGGCTACAGGCGGGGGTCAATTCTCCATACAAACGCTCTCGACTATTTCCTCCCTCGTTTTTGATGGAGCAATGATTTTTTTCAACACAGATTTTTTTTTGGTATCTGTGTCGGACCGTTTTGATTTTTTTTATATTCTTATTTTAAAACTTAAAGCCCATCAAAAATTTCCATAAACGGTGTTATTGATTATGGCGTGGAAAACGGTATAGTATTCAGAATTGGTGATAATTAGCAAAAAAAAACTAAACGGTCCGACACAGATTATTTCATTGTTATTCAAATTCTAAAATTTCGTCACGATTCACAAAGTTTTCAAGGAGGAAACAGTCGAGAGCGGAACCTCGATTTTAAAGATTTATTCGCAATATTTTTTAACTGAGTTGTTCTTAACGGACAATTTTTTTTTCGATAAATCTAGTTAATAACACTTGTATATTAAACTTGAAAGGGGGGCTCCTTTCTATTTTAGCATTGCCGCTCCTGTAGCGTCTTAATGTAGGAGAGTCTCCTCTCACCTGGTCTTGTGCCCGGTGTTGTCGATAATCCACTGCATGATGTCGGAGCCCCGCCACACGCCGCTGTATCGCACCAGGCGGTACCTGCCACATATTACGTACTATCAGGTTCAAAAGTGCATGGAGAAATTATGAATGAATTCATTGATAAATTCGCCATGCACTTTTGCAGCTGATAGTACATGGAGTTGTGGTTTCCATACACATATATTTGAATATTTTAACCACCGAATAACACAAAGTCTAAAATACTAAGACAGTCGAAATCAATCATGTGGACAAATTATGTGGTAACTTTTACTCGTACAATTTTTTAATATAAACAGGATAAAGTTATTTATAGGACTTGAGACGTATAATACCTACAATAGCATAAGAAATACAATCTTGAACTCGCAAATATGTAATCTTTTTTAATAAAGGATTTTTACAAAATCAAAAGTCGTTAGCAGAAATGAACCAAGTCGAATTAGATTTGATAAATTCGCAAGCTTGGGTGGTCACCGTTACCAACAGAGCGGCAGCTGACGATATCGTGGCTTCAATTTACATCCTCCTTAACCAAACGGCAAAAATAAAGTAACCTAAGAAAATTTATAGATTGGGGTCTAAAATAGCCAAGTGTACAGAATAAATGTGTGCACTTAAATTTCTGGCCATTACAGTATGAAAAAGTGGAAACAACAAATTCGACACGTTATAGCAATATTTACAGCTCGGAAAGATGTAGTAAGTAACGACAGCAACATGAGAACTCACGACATCACTTCCCAAATCTGCTTCAAAGACCTGAAACCGTCCAATAACAATGACTATTTCCAATTTTTTTTTTAAATTTCAATCGTGACCGTGCGGTGTCCTAATTATTTCATCGGTCAGCTTATACTTCGGTGGCTCCGAAAGAAAAAGGCCTCGCACATTCGATCATCATCATTGTGATGGCCAGTCTCTAACTCTAACAGACTATTCAAGCAGTGTCAGGTGGGGCGACAACGTTTTTCGTGGATTTTCAATACGGGAGCGGCAAACACGACCACACTCTGACAGGTGTAGTCTGGCCGTGGTGAACAGGTATCACGCTAATAACGCTTGGCACAGTGTTGACGGTGTCAATAGAACAGGGTTGTAGAGTTGCCCAGGATTCCACTTGGTTGAGTGTAGTTGTCTCGTGTTGTACTGACCTGTGCTGCACGAGCGGCAGCGCGGAGCGGAGCGCGGGCAGCAGCTCCGCGAGGGGCTCGCGGGAGCCTCCGCGCTCCTCCTCGCGAGCGAACATGTAGTTGTCTCTGGTCTTCGCGTTCGCTTTGTTGTCAGGGAACTTGGCCTACAACAGACATAGATTAATTAACATGCTTTAAAAATGTACCAAGACACAATACTCTCATGAGACTTACGACAAAGTTGGTGATTTGTCGAGAAGAATAGAAACCATTCGCTGTATAAACACTCACTCGGAAACACGTAAACATAAACCAGAAATATATGACTAAGCGCCATGTTGCGGAATTTCATTAGAACTAATTTCTTCATACCATACTGAACTATCACCATACATCAGAATAACAGCGCCTTCCTGACTAGTAGAATCCATACTAATATTATAAATGGGAAAGTGTGGGTGTCTGTTTGTTTGTCCGTCCTTCACGGCAAAACGGAGCGACGAATTGACGTGATTTTTTTAAGTGGAGATAGTTGAAGGGATGGAGAGTGACAAAGGCTAATTTTGTCTCTTTCTAACGCGAGCGAAGCCGCGGGCAAAAGCCAGTAGTCATATATTTTTGGTCAGGCTTTACAAAAGTGTCTTACAAAGTGAAAATTAGATTTTTTACATACATTTACACGCCGTTACCTGCAGACTCTCCTGCAGCGAGCGCAGGTCTGGCGAGATCTCCCCGGCCTCCTTCTCGCGCAGGTAGCTCAGCACCACGTTACAGCAGTAGATGATCTGACCGGTCGAGTGTGAGTGTTCTTCATGCCGTTACCTGCAGACTCTCCTGCAGAGAGCGCAGGTCTGGCGAGATCTCCCGGCCTCCTTCTCGCGCAGGTAGCTCAGCACCACGTTACAGCAGTAGATGATCTGACCGGTCGAGTGTGAGTGTTCTTCATGCCGTTACCTGCAGACTCTCCTGCAGCGAGCGCAGGTCTGGCGAGATCTCCCCGGCCTCCTTCTCGCGCAGGTAGCTCAGCACCACGTTACAGCAGTAGATGATCTGACCGGTCGAGTGTGAGTGTTCTTCATGCCGTTACCTGCAGACTCTCCTGCAGCGAGCGCAGGTCTGGCGAGATCTCCCCGGCCTCCTTCTCGCGCAGGTAGCTCAGCACCACGTTACAGCAGTAGATGATCTGACCGGTCGAGTGTGAGTGTTCTTCATGCCGTTACCTGCAGACTCTCCTGCAGCGAGCGCAGGTCTGGCGAGATCTCCCGGCCTCCTTCTCGCGCAGGTAGCTCAGCACCACGTTACAGCAGTAGATGATCTGACCGGTCGAGTGTGAGTGTTCTTCATGCCGTTACCTGCAGACTCTCCTGCAGCGAGCGCAGGTCTGGCGAGATCTCCCCGGCCTCCTTCTCGCGCAGGTAGCTCAGCACCACGTTACAGCAGTAGATGATCTGACCGGTCGAGTGTGAGTGTTCTTCATGCCGTTACCTGCAGACTCTCCTGCAGCGAGCGCAGGTCTGGCGAGATCTCCCCGGCCTCCTTCTCGCGCAGGTAGCTCAGCACCACGTTACAGCAGTAGATGATCTGACCGGTCGAGTGTGAGTGTTCTTCATGCCGTTACCTGCAGACTCTCCTGCAGCGAGCGCAGGTCTGGCGAGATCTCCCCGGCCTCCTTCTCGCGCAGGTAGCTCAGCACCACGTTACAGCAGTAGATGATCTGACCGGTCGAGTGTGAGTGTTCTTCATGCCGTTACCTGCAGACTCTCCTGCAGCGAGCGCAGGTCTGGCGAGATCTCCCCGGCCTCCTTCTCGCGCAGGTAGCTCAGCACCACGTTACAGCAGTAGATGATCTGACCGGTCGAGTGTGAGTGTTCTTCATGCCGTTACCTGCAGACTCTCCTGCAGCGAGCGCAGGTCTGGCGAGATCTCCCCGGCCTCCTTCTCGCGCAGGTAGCTCAGCACCACGTTACAGCAGTAGATGATCTGACCGGTCGAGTGTGAGTGTTCTTCATGCCGTTACCTGCAGACTCTCCTGCAGCGAGCGCAGGTCTGGCGAGATCTCCCCGGCCTCCTTCTCGCGCAGGTAGCTCAGCACCACGTTACAGCAGTAGATGATCTGACCGGTCGAGTGTGAGTGTTCTTCATGCCGTTACCTGCAGACTCTCCTGCAGCGAGCGCAGGTCTGGCGAGATCTCCCCGGCCTCCTTCTCGCGCAGGTAGCTCAGCACCACGTTACAGCAGTAGATGATCTGACCGGTCGAGTGTGAGTGTTCTTCATGCCGTTACCTGCAGACTCTCCTGCAGCGAGCGCAGGTCTGGCGAGATCTCCCCGGCCTCCTTCTCGCGCAGGTAGCTCAGCACCACGTTACAGCAGTAGATGATCTGACCGGTCGAGTGTGAGTGTTCTTCATGCCGTTACCTGCAGACTCTCCTGCAGCGAGCGCAGGTCTGGCGAGATCTCCCCGGCCTCCTTCTCGCGCAGGTAGCTCAGCACCACGTTACAGCAGTAGTTGCACACGCGCAGTCCGCCTGCGCACCCGAAGATCTGACCTGCCGAGAGAGAATACTTCTTGAGTGACTGTAATATGTAATGGCATCCTAAGCATCATAACACTCCTGGCGCGGCATAACACTCCTGCCCACAGCCGCAAAAGTTTTAGCAAAGATACTGCTCAATCGCATTGCTCCAAGAGTGGCAGAGACGCTGAGGGACGAGCAAGCAGGTTTTCGCCCTGGTCGCTCCTGCACAGACCACACCAATACCCTACGCATCCTGATCGAACAGAGTGTCGAATGGCAGTCGGAGTTGTTCCTCGCCTTTGTGGACTTTGAAAAAGCCTTCGATACCGTGAAGTGGAGCGCGCTGTGGTCCAGCCTTCGTCGCAGGGGCATACCCGAGTGTGTCATCCGCATCATCCGCTCCTTGTACGAGGGGAGCACATGTAGGGTGATACATGAAAACGAAATGGGAGCGCCTATACAAATAAGTGCCGGTGTGAAGCAGGGATGCCTCCTGTCTCCACTGCTATTTATAATTCTGCTCGACGACGTCATGAGAAGAGTGGTCAAAACGCCAAGAGGCATTTCCTGGCATACAAAGGTACTGGAAGATCTTGATTACGCCGATGACATCGTGCTGATTTCGCCATCTTTAGCCCATCTAAAAGCAAAACTTGAGAGTCTTCAAGAGGAAGCTGAAGCCATGGGCCTGCGAATCAACCGACGGAAGACTGTCAATATGCGAGTACAATCAGCTTGTAAGGAACCTTTGTTGCTCAAAAACGACCGCCTTGAATCAGTCTCCAAGTTTGTGTACCTCGGCAGTACACTGTCGAGTCAGGGAGGTGCAGACGATGACGTCGAGAGCAGAATTAAGAAGGCAAAAGCTGCATTTGCTCAACTCAAGCCTGTTTGGGATTCAAACGTGCTTACTCGCCGCGTGAAAATCTCCTCTTCGAATCCATTGTCAAGACCGTGCTTCTCTTGGCTGTGAGACATGGAGAGTGACAAAGGGGCTGATGCACAAACTTCTTTGTTGCACAAAGTGTTTGTCAATAAGTCCCTCCGGTCGATCCTCCGTATCTTCTGGCCGAAAACTATAAGAAATGAGGATCTGTGGAGTATGTGCCGACAACCTCCGATTGCCCAGGAAGTGGCTCTGCGGAAATGGAGATGGATCGGTCATACCCTTCGAAGAGGAGCTACCAACAGCGCCAGTATCGCGTTTGAGTGGCGGCCTCAAGGAGGAAAGAGGGCCCGCAAACGCCCCGTACACACCTGGAGGCGGAGCGTTGAGAACGAGCTGAGGGAATATGGACTGAGCTGGAACGAGGCCAAGGTGGTGGCTCAAGATAGAAAGGAGTGGAAGGATCTTGTGGAGGCCCTATGCACCTATGGGGTGCCTTAGGACATACAACATCCTAAGCATCAGAAGTTCAAGTGGAAACCCAAGGTGGAAATAATTTTGCTACCCTGTGGCATGTGGCAGTGTGGCAGCAATAAAAAGGATATTTTCCTTCATAATATGTATCATCAGTTATTGGCTTAGACTGGGCCACACCACGGGATTTAGAGTAAAAGTAAAAATCTTTATCAAATATTGTATTGGAATTAAAAACATTAAAATAAGATCATGCATTTAGTTCATTTTCATTGAATTAATTGCGCAGTGCACAGTCAGTTTGCTTACAGAAAACAATATTTTTTTTTAATTTTTAATGACAGTTGATTGTCTTCTTTAAAAATAATTAACCAATTTCTAACACTACATTTAAAGAGTACCTGGCACACGCTGGGAGCAGCAGCGGCCGCAGAAGACCTGCCCGCACACACGGCAGTGGTGGCGCCGGCGCAGGGCTCCGAACCGCGCCGCACACTCGTAGCACTCGCGGGATATATCGTCCGGCATCCAGTAGCGGGCCAGCTCCGTGTCCGAGTACTTTGTGCCACTCTGTGAAAGAAAAGAAAACACAACAAAAATTAACAACTTTGTGCTCTAGTGCAGGGGAAAAAGCACCATCTCATCTGTACTGAAAAATTTTTTTTACACAATCGATATTTAAAAATGGTCAAGCCTCTTTAAAATGGTAGGTGTGACATTTTCTCTAAGCACTGTAAACAATTTTAACTAAAAAATATATTCATATAAATACAATGCATTGCAAACAGCTTGGTGATCTATTTTTTTGTTTGAGAGTTAAATTAATTATTCATAACAACAAAGAAGTTACAGATAAATAAGATAATATTTTTTTGCATAAATAAGCTTGTTTAAAAGCATACCTTTTTCATCCTGTTTCTATTGCTGTGCACTGAACTTATAGCTTTATTTATCTAATAATCTTATTCTAGTAAGTATGTAGAGTTTCTAACTATTTTATTATTACAGCAACTTTTTCATTCCAATATGACTTTAAATAATGGGCGTATTTAGGTATGATGTAACAAAATAGGTAATTTGAAACTGTAATTATGCTATCTCTTTCATTCGAAATTCTCTGTTATCAAATAAAATAATCGCGCGCATGTTCTGTTTGTATACTGTACTTTGCATGTATACTCATTCATTTACAAGTGGGAAGGAAGTAAAACCAGAATTCAGGTAGTACTTATTAAGTTCGTATTAGATTAAGTAATGAGTACTTACGCTAGACCCCAACGCAACCAGACTACTGATCCTTCTCAGAACATTCTGCAAACTCCGTCCTTCGAACTCGACCGCATAGCTCGCCTGTTCCGGCTTGTCGTCGTACTCCTGCTTGCTCACATCCTCGTTCTGCGGAGACCCCTCTTTACTGTCTTCCGCAGCTTTGTTCTCAGTGCTCTCGCCCGTTTCGGTCGAGAACATCGGAAACTTCCACAGTTTGTTGAAGAACGTTGATACCCCGCTCTGCGATGATTCCGGCTCGAAGCGCGGGAACTCCGTGAGCTGGGAAGTGTCGTACTGATCCATTATGGATAGTACAACAGCCTAATTGTTTAGCGGATGTATAACATAAAGAATAGCGTCTGTTTTTATTACTATTGCAAAGCTATGAAAACAAGTCGATTTTAGTTGAGTTGTCACTGTCACTGTCAATCAGCTGAAAATAAAGTTGCCAGACTAATAAAGAAAACTCCTGATAAAATGCATATTCAATTTTAAATTTCAAAAAAAAATTATATTCTGCTTAATGTTTTAAACATTCATTATTCACAAGTCTTAATCTTTTCGTTAAATTAAACCTTCTTGACAAAACAGAATTCTTATATGATTGGTTGAATAGTTTATACACTTTTACCTCTCAATCTCATTCAACAGAAATCTGGGAAACTGACAATGGCTTGCAACACTGGCGCTATTTAAGTTACACGTAAAAAAGCTGAAAGTATTAACTGCATTTATTCAATGACAGTGATGACAGCACAATTTGACGTCTTCAGGTTCTTCTTCAGTCTGTGGTGTAAGTTCGTCAAAAAAATCGGAATCAAGAGATTTTTGGATAAAAATACGATAAATATAATATTTATTCACATATATTAATATTATTTTATCCTCCAACATGGGTGAAGTATCCTTAGAAACTACACCTTACGCTAAAATCATACTTCATGCTGCGAAATATCCTCACTGTGCTGTAAACGGGGTGCTTCTGGCCGACGCCACAAAAATTCGAGATGGGGCCAAAAACCAGGACCTGGATATTGTGGACGCTGTGCCCCTGTTCCACCATAGCCATTACTTGTCACCTATGGCCGAAATTGCTCTTACACAGGTATTTACACGGTTGAACAAAATCAGTAATATCATGATTTACTTCGAAGTTTAGTAATGTTTTCTTCCAAATAATATATGTCGAGGAACAATCAATGCGTATGTTTATGTCATTACTACTGGTATACACTCACGGAAGCCACATGTAGTTAGGAGGTCACATATCCTGTCATGAAGGGCTGGCAATTGAGCTTGTTGTCACAACAATTTGTAGGTTATTTATTGATCAATAAAATAGGAGTAATAGTCATTTATTATCTTACTATTAAAAAGTGTTAAAGTACTTTCTTTCAGGCAATATTTATTATTATTCAATTAAAGGCGAGCAGCTATTCAGCTGATGAGCCTATGTCACACAGTGTCTCATGATTTATGGTTAGCAAAGTCATGTCACTATCTTATTATTTAAAAGCCACTTGTCTAGTCTGTTTTTAAACACATTCACTGAGGGAGCAGTAACAACACTATCCGGTAAACTGTTCCAAGCCGCTACAACACGATTGGATAGGGAATGATATGCAGCTTTAGTAGTAGTAGGAGTGCGAATCAGTTTTAGGCTGTGACCTCGGGTCTCGCGGCTATTTAGTTTCTTTTTCTTTCCCCCTATACATAAAGAACTCTTTATTTTTTACTTAAATATAAAAGAACTGTTTCTAATTATATGTATTTAAAAACAGACTCGACAAATATTTATTGAATGGACAAAACACAAGTGCATAAGGACATTGACGTGCACGTATCAGCTTTAAGCTGCCTGTGCATTAGCAAATAATAATAATAATAATTTATCAAATTTCAGATAGAAACAGTAGCCCAGGCCAGTAATCGCATCATAGCGGGCTACTACGCGGCGTGTGAGAACTTCCATGACAACACGGTGGACAAGTGCCCCGGGCAGAAGATTGCTGAGAAGATAGTAGAGCATTTCCCATCAGCGGTGTTTGTAGTGGTATGTTATTGTAGAATAGTTACTACTAAAGTTCCGATGGCTATAGATTGACTGTGTTATTTAATCTCTTGGTAGCTGTTGAAGCTTTTCTAAGGTAAAAGGAGTAACAACCTTGGCGACCGGTCTGGCTCAGTCAGTAGTGACCCTGCCTGCTAAGCCGTGGTCTTGGGTTCGAATCCCGGTAAGGGCATTTATTTGTGTGATGAGCACAGATATTTGTTCCTGAGTCTTGGATGTCTTCTATGTATAGTATAAGTATGTATTTATCTATTTAAGTATGTATATAGTCGCTTAGCACCCATAGTACAAGCTTTGCTTAGTTTGGGGCTAAGTTGATCTGTGGTAACATATGTCCTGCCCCAATATTTATTTATTTATTTAATAGTGAGAACACTATGATATTGACATTTGAAATATATTTTTTGACGCTGCAAGCAGTTACTAAACGTCTTAAAATTTTGTAAGCGTGATGGACAGGTAGAAAGAAATTCATTTCTGTCTTTTTCTTTTTAGAAATTGTTCAATTTTTTTTTTCATTTGCCAAAATGACTTAAGTTCCTACTAAAAAGGAGGCGCTTAAGACCGTTTGTAAGTGGACTGAGCAAAATTTTGTTCAAATCGGTCCAAAAAAAGGTCTCTGTTGACGAAAACATAGAATTTGTGGCAACGACAGCCCAAATCTGAAGTCCATTTTGCTCTATCTCTTATCGTTTCCGAGATATATACGTAAAGTCTTGAAAGTGCGAAAAGTTAACTTTGCCATCACAGTCGTTCAGGCGCTCATGAGTTCTTTGTATGGAAAAGTCGAAAACCGACTCGCACTTGACCAATGTTCATAGAACGTGTTGTGGTTTTTTACGCGGGTCCGCGACTGACGACGTTCGAATGTTTTGTTCGGAAATGTTTGAGGGTGGTTTCTTTGAAACGTCCCCGGTGGCGGGTGGTTCGACGGGCGAAGGTCACACGCCGCACGCGACGGTCTGTATTCGTTTTGTACAATAGCAACGGACGGCGGGTGGCGTCTTGATATGGAAAATGACTGACTTCACTAAAGATAATGATGAACTCATTGAGGTAATACTAGAGAGGACACTGCGAGCAAAACGTTTGCGCTACAAACATAAGTCCATTGGACTTATGTTTCTGCCTGCACACAAATAAAATGTAAAAATGCCTTCCTGCGCAACAAGATGCTGTTTAAGCCATACGAGAAAATCGAATAAAACTGACGTGTCACATTTCATCGGTTAGTCTACACGCTATGTTAATCGATCTTTATTTAAGTAATTATTTCAATGAAGGGACGCGCTCCTCATACGCGAAGCTATCGCTGCCATTTTGTTGAACGAAATCATAGATTAATCGCATCATAATCGCACAGACTTGACATGTAGGTAATCAACGGTAAGGTCATCAACGGGTTCCGATCCCTGCAATGTAAACATCGGCTCTGTGTTTATTTGGAAATTAAAAATTTAAAACAAGAGATATAGACTAGAAAAGTAGAAAATAGTTGAAAGTTAATAGTGACTGACCTTAATTATTGTGGAAAGTGATAAACGTGCAAAATTAACACCAAAAACAGTGAAATTCAAATACCAACGGACAATAAACTAAAGTGGCATTTTTTAAATATATTTGGACCCCAACATATTACTGTAAGTGGAAAAATAAACAATTACGACAATATTTGTGAGAAACTAGCGTGAAATACAAATATTTGGTGAAAAAACAAATTAGTGAAATTGCCAAATCATCTCCACGGTGAATTTTGACAAAAGCGCCATCTAGCGGGTTCTGACGGAACTACCACCTATTCTAGCTGCCCCCGCGCAAGGTTTGGAATCTCTGCGGTAGATTAACTTGCCGCTATAAAACGCAACGTGGACAAACTAGAGGGCGCCACTAGTACTCTGATATTGATATCTAGTATAAAACTTAAACTTACCAACAATATCAAAATGAATTGCATTGCTTGCGAACAACGCATAGACAATTTAGAAAAAATCTCATGCACAAAATGCAAAGGATGCTACCACTATCCTTGTCTAAATATGACCTCCGCATACTTCCGAGAACATCAACACATTTTAATAACGGCATGGACTTGTCCTTCCTGCGAATTAGTCACTCGTCGTTTCAGAAACGACAACACCCCCACGTCGCCCGCAGGGATGAGGCATGCAGTCCAAAATAACGAAAACATGCCAAATGTTGTAGATGTAGACATGACAAGCACCTCGGATACATTTGACAACACAGCCATGTCAACTGATGAGATGCCATCTGTGCTCAGCGACATCGGCAGTGTAGTGGGCGACACCCGAATTAACCCCGCCGAAGTGAGCCGCACCGAACCGGCCCACTATTCAACCCCCTGCATTACCTTGGAACAGATTGGAGCAATGATGGAATCTAAGTTAGAAAAATACAATAGAAATATTATAATTGACCTGAAAAAGATAATGCAGTCTGAAATCGACACCAGATTACGGAACTTTAAGATGAAACAAGACGCTATGGAAATAACGAATTCTACCATAATTTCTCAACAAGAAAACTTGGCTAAGCAACTTTATGATACCACTAAAAAAATTGAAGCCTTGGAATTAGAAAATAAAAACATTAAATCAGAATTAAATGCTCTACTTTCCAACCCACGAAAAATAGAGAGTATTAATAGCGAAAATTACCAAAAAAAGTTTGTGCTCTACGGGTTAGACGAATACTACAATGAAACAGAGGGATCGTTATATCCTCGTATTAGCAACATGTTCAGCGACATACTAAACATAGAGATAAACGGGTTTATCGAATCCGTGACAAGGATAGGTAAAAAAGGAAATCGGCGCCCTATAATCATCGAGGTAATTAGTGCAAGAATGAAAAAATATGTACTCGAAAACGCGTATCATTTTAAATACACAGGTTATGCTGTGTCCGATATTTTGGACCGAGATGAGCTGGAAAAAAGAAAAAAGCTGCGGCAATCATTAATAAACGCACGTCAAAATGGACATCACGCCATCATACGGAATAACAAATTATTCATTAACGGAGTAGAACACCACGTTCAAACCGAAACTGAAAGAAAAATGACGTCACGAACGGTAACAGTGACGTCACGAACGGTAACACACACTATTGCGCTCGTGCTATCGCCTTCTTAAATAAATAGTGATTCGATAAATTGCCTGCACAGGTCGTTATCGTTGTGTGCACTGGTGTCGTATAAAGCTGTGTGAGTGAGCGCTGCCTGCTGCGCGCTAGTGTTAGTGCGTTGATAGCACTTTTATAGGCGTAATCACAAAGTGACTTTTTTTACGTTAGTGGGTACCGTGAAGAATTGCTCGTAGTCATAAAACGCCATCTAGCGGCAGACGACGGAACTCACTTGCATTTCAATAAAGGCGCCATCTAGCGACAGCTGCCGGAACTCCTTGCAAGAAACCTTTACTAGGCAAAGCGAATTACTGCACAATGGGAAAGTGCTCGAGATGCGGACGCTACCTGTCGTCGAAAGGTGCCGCCACTTGCGCGCACTGCCGTGGGGTTTTCCACCGGCAATGTGAGGGAGTAGTGCTACCAGAGGATGTAGCCGTCCCCAAAGGTTGGCTCTGTAAGGTATGCCATACGAAGCAGAGCGGGGACAACAGCTCGCAAGGCGACAACAAAGCCGCGCCTTCTTCTGCTGAAGCTGCCCGGCCCGCACTCTCTCCTGCCGCTCCCGTGCTGCTTGGATCGCCCTCTCCTGCTGCGCCCGCGCCGTCCGGCACGCCCGCTCCTGTCGGGGCCGGAGCCGTGCTGACCATCCCCCCTTCGCCCGCCTCGGTATCAAGGCCACTGTCGCCTGATGTCGACCCCAGGGAGTTAGACTGGCAACAGAGACTCGATAAGTACATGGAGGAGCAAAGGGCGTTTCGAGAGGAGATTCGGGCCACACTGAGAAGCCTCACGGATCGCATGAATGGAGTCGAGGGCCGCCTGGATGCGATCGAGAGAAGAGTAGCAGAGGTGGAAGCGGCACCCTGCGGACCTAGCGAGGAGGTGAACGAACTGCATCAAACAGTGTCACGGCTACAGCAGGAGCTGAATGAGCGGGACCAGGATGCGCTGCTTGCCGACTTAGAAATCGGGCATATCCCAGAGGAGAAAGGGGAAAATGTGGTGCATACGGTGACGGTTGTCGCCGCCAAGCTGGGCGTGACGCTGGAGCCCCGCGACGTGGTGTTCGCTGAGCGGGTCGGCGCGGTGGAGCGGGGCGGGGCGGACGCCGGGGGGGAGGGGGCGGGCCGCCCGCGCCGCGTCGTCGTGCGGCTGGCGCGGCGCCAGCTCAGGGACGAGCTGCTGCGCGCCGCGCGCGTGCGCCGCACCTTCACCTCCACAGACGCGGGCCTGCCGGGCCCCCCACGCCGAGTCTACTTCAATGAGCGGCTCACGCGCGCTAACCGCCTGCTGTTCTACCGGGTCCGTGAGGAATGCAGGAGTCAGCAGTGGAAGTACTCGTGGACGAAGAGAGGCCGTGTGTACGCCCGGCAAAGCGACGGCAAGCAGGCGATCTGCATGAGGTCCGACGCCGATGTGGAGCGGGTTTTTGGGCGCAAGGCAGTTTGATTGCAAGGGTTTTATGGAGGTATAAATGTAGTATTATACTTGATATTGTTATGTTCTGTGTATTCTTGGTTGGATATGGCAATGCAAACTTCACTAGCGAATATATTTATAAACTGTTCATATTTTACTTCTACACAAAGTTACACCGACTGTTTCGCTTTATGATTATATACACTTATACTGTCATTATTTATACATTACATCATTTGATCATCATTTCATTTGTCATTATTTATTATTATATTTTTACATTATATGATATCTTATTAATTACTACATACTGTGTTCATGACTCAAGCCAGTGCAACTATTATATTTATAATAATTAAAAAAAAACAACTGAAAATAGGTTTGTATAATGCAGGTTCCTTAGGCACAAACCAGGACAATCTTATAGCGGCTGCAACTCGACTAGATTTTGACCTCCTCGCTATTAATGAAACTTGGCTGACTGCAGAGAGCGATGGCCGGGCTCCGGTGATACCTGGGTACAAGTTCCGGCACATACCCCGGCCGCGGGGTACCCGTTCGCGCGGGGGAGGCGTAGGGTTTTACATCAGACGCAGCCTCAATGCCCGTACATTCTCCCACCCTGTCGACCCCCTGCACAGGTTAGTGGAGCAAATGTGGCTTACTATGACGGTTAATGGGAAGAAACTAGTGATAGGTACAGCTTATCGGCCGCCATGGATGGACATAGATTTATTTTTTGACGCAATTTCTGACACAATAAGCTCAATTCCCAATTATGACAATATAGTAATACTAGGTGATTTCAATGTTAATTTATTATCAAATGCTGACCCAAGAATAGTAAAATTTAATAATTTCTTGACATGTTTTCATCTAAATCAATTAATCTCACAGCCTACACACTTTACAGAAAAAAGCCAGACCTTACTTGACGTGGTATGCACGGATATGAGACCAAAAAATACATATAACGAACATGTAGGGTCACTCTATGGTCACTGTCTCGTAATCTGCGAATTTAATATTAAATTAGATAAACCTAAGCCATATTGCTTAACATACAGGCCTCTCAAAAACATACAAATGGAGTATTTTGAAAGAGACTTACAGTGTGTGAAGTGGGACTGCTTGTCAAATTCTGGAAATGTGAATGATATGGTTAGTGTTTTCCATAACAGCTTACTATCTTTATTTAACCTACATGCGCCTCTTAAAACAATCAGGCTCAAAGGAAATTCTAACCCATGGATTACAGACACAGTCAAGGATATGATGCGACTACGCGATAAGGCTGCAGCTGACTATCATAAGAACCAGTCTGAAGGTAAAAAACAATATTACAAGGACATGAAATCCATAGTAAACAGGGCTCTATATTATGAAAAATCAGCATATTTTAAATTAAATATAAATAACAAAATAAACGACCCTAAGTCACTATGGAAAAATCTAAAATCAACTTTATTGCCTAAGAAAAATACTGAACTACCGAATAATTTCAACGATCCTGAAATAATTAATACTCATTTTCTGACTCTTCCTGGTACTTCAAAAATTAGTATGTCTGATCTCACCTATTATGAATTTCACAGGTTTAATAACTCCATCTTTCATTTACACCCAGCTAACTCTGACCATATAATTAAAATTGTTAAGAGTCTTAAGTCAAATGCTGAGGGATGTGATGGAATTACTTTGAATATGTTATTATTGACATTTCCACACACTATTGACATAATCACCAAAATAATTAATACCTCATTTTTGACATGTACATTCCCTGATATCTGGAAACTAGCTCTAGTCAGACCATTACCAAAAATATTAAACCCGTCTGAACTCAAAGATTTAAGACCGATTAGCATCCTGCCCTGCCTCTCTAAAATAATAGAAAAAGTGGTGAGTCAGCAGTTAACTGATTATTTAGAGACCAACAATATCTTACCAGATGTTCAGTCGGGTTTCAGGAAGGGGCGCGGCACAGTGACAGCCTTGTTGGATGTCACTGACAACATCTTGTGTTCCCAGGATGAAGGGATGTGCACGCTGTTAGTGCTGCTAGATTTTTCCCGGGCTTTTGACTGTTTAAATATTGATTTGCTGATTTCTAAGCTTGCTTACTATGGATTTGACTGTAATGCAGTAAAGTGGTTTGATAGCTACCTCAATAATCGATATCAATGTGTAAAATTGAGTCAGAGCAATGGTACCACACAAACTTCAGTTCAGGCCGGCCTTAAAAGAGGAGTTCCTCAAGGATCAGTTCTCGGCCCAATCCTATTTATACTGTACTCCGCAGACATAGCCACACAGATCACACACTGTAAGTATCATATCTATGCCGATGATATTCAAGTTTATATTACTTGCAAGCCAGGGGAAGTAGATAATGCAGTCGAAATGTTAAATCATGATCTTGGCAAAGTTGCTGCTTGGGCCACAAAAAATGGTTTAGTGCTTAATCCTAGCAAGACCAAATATTTAGCTTTTGGCAGCAAGCATCAACTGACCAGACTTAATCCCACATCCAAAGTATTGTTAATGGGGCAATCAATTGAGGAAGTGCAAGAAGCTCGTAATCTAGGGCTTATTATGGATAGCAGCCTTCGATTTGAGTGTCACACAGTAAATGTAGTCCGGAGTTGTTTTTACAAACTGAAAGTACTTTATAAAATAAGGCCATTTGTAAGTGAGAGTGTGCGTATACAGCTGGTCGAGTCTCTCATACTTTCCAAACTAAATTATGTTGATAGTGTCTATGGTCCACGTCTACTTGCCAAGACTAAGAAACTTATACAGCGCGTCCAAAATGCCTGTGCTCGTTTCTGTTTCAGTATTCCTCCAAGATCACATGTCACGCCTTTCCTTAACAAGCATAATATGTTAAAATTGCAACATCGACGCAAACTGCATTTAGCCTGTCTTCTCTTTGGTGTCTTGAAGTTCAATGCCCCAAAATATCTGTACGACAAGCTCTCGATCATCAGGGCGCGTGAACGCCGGCAGTGTGCTGTACAGCTGGTGACGCCCCGGCACACCTCATCAGCATTCCGTGGTTCGTTCAGATACGCCAGTACGAAGATCTGGAATAACATTCCCCCGCCTATAAGGAACCTGCAAAATGTATATAGTTTTAGATGTAAACTAAAAGATTTCATGCTTCAACATCAAAGAACGCAGGAAACTTTGAGTCATGACACTAGTTGCATATGATCTAAACATATAATATATCCGTACCAGTCGTTTTTGTCCCATTTGCATTGCCATATCACTCCAGCTTGTTAATTTATGTATGTTTTTTAGGTTAGATCACGCTGCTTTCTGTGTCGCGGAATGCCCATTTTACTTGAGGCTGTAACATTACCGCAACCGCATGCATATACACCGAAATAATAGTCTTAAGGATGTTTGTTACATGACGCGACCACATCAGTAAAACAAATTATATTTGCTTGTGCTTTGTAGCCTTTTTCGCTGCGAATTGCACCAATAACACGTTAGTTACGTTTGTTGCCACCGGGCTGGGTGGCGCTAGATGCGGCAGGCTGGGCTGACAGCTGATGTGGTCGCGTTCAATGTAATGTATGTAGTTGATAATGTTTTATTAAAATTTGTGTTCTGTTATGTTTTCCTTTTTTCCCGTTTTTTGTGATTTATGTGTATTCTTGGTTTTTTTGTGTATTCTTGTGTATTTATGTGTATTCTTGGTTTTTTTATGTAAATAGTTTTATTTTTTCTGTCTCTTTTCTTCATTTTCTTTTTCTTTGTTGTGTGTTTGTTATCTGTCGTGGCATCACCGAATGGGCCCTACGGAAGACCAGCGCTGGCTTCCAGCTAGCATTATGCTGAGTTGGGTCCATTTCGTGATGCGCACTTACTTAATGTTCTGTTCTCTGTTTTTTGTCCTATTCTTGTGTGTACATGTACGTACGTGTTTGTGAGCGTCATGAATAAATGTCTTTTATCTTTTATCTTTATCTAAAAATGTCTACACAGGTCGAACGGGGTTCTACTCTGTGCCCCAATAACATTAGCGCTACTGTCCAGACTACGGTTAGTATTAACGCACCAGAAGAAACCAGCATCGCCTTAACAAGCTCCTCTACCAGCAAAGACGAAAGCGAAATAACACCGGAACACCAAAAAGACTTGAATCATAACTTAAATCATTCCTTTCGAGGTCCTCTTTCAAAACATGCAGAGTCTTAAAAATAAAGTTGACCATCTTGAAAGCTTCCTAGCGGAACACCCTTATGACGCACTGTGTCTGACCGAAACCTGGATTCACAAGTCGCAAGCGGATGTAGTCCGAATCCCGGGCTATACAGTAGCTGCAGCGTTCAATCGTCAGGAGCATAGCGGCGGAGGCGTGGCGATACTACTTAAGGACGGCATAGAGTACATAGAAAGTAAAGAAATTGTAGCTTTATCATTAGAGTGTGTTATTGAATGCTGTTCTGTATTTATACCGCAACTAAATGTTATTTTGATCTGTCTATACAGACCAAATCGTGATATAGAGCATTTTTATGTTTGTTTAGAGAAAATACTCGAGATAATCAAGACTAAAGCACATAGTAAACATATCATACTTGGAGGTGATTTTAATATAGACGTGATGCAAAAAACCAAGCAAAGCAACCGTCTCTTAGATTTAATGCTAACAACGAACTTATCCCAAATTGTAAAAGAGCCAACCAGAGTGGCTGCCCGTTCGGAAACATGCATAGACTTGGTTTTTAGTAACGAAAAAGTATTTACCCTTGACGTTGCGGAGTTTGGAATATCAGATCACAAAGGCATTGTGTACAGTTTTAAAGTAAACCCTAGTAATAAAGTTTTCAAAAATTCTAACTGGAAATTCTTAAAACGAGTCTACAACCCGTTAAATCAGCTAGCGTTTAAGGAAACTGTTAAATGTATGGATTGGAGTAGTATCTTAATACATAACGATGCAAATACTAACTACAAGGCATTCCAAAATATTTTAACCGAAATTCTTAATGACACAATTCCTCTAAAGTATGTCAATATTAGAACAAGTAAGAAAAAAAAATGGCTGACAAAGGGTTTACGCATTTCTTGTCAACATAAAAGATTACTGCGAATACATACCAACAATAATAAAACAGACGGCATCAGCATATTAAAAGCATTCTATAACTCCTACAGTAAAATTTTGAAAAAATGTATACTTTTTTCAAAAAAATCGGAATATATACAAGAGATGAAAAAATCTGTTAATAAAAGTAAAACTATGTGGCGAATTGTAAATGAAAAAACCGGGAAGTCTAAAACAGTGACAAAAAATAATATTAAAATTAAATGCCCTTACAAAAAAAATCTTAGAGACACCTGAGGATGTATCGAATGCTCTTAATAATTATTTCGCAAGCGTTTATGAGACTAAATCAGTCAATGTTAGAAATAACCCCGTTACCGATGCTAAACAAAAACGTACACTTGTCATAGAAAAATCTATGTTTCTGCGACCTGTTACCGAGCAGGAAGTTTTTAAAATTATTAAAAACTGTAAATCTAAATACAGCTCAGGTATAGATGAAATTCCGATTACCCTATTAAAAACTTGTATAACCGAATTGACTCCACCAATCACCATGCTCATCAATCAATCCTTTGCCGAGGGAACTTTTCCAGATGATTTAAAAATATCCGTAGTCAAGCCACTTTTTAAAAAAGGAGATGTCATGGATCCTTGTAACTACCGTCCTATTGCTTTATTACCGGCTATATCAAAAATTTATGAAAAAGCGATGTGTGAAAGGTTATACAACTTTTTAGAAAAGAATAACGTGTTACATACAAACCAATATGGGTTTAGAAAGGACCGCTCTACCTCATTAGCTGTGACTAACTATATGCAAGAAGTTTTACACATTTTGAATAATAAAAAGCATGCTGTTGGCCTTTTACTAGACTTAAGTAAAGCATATGATAGCGTATCTCATAAAATTCTACTCAGCAAGCTTTATAACGTAGGGATAAGAGGCATAGTACATGATTGGTTCAGGTCTTACTTGCAAAACCGGACCCAATATGTACAAATTAAACACTACGATACAAACACAAATGAAATAACAGAGACACGTTCAGAGAGACAAGATCTACACGGCTCTATACCCCAAGGCAGTGTCCTTGGTTGCGTGCTATTCTTAGTGTATATAAACGACCTGCCAAATCTAGTCAATACATACAACATTTTATTCGCCGATGACATCTCGTTACTATTCGAAATTGATAAAAGCGAAAATTATAACGAAATAATCAAAGACTGCCTCGACGAAATTAGCAATAGCCTACACGTTTTGAATCTTAATATCAACTTAACTAAAACTAAATTAATTCAATTTCACCACCAACTTAAAGAACCTTTAAATCTTGACATATTAATTAATAAGACAAAAATTGAGGAAGTCGATCATTTCAAAATGCTGGTAATCACTATTGACAGCAATGTAAATTGGAAAAAACATATAGAATTGACCAAATCTAAAATTTCTAGCATCACTTACGCCTTATATAACCTTCGGAAGACAACTAATATACAAACTGCCCTATCCACCTACCATGCATTTGCGCACTCCCTGCTTAGTTACGGTATCATGCTTTGGGGCAACAGCACAGATGCCAATGATTTATTCATGACTCAAAAAAAGTGTGTCCGAAACATGGTCGAAATTCAATGCCCAGATAGCTGTAAACCTCATTTTAAAAAATACGGTATATTACCACTACCATGTCAGTACATTTTAACGTTAGCCCTCTATGTATATAAAAATAGACATTTATTTACAGAAATTCGTAGTGCTAGAAAAAAATATCAGTTAGTAATCCCTCCTTCAAAAATGAAAATGTTATCTAACAGCCCCCAATATACAGCCATAAGAATTTATAATAAGTTACCTAATAATATTAAGTCACAGGAAACATCTCAATTATTTTATAAAAGCATTAAGTCACTTTTACAACAAAAATGCTATTTTTCTGTGGATGAATTCTTTACTGACATTTGTGATTAATTAGTTTTGTGTATAATGTAGTGAATAATTGACATTTTTAAGTAGCTAAATTTGAAATAAGCAATTAATGTAATTCTTACTAAGTATTATAAGCATGTTAATGAATGAATCTAGTATGTAAGTTTCTATGTTGCTATACCCTGACGGGTGCATGTTGTGACCTAATCTATAAAAACACCTATTGTAAACACATGTGTATGCAATAAATGATATGAATATGAATATGAATATGAAGTATAGTAATTGTGATTATATTCTGTTTGTAATATATAAAAGAGAAATGTTAAATTTATTTCACGTTATACTTATGAATACTACACAGTTCTAACACGAGTTGTAATCGATATTTTCATACAATAATAACCTATGATTTTCTTCAAGGGCAATTAAAGTAGGTATATGAAAAAAAATCAATAATGTATTTTTGTTTCACTTAGTAGAACTTAAACATAGCACAATGTATGATAGTGCTAAAATTAAACTGCTTACCCCCTTATTCATAAACGTTCACTAAAGTTATCAAGCCGATAAAGTTCGTTTGTCCCTTTCTATCACACCAATACGCCGAAAAGGGACAAACGAACTTTATCGGCTTGATAACTTTAGTGTGCGTTTATGAATAAGGGGTTAGTATTTTACAAAAAGTATAAAAAAGGTCTACACTAAGAGTGTCGCGTCTAGGTGGTCATTGGTCAAGTCTTAGGCCGTTTTCACATTATCCGATCCGATATAGGATGTCGGAAGGATTTCAATAGAAAAAATCCAAGATGGCGCCTGTAATGTATGGGATATCAGTCCGACATCCGATATCGGATCGGATAATGTGAAAACGCACTTACTCTATGACACGGTACCTCCCCACGCATGCGCCGCGCGCTGCCGGCCGGAGCACAGACTTTGTTTGGGGTGTAATTTCTAGTATGTTAGTAACTTAGTACATAGTAATTCAATGGATGAATTGTACTTCTGTGAACTGTTTTCGATATACTTAATCGAATATATGATGTAAATTTTTCTTTACTACAATGAAAGTGTTTGAGTACCAAGTTAAAAATTTCACTTTCTTTTTGCCGGTTTCATACAAAAATATCGTTTGACTGTCTCTTTTTTTGGGTAATATCAATATTTATATGGAAACGGATTAAGTCGCGTATAATCTTCTTCCTCTAAGAATTACAATGTAAGTATTTTTGCATTCATTTTGATCAGAGCACAACACAACAGTTCAAAAATCAGTCTACCAGAGCTTCTGACGCGAGGTTTTTTAAGCGATGTCCGCGGGTGGAATGGCTAATAATACTTAATTAAATAGACATATTGAATAAAATAAATACCAAAAGATATTCTTATACAGATCTACTACTGATTAAGTCCCACGGAAAAGTTCAATAAGGCTTGTGATGTTGGAACCTTGAACAAAAATATATAAATACAGCGTATATACCTAGAAAGTACTCAAGACTTGAATATAATAATATAACATTTAATGTGAGTATTAATTCGTTTGGATCCATTGGTAACCCTATCACCGGACGCCGCGCACGTGCGGCTCGTTTCTTTGTAAGAATGTTGTAGGTATTTAAAAAGGCAACATTTCGGAAACATCAAAGCAGTGGGCCT
This sequence comes from Leguminivora glycinivorella, assembly GCF_023078275.1. Lineage (NCBI taxonomy): Eukaryota > Metazoa > Arthropoda > Insecta > Lepidoptera > Tortricidae > Leguminivora > Leguminivora glycinivorella. Next base: position 294,891 of record NC_062982.1, read on the forward strand.
TCTTTACTTGTGCTATTATATATTCTGTGGCGCCGCGCCGGTGTCCACGTGCGCCACAGAGAACCTCCTATAGAGTAGAAATCTTGTATATTTTGTTCGCGATACGAGTCACCAGTGTTTGGGGTGCGAGGAGCGGGCGGGGAATGTGTTAAGCGCGCTGTGATTGGCCGTTTCAAGGACGGTGGGCAGTCGCGCCAGATGAAAAGGGACAGAAGATGGACAGAAGTATGACTGTCCCTCTACTGACGCGTAAATGGCCAATGTAAGTTGACCTATGCCGGCTCTGAATAAATTATAAATATGACTTATTTGTGGAATGTAATGCCGTCTGTTTTTAAATTTGAGCTTCTTGTTACCTTTCCACACCATTTCACACTACAGGTGGACATCTTTAAGGCATCAAAATACCCTTTTCCAATTTTTTAGTGCGAAAAACACGCGCTGCTTTCGGGTCTGTTACTTGGTCGATACTGATCGGGCACGGCGAGCGCCCGCGCTTATATCAGTGCAAATACTAGGAAGGCTGGCGACCGCGAGTCGTCTTGTAATGGATGTCTATAGGGGTTGGTCTGTGACGTGCGCTCTCTGCAGTGTGCGCTGCCGCTGCCACGAAACGTTTACCTACTCCGTGTAATACTGATAAAAGAAAGTATTGACATGAATTCACACGTTTCGGATAAAGTTTTTTCAATTGGTGTGATAGGTATAGGGTTCCAGTTTGCTTAATTTCCAGTGATCACATAATTCCTAGTATTGATTTAGATGCTATTTATTGAAATTAGATTAGGGTTTTTGAATACAATTTTTAGTCTGAATTCCACAATAGTGTGGCAGTATACACCCTTTGTTTTAGTATTAATATAAAATATGAAGTGCAATAGATAGGATACAGCTTTAAATTGAGCCGTTTCAGGTGGACAACCGGAAAATGGTGCAGCACCTGGACACGCCGGCCATCAAGCTCCACAGTCATGTGGAGGGCAAGTGGAAACTCAAGGACGCCACTAAAGTGCTGTTCCGTAAGTATTACGATTTCAAACCACCATATTTCTTTGTGAAATATTCATTAATGGCTACTCCTAGAAAATTATACACCCTTAGGAAACTATTGGTACTGGAATGGAAAGCATTTGTATACATATAAAGTAGCATGCGTAAATAAAAAAAAACATATTCAGTATACATAGGTGGTGCTTTCTGCCCGCACTAGTGCACAAAGTGGTTCCTTTTTAGTCAGGTCCAAGCTTCAGAGGGCCATCTGTACTGAAAAACGTCTGTAATGTACAATATGGGACTTCACATATGCACTTTTGCGCATTTAACATATCAATAGCCGGGTCCACACTGGGCGCAGGCGTTGTTAAGAATAGTTCTGCACAAGAGCACAATACATATTTATTGAGGCGTGAATCGTGAATGATTTACTTCTATTTAATTCTTATTCAAAAGAAAATACAAAAAGTGCCACAGAAATAAATGTGTGCAGAACTATTTTGAACAGCTGACCGACCGAGGGCCGCCACCTTGCCGTACAAATTTGCTCGGGCGAAGCAAACCTGCTCGCATGAGTACGGACATTTTCCTCACGACGCACCCAGCTAATGATATCACTCTTTAATCTGTTTATATTTGGCCCGTTGCAGAGTCCCCGTACGTGCTGGAGACAGTGTCGCAGCTGCTGCAGGGCGACGTGCAGCGCGCGCTGGTGGACTTCGACAACTGGCTGGACGAGCCCGCGCAGGACTGGACCAACGCCGGCATCCACAAGCTGCTCGCCAGCATCGAGGCCACCAACGACCAGTAGAGCGCTTCTACTGGTATCCTGTTGCCCATGTTTACCCACAATTCCTTGGATGTGCAGTAGACAGTATCCAATGCTGGACTGGACCAACTGGCATCCAGAAGCTGCTCGAGCTACCAATTGAGGACTATCGATAGGGATGTGGAAGTGGTGTACAAACAAGTGTGAAGTTCTTTTGTATGAAATAATATATGCAATAGCCATCATGTGGGAGACATGCTTTGAATCTGTGATTACCTTGGCCGCTGCGATATACCTGATGGCGAATTTGCCTATGTACTGTGTAGAACTTAAAGTACGGGGAATTATTTACACTATATGTATGTTACATGCGGTTTCAATATATATATTGTATGAAAATCTGACTGCAAATTGGTAAGAAAAAATAATATACTCTTATGAACAATCATTTTGTAATCAAAGTAATGTCCTAAAGCCCTTAAAAAAAACTGGGCACCAAGCTCATTTACAACGATTTTGTTCGCATTAAGTATTATTTTAAACATCATCTTTCATATTATTCATTTATTATTTTTTATTATTATTTATTATTTGCTAATGCACAGGCAGCTTAAAGCTGATACGTGCACGTCAATGTCCTGATGCACTTGTGTTTTGTCCATTCAATAAATATTTGTCGAGTCTGTTTTTAAAAGAGTTCACTGTAGGTTGATTACAGTTTCGGGCAAACTGATTACAGTTTCGGGCAAACTGTTCCACACTCTCACTACGCGGTTAGACAAGAAGTGACGTCTAGGGTTGCTACTACTCTGTGTCCGTGTCAACTTCAGGGAATGTCCTCTCAATCTCAATCTTTTTCCGATCAACCTGTTAAACATTTTCATACTATTAATGTTCATATTCATATAGAGTATAAAAAAATATTCATACATACAAAGAGTTACCTATTTAAGTATGTATGTACTTTTTAGCAAATTATTTTTAAGTTTTTCTGGTATATGGTTATTTAATTTATGTTATAAATGTTATAATAAACGCGGAGGTGAGGTTAAATTAAGTAAATCATAGATAATATAATTAAATTTATTTAAATGCATTTTTTTCGCACGAATATGACTGTACTAAATGGAAATGTTATTAAAGATATGTTTCAAACGTTTCATTTATTAATTGAATTACCCAGGGAAGTAAAGGGGGAGGACTTGAAACCTTGTAATATAATAATAAAATAGCACCAGTTATTTTAAATAAGTATTATGAGATATTGTTAAAGTAGTCTTCAATCAATTTCTGGCATTTACTGAAGCCGCTGAGGTCGCCCGCTTTGCCCTGGAACTTGCCGTGTTTGAACGCGCCCTTGCATTTCAGCAACTCCGTTATCCTGAAGAAAAACAACGTCATTTAAAAATAGTCTATAACCAAACTATTATAATCTGTATAAAATCTAAACTTAAAAATCAAGTATGTAAAGGCATTTACAGCAGTAAATGTTTATTACAAAGATAATTATAGCGCCTAACAAGATTGAATAGCAATCTTGAACGCGCACACTTTGCTCTCTACAATGATCAGGAGTATAAGGTTATCAAAAATTGACTCACAATAAAATTGGCGTCGCTTTCAGTTTTGTAGCATTAATTAAGCATTGTAGTGCCTAAGACTCTAGCAACGCGCCCGCGCCGGGAATCACAAACAACTCACGCACACACCTAACGGAGCGTCGAGGCGGCACACACTCACACGCCGCGCCCCTATAAAAGACAGCCGTCGCAGCGCCCGGCATTGGAGGCTCGCGGTAAACGTCGGAAAAACACAGGCGCTCCTATCTGGAGCCAAGAACCACCCGCCGCCACTCAAGCTCCTTGGCGAAGAGATCCAGTGGCAGCACACGGCAAAGTATCTGGGGGTCACGATCGATCGGGGCCTCACGATGAAATACCACGTGGACGAAGTGGTGCAGCGAGCGAAGACCGCCCGCGCTAAACTCCGACCAGTCCTCTCCAGCAGCCTCCCATTCCGCACCAAACTGGGGATCTATAAGGCTTACATACGGTCAAGACTGACCTACGCGTCTCCGGCCTGGTACTCCAGGACGGCTGAGTCTAATAGGCGGAGACTCAGGGCTTAAGAGACGCTAAGCCTCAGGACAATAGTAAGAGCCCCACGCTACGTGCGGAATGCGACAATCTTCCGAGACCTGAAGCACCAGAAGCTGGACGAGTTTGTGAGCCAACTGGCAAGCAAAATGTTCACCAGTGCCGACATGTCACGACACGAGATTTTGAGAGGGATAGCCCCCCTCCACGCCCGCCCACCAGACGCACGCCGGCAGAGAGCCCAACCACGGGAGCTCATGCCGAGGACCTAGCTTCGTAGCCAAAAAGCCGCAGACTGGCCAACATGACCAAAAGCCATGATGGCCAATCAAACACCAACCAAGAAGAAGAAGAAAGAAAGCCAAACCACTGGCTAAGCGACAGACCGTGCCGCCATTGCGGCACGCGCAAGATGCAGCCAAAAAGGGCCTCGCCCTGAAATGGCCTCCTCACACCCCTCCAGAAAGGAGAGGAGTGTAAGATGACACGAGTAAGCCCGGCATTCAGTCCACCGCGGCCATCCGTGACGGACAGAGCTCCCTGGTACTACCGCGGCACCCGCGACAGTGCGAACCTACTCAGGCATCCTACCTCGGCCATCCGAGTGGACGCCTTGTCCTCTTTCGATATTTTGAAAGTAGTAATTCCCTTAATAAAATTTTGTGATTATAACCGTCTCGTCTTCTTTACAGCATGAAATTTCAATAGGATATGTTAATTACATAAACTATAAATGATAACCTAAATTCAGAACGGGAAAAAAAGTTGATTTTATGCTTAACTGTCGTTACAAAAAACAGCGTTTTAACTTTTTGTTCCTAATTTCTGAAAATGCCTACTCATAAAATTAATGTTGCACCCCGCACCTTTTTTGGTCTTCTCTGTTTGGCCTAAGGCCGTTTTAACATTATCCGATCCGATATCGGATGTAGGAAGGCTTCCAGGTTTTTATTTATGTATTTGATAGATCATTATTATTAAAAAACGATATAAATCGCAAAAATTGCGGATTTAATGCAGATGGCACTTTCCTACAACAGTTTTTGTCCGAGGCACCATCGAACTGCCGATATCGGCAGGACGCTTCCGACATTTTTGGCATGCCGGACCCCCCGCCAGCTGTCGGCCGATAATATTTGTATGTGTGCGTATATAATGTAGGTATACGTTTGTAGTAGTGTGCGTGACAAAAATGGCGTCTATTAAACAGCTGTTAATGATGAATTTCTGTTGAAAAAAAAAGATTGTAATTCATCGGTCCGAATTGCGGATACTAATTTTTTCATGTTTTAGTAGATATTCATATTCATATTCATCTTTATTAGTATTAAGCATACGTTGTCAATAATATTACAGCTATATACATATGTCATCATTATTACTCTTAAAATACTGGATTAGAGAATAAAAACAATTAATTACATGAATATCAAACAACGATCAAAAATTTCATTTTTTTGAATTAATATTATTCAGTCATGAATTCAGTCACGGAATAATAGGCCTTCTGGACTAAAAAACCTTTTAATTTCGAAACAAACCCGAAGTAGCTTGGGGCATTTTTTATTAGTGTTGGAATTTTGTTATATAATTTCGGTCCCAATACATGTAGGCAGTTACCAGTTTTTTTTAACCTGTGTTTAGGAATTTCGAGGTCGTGCTCCCTTTGTTCCTGAAAGCGTTTACTGGTCCAGTTTCTTTTAGGGAACTGATCTAGACTCTGCTTTACGAGCTTGGCTACCTCCAATATGAACAGAGAAGGTAATGTGAGTATTCGGAGGTTCACAAATAGCTGTCGGGCTGGCGTGTCAGGGGCGACTCGCGCCATTTTCCTTATGATTTTTTTCTGTATAAGGAATGGCCTGTCCCTGTCAGCGGCCATCCCCCATAAGTCCACTCCGTATGTCAGTGCCGAATTACAGTAGGCATGATAGGCTATCATCAGATTTTCGTTTGACAGGATTGACATGAGGCGTGATATTATGTAGTATGCCGTATTGAGTTTCGTGCATGTCCTGTCTATCTGCTCTTGCCATTGCAATCCGGAATCCAGAGTTAGACCCAGGAATTTAGCATGTCTTACAAAGGGAACAGATGCATTTTGTACAAGTACTGAGTTCGTGTTGTCAATCGCGTCCCGACTTTGCCTCAAGTTAAATTCTGTTACAGAAGTTTTCTGAAGATTTAAAATCATTCCGTTGGCGGCGAACCACTCAGAAAGGCGTAGAATGATATGCTGGACATTTATTATTAATTGTTCAGCGCTATCTGCATTCACTATGGCACAAATGTCATCCGCATACATTACAAAATCCACAATCGATGATTCAAAGGGAAGGTCATTCATTAAAATGAGGAATATGTTATTTCCCACATTCGATCCCTGAGGTACTGCCCTGTCGCCTAAAGGGTCAAGACAAGATTTTTGGTCATTTACTTCCGTGGCCTGCTCCCTGTCACCCAAGAACGACATAATAACTTCAAGGGCAACGCCGCGAATGCCATAATGGTCGAGCTTGCTTGCGATGAGATTGTGATCGACCAAATCGAAAGCGCGAGACAAATCAAAGAAAACAGCAGCTACGCGCTTCCTATTTTCCAAATTGTCCAGAACTGTTCGGATCAACAGCCTAGCGGCGCCCGTTGTGGATTTTCCAATTTGGTAGGCATACTGCTGCTTACAGAGCGAGTTGTTCATCGTTAGGAATTGTATTAGTCGATAGCACAATCCCATCTCAAACATCTTAGAAAAAGCTGGAACAATGGATATAGGCCTGTAACTAGTTTGCTCTTTTTTTGAACCCTTTCCCTTATATACAGGTGTTACCTTGATCTTTTTCAGAGAAACGGGATAGCAACCATTACAAGCTGATTCATTAAATAAATAAAATTTAAAAAAAATTTTAAAATTTTTAAATTTTTTTTTTTAATTTTTTAAATTATTGCCGTGAGTTCCCCCACTGTGAATGGCGCAAAGAACATAGTATTTACAACGCGTGGGACGTTCATTCGCACATAGTACATTGCCTTTTGAATATCAGGCCCTTGCGGTGTGTCGCGTACGACAGATAGATAGTAGGCGTTGAGCGAGTCAGCAAGCTGAACGTTTGAACCGTCCGGCCCACACACCGCGTGCCTCAGCGCGGCCAGCCATAGTTAAATGTAAAGATATAGTTAAATGTAAAATTATTTATATACCATATATACCGACCAGATATAGTTAAATGTAAAATTATTTATTTTACCTGCACACACTTGAGTATTTTTATGCTCGTTATTTTAATTTTAAAATAAAATATTTGAAATATAGTGCTTATAATTATTAAATATAAACACTTTAAAAAAATATTTTTGATACAAAATCATACTTCATTGATTTGGAACAATGCGTTTTAATGTTGAGGTAAGTACTCACTGGGTCCCTAAAGCGGTGCAGTGTTGTTCCGGCCCCTGTATGAGTATCTGTCCCTCCCTGGGCTTGTCCGGGTCTTCCGCCGCCAGACACACGAACACCTCCGTGTCTTCCAGACCCTTGCAGATTGCCCTGGACATTGCAACTCAAATATTACATATTATGTAGGTAATAAACACTGCAACTTGAGAGTTCATACTACAAACTCTAAAAACAAGTCAAAATATGTGATAAAAATAATCCGTTTTGGTCCTTACGTCGTGGAGGTCGCGGTTTCTAATCGAACCACGGCTCGTACCAATGAGTTTTTTGGAACTTATGTACAAAATATCATTTAATATTTTGCCAGTCTCTCTTCAGTGAAGGAAAACAGTAAGGAAACCGGATTAATATTAATAAGGCCTAATTTACCCTTCGGGTTGAAAGTCCAGGTGGCAGTTGCTTTCGTAAAAACTAGTGCCTGCTTAATATTAGGATTAGTTGTTAAAGCGGACCCCAGGCTCCCATGAGCCGCGGTGAATGCCGGGATGCCGCAAGGAGGATGAGTGTTTGTGTCGATGCACACCTGTTGAAGTCCGGCGTGGCGTCCTTCCTGCACGTGGCCACGAACGCGGGCGCCTCCGCCCGTATCCGCCGCGTCTCCAGCCGCGCCAGCTCCGAGAGCACGCCCTGCAGGTTCTTGCTGGCTAGCTTCAGGTTCCTCTGCAGCTTCTGCACCAGCTCTTCATGTTTCTTTGGTTCGTTCCTAAAAAAACAACATACAAGAAGTTGAAGTTGGTTTTGAAGCAAGAGCGGACTATGCTTCTATAAAAAAATAGTTATTTGAATACCACCACAAAAGAGATGTGAAAAAGGCGAAAGAGCGGTGCTGAATGGGGTCTAACAAACGAATAGCCGAGCTGATCTTAACGCAAACGCAGCCAGCGGACTGTTTTGACTTCGTTTTACTCATTGACCCACCCACTCCGCTCACCTCTTTTGCGGAAATACTGCTATGCAGTTTATCTGTAGTAGCATCGCTCCTTGCAAGAAAATAAGTGGAAGGAAAGGAGCCTGTCTCTAAATTTTCTAACGGTTAGAAAATTAGAAAAAAAAAATTGAAGTAAGTATAGGTTAGAATCTAACCTATACTTACTTCAATAATGCGGTGAGCGCCGGCACGCGTCCCTGCATGTGCTGGAAGTGCTGGAGCACCCGGTTTACCAGGAAGAGCAGGTTGGTCTTGCCCTTCTCACCGGGCTCTTTAACAGCTGTATCACCTGGAGTGGGATAAACTCACGGAGCAACCTCGGGAGACATACTTGAGTAGTGCGGTGAGCGCCTGCTCGCGTCCCTGCATGAGCTGGAAGTGCTGGAGCACGCGGTTGCCCACCAGGAAGCGCAGGTTGGTCTTCCCCTTCTTGCCGGGCTCGCAGCCCAGCAGCTTTATCACTTGGAGTTGGCTGCGGTGAAAAAAATGTACAAAAGGGGTAGTTCGAAAAACTCGCGCAGCTGTTAGGAGGTGTTGATGTAAAATCTAGTCTGTCTTCTCCGAGACCACGGGGACAATGCCGCATCGATTCCGCTTAGCTCAGTCGTACGAGGTCGGTCTTATGTACGCAGATAGCTCGTAGGTGTCAGGGTTTCGAATCCCGGTCAGTAATTAAGTTTTTGTTTATTGTCTTTTTTTTGACTTTGTATTTATATAAGAGTTTTTAACCGACTTCAAAAAAGGAGGAGGTTCTCAATTCGACTGAATGTTTTTTTTTTATCTAAAGACGTGATATATTAAAATAGAACCGAGCGAAGCTGGGTCGCCCAGATATTATGTATAAAAATTATAAAGAAAACCACTTCAACTGGAGATTGCCAACTTAAGTAAATCTAAGTAATGAAAACGCAAATACATCTTGGTGATCGTTAGAGACGTCACAGAATAATTTATATAAAAGTAAATGTAGGTACAAAAGGTTCCCAATCAACGGACTGCTTGCGACGTTGAGTTCTATTGCACAGCGAGAAGGTCGTCAAACTTTAGGTATGGGCCGCGAACTCGCCGCCACAGGAATGTACGAAAAAAACGAGGAGTGAGTCACCCCTGATGGTGTCGTCGGAAAGAGGCGGCAGCCACAAACCTGAAGAATTAAACTCATTTGTGTAAATCTGACCTGAGGTTGGAGACGTGGGTGCCGCAGCACATGTTGTCGTCGACGCCTTCAATGCTGATCACGCGGATGGTGGACACGCAGTCAGCGGGCAGCCCCCGAGTCTGCGCCTGTTAATCATCATCAGTTAACATTATTTGGTTGCCTCAGAGATCCTTCAGTAGCCCGATATCCACACAGAGCGCGTCAAACGTCCAATGTAAACATCGTAGCTAGTGTGCACATTTAGCTCGATCGAACTGATCCAACAACCTGCCTCGACCGAGGCACGCGTCTACTTGCCTACTCGGATATTTGCCGCGCCAGCACATTGCCTCACGACGTGCGTCGCTCTGTGTGACAAAAAACACATTTAAGATTTTTTTATATTTAGTTCTGAAAAATAAGTAGTGCTAAAGAACACTGACCTCATCAAGTGCTTCATCTCCCTTCCTGCTAATCTTGACGACGACCGGCCTCGCCTGCCGTATGAGCTCGTTGCAGCGCCGCTCCGCCGCCCGAGCAGCCTCCTCCGGCACCGCCGTGCTGGCCAGCTCCACGTAGCACTCTTGTTCGCCGAGCCACCAGCTCGTGGTCGGGAGGTTGTACTCTGTCTCTAAGATTGCCGAGAGGAGATGTTGGCCTGAAAGTTTTAAATATTGGGGCATCAAATATTGGGGCTCGGGGTCATATAAATATTATGTGATTAGGACAGGATATGAGATCATAACTTGATCATCTGGTAGGTATAGTTGGGTGAAGTCATTTTAATTAGATCAAATAACCTAATGACAAAAAATGTTTCCTAATTAGAGATATAATTTATTACATGTTATGTTACATTCAGAGAAATGTGTCATTCATTGGCATGCTGGACGCTGGACACATTTGGGTGATTTAGTAGACACTAGACATCATTAAGTCTAAATGGAGTGTGGAGTTGATCATGTTAATACAAAATACAAAATCATTTATTCAGCAAATAGGCCATGGGGGCACTTTTACATGTCAACATTACAGAGTATTCATTAAAGTTAAACAAATGAAATTAATAGAAATATTAACTAAAAATATTAATCATAAGCAAAGTAGCTATACACTGATATAGAATTAGAGATGTATAAAGTCTCTAAATGTCATATTATTACTAACTATAATCAATACATAAAGAAAGTGCAAACAGATACAAAGATAAAAGAAATCTATAATACTTCAATAGTTGTAAAAGACTGAATATTACAAGTAAAAATATTATACTTAATCAAATAATCCATGGAGATGTATAGCGTCTCCAAGAGTCAAATTTTATAAAATTAAAATATTTAAAAGTAAAAACCTTTGTCAAATAATACAAAAAAAAAATACAGAAAATGAACAGCTAAATTACACATTTCAAGAGATGTACAAGTCTCTAGTTGTCAATCATTAAAGAACAAATCAAGTTTACAAATAAGGGCCAATCAAGGTTACAAATTAAGTTTAAAAATATAATCAAAATCTCAGAGATGTATAAGGTCTCTAAGTGTCCAAAAAACTAACATTAACTTAATCAAACGACAACAAGGTCATTAAAGTAAGGAATCTATTTTAAAATAAAATATAATCAAAATCTCAGAGATGTATAAAGTCTCTAAGTGTCCAAAAGCTAAAATTAACTAAATTAAACGACAACGTCTCTTTGACTACAGTTCCCTATTATAGCGCTTTTATACGCGCAATCATACGCAATAGGTTCACACGCGCGCCCACACAAACACACACGCACACACACACGCACACATGACACACACACACACACACACACACACACACACACACACACACACACACACACACACACACACAAACTAGTTTAGGTTAATTAGTTTAGGTTTAGTGAAGTACTTAGGGTCCGACTGAAAACCAGCGTTGCAGTAAAAAATTACTGCAACATTATGCTAAGTCGCGCCCCTTTTTAATATCCATGTTTGACCTAATTATTCTAATTTTAACATTGTAACATTGTGAAATTTGTGATATTAAATAAAGCCATTCTATGTCTATGTCTATGTCTCTAGTGTCATCCTTAAGACATTACTTACTTAAGTTTAATTCTTACAAGAACCGAATGTAGTGTCTCGCAATCCGCTCAAAAGTAAAGTTAAATAATCTAACAAAACATGTGGCCCAGGTAAGCTTGAACAGACCAGTCTCCACAAACAGCACCCGTTCACGAGTATGACGCGTATCTCAGCCATCGCCTCCCTCAACCTCCATTCGGGAAGGTGGCGACCCGATCAACACGCCACCGTAAGCAAAGACTTTTAAGCGAGCATGACATGTTCAAGCTAACAGCAAATTGACAAAAGAAAAATCGACACAGTGAAACACGACATTAAGCTTGTAGGTGACATTAAAGAGGGCAACAATGCCTAGTATAGCTATACATAACTAATTACATGCTCAACGTGACTTAGAGATGTAAAGGTCTCTAAGGGTCACTGTACTATCATACTTTAAATAAATTTTATATAACTACGCTATATAATGAAAACAAAAATCTTAGAGGTGTATAAGGTCTCTAAGCGTCCTACTAACATAACTAATGATACAATACAATCACATGAGAAAAATTACGCTGTGTCATTTTTACTGGATACTAGTACGGTTGTATTACAAACTTCTGCTACCATAATCAAGCTACTGGCTTAAAGGCATTTTTATCATCTATAAAATCATTTACCGTATAGTAAGCTTTACCTAGCAAACAGCGCTTAACATGTGACTTAAATTTGCCGAGTGGAAAGTTCACTACATCAATGGGGATTTTGTTATAAAAACGTGTACAGTTCCCAACGAAAGACGTACTAACCTTACGGAGACGGTGGAAGGGCACGGCAAGTTTATGTTTGTTTCTAGTGTTATAGTTATGGATATCACTGTTAAGCTTGTATTCATGGATGTTTTTCCTAGCATACATAATATTCTCAAGTATGTACTGAGAGGCAACGGTAAGAATGTTCACCTCTTTGAATTTCTCTCTTAGGGAAGCTCGAGCGCCCAGTCCATATATGGAACGTACAGCTCGCTTTTGCAGCACAAATATCGTCTGAATATCTGCGGCTTTACCCCATAACAGAATTCCATACGACATAACACTATGGAAGTAACCAAAGTATACCAGCCTGGCTGTCTCTACGTTTGTTAGCTGTCTGATTCTCCTTACTGCGTAGGCAGCTGAACTAAGTTTGTTAGCTAAAGTAGCAATATGTGCGTGCCATTGCAGTTTTGAGTCTAAAGTGACTCCCAGGAAAACAGTTTGGTCTTCAAACTCCAGCGTATCACCTTTTATTTGGATTTTGCTGTTATTTATCTGCTTGACGTTAGGTAACGCAAACTTGATGCATTTGGTTTTCTTGGCGTTCAAAAGTAGATTGTTTGCCGTAAACCAGTTAACTATAGTTGATAGGGCATCATTAATACTGTCGAAGCTATTTTCCTTCCTGTCCACTTTGAATATAAGAGAAGTGTCATCCGCAAATAACACTATATCATGTCTGCCTTTAACAAGAGTGGGTAGGTCATTAATATATACTAAAAAGATTGTAATCTGAAATAGTAATAATAATGATATGGCTATTAAAAAGAAAATCTAAAATGTTTATACCTCAGTTGACATTTCTTTTGTCAGTAAACCTGATTAGGTAGGTAGAGTCGCAATAATATGGCACACAAAACGAAGACTGCAGAAATATCTGGCACAATCTTATTTCTAGGGCCATAAGTGTGACAGATATATATGCAGCTTTATTTTTGTATGATATTATTGCAGGACTTGCAGGTGACTGTACCTATTAAATTTGTATACAAGCTTGGACCATAATACTGTTTGCATGCATGTGTGTATGTAAAATTTGAATCATGCATTGTACATCCTAAAAAATTGTTTAAAATTTTTAGAATGATAATTTATTACAACCTAAAAGTTTAAGATCGCAAGCCAACCTGAGTGCTGCTGCATGTGATCGAAGCGCCGGTCCCAGTGGACGCGCTGCGTGACAACACTGCCCACTTCCAGCGGCTCCCTCGTGAAGTGTATGGCTTCTTCACCCTTCCGCAACACTTGCAGCACTTCCACATCATTCAGTTTGCCAATATCATGGGGCTAAAAATATTCTAATGGTCATTATAACTACCCGAAATAAAAATCAATACATTTGAAATAAAAATACAATAATTATTTATTAATCTGAGTACTAAACTAACCTGTCCACCGCCGGCCGGGAACAGTATTGTATTCTCTAAAGTGACCGCGTATCCTTCAAACTTCGATGTCTTCCCGTATTCTATTATCGGCTCCTTGGTTTTCTCGCAGGAGACCACTTTCGAAGTGAACTGAAAATCAATGAAAACTTTCATAATTACACTGTTACGGCATGTTACATTTAGATATTTTAGATAGAGTAACTTACCTCCTTTAGGAAGCTATCTTCTTGGCATTTGAAAACCATTTTGATTAAGTGATATTTCAAATTTTCGGTCGAAATAGAATACTATCGGGAGATAAAAATAAATTATTGTTGTTTTATCTTCGTATTGATTCAATATTCGACAAAGTTGTGGATGAACTGTCATTTGTCAAACAGACAGTTCGTTCAGTAAACAGCTGATATTGATATTACAGACGACGTTCAAAAAGAATACGACGTATAAAAATAATGACTCAAAATAACAATTAATTGTACTTTATATTCATTAATGTAGTACATATATGATTTCTAGTAGTTGCAGTAGTAGTTTTGTAGTTGTAGAGAGGTTTACCGAGTTGGCTTAGGGAGGGCGCACACGGGGGCGACAGTCGCTCGACGACTTTTTTGTCTCTGTCGTCACCCCTTGCGACAGTCTCCGAGGTGCGCACACGGGAACGACAGCGACGTAACCACAGACTACTAAAAAGCTATTACCATAGACTAATTCTATTATCTTTGGATATTTCGGATGCAACTTTGGGTGCGCGCACACGGGCGACAAAGTTGCTCGGCGACTTTCGTATTTGTATGAAAAGTTGCGTCGCCTCGTGTGCGCACCTTCATACTAGCCCATAGACCGAGCGACGGAGACAAAACAGTTTTGTCTCCCGTCTGTGGGGGCCCTTTTTCTTTTTTCATGAAATTGAGAGCCTATCTAAAATAATTTACATCTTCGTGAAACGAAAAAGCCTCAAATAAAGAATTAAAAAAAAAAAATAATAATTTTTTGGTACTTCAGAATGAGTGTTTAAAAATTTTGATGATTTTACAACCCGGCATCGTTTTTTCTTAATATTGTCGGAATATTCTTTTAAATTCTTGTCATATAAAATCAGTCTTTCCTCTACTTCTTCAATTAAAAGACAGATATCAATGTCGTCTTCAACAATCTGCATTTAAAATTATCTTTTTTTTCGAATAACCGTCGACCCCTGCGAAAAAAACTTCACGAATAGTGATGTCAAAATACCGGTTAGTAAATAAACGGTTTTGTTTTTACAGTTTTATTTCACTATCCATAGAATAACGAAAACGTCAATAAATAACAAGAAAATAGATAGGCCGGCAACAAACTGTAGATGCAGTTTTGCAGGGATATGTTTTAATTATGTCCTATACTGTAATTGATAAAAACAATAAATAAAAAACAGAGCCTTAAAATTAATAATCTGAAAAAATCATAATCTTACAAAAATCTGATCGAGTGCACGGAGTTCCATACAATTTCGCGACTGTCCACAAACACTTTTCAGATTGATCTGACCACGGAAGTGGATCTGACAGAATTTTAAGACTGTCTGTTGCCGGCCATATCTATGAAATCTGGAAAATACTATCAGTATTTTGAATATTTATTTTGCAGAATATTGTTTTAGGCACTTATCCAAAACGGAAATTGTGAAATTTACGTCGTCTTTTGTTATACACATGGGAGGCTTTATTCTCAGTACCTGAAAACAATAAAAAAAGTTAAGTTTTTGTTGTTTACATCACTTGCTATTGCGGAGTCTTTTGTTTAGACAATAGCAGGTTCAATGAAAAATGAACCGAAAGAAAAATGCTAAATTATTAATTCGACGGCTTCGCCGCACTTATAATTTTGTCACTCACACATCCGGCTTATGGGCTAGTATGAAGGTGCGCACACGTAATGAAGATACTAGCCCAGGGACCGGATGTGAAAGACAAAAAAGCGGCGACAAAAGTTGCCCATGGGAGCATACCCGAAGTGAATTACAATACTTAGTAGGTACCTATATTAAATTAATGTAACTTACGTTGTTGTATCTTCCTCCACGCCCGATTAAAATTCCAAGATCTTTCATATTTTCCTGTATTTCTGAAACACTAGTGACATTCAAAGCCTCTTTTGTTCCAGGTTCAACCAATTCAATTCCCAACATTAAACCTTTGCCGCGAACATCACCAATAACGGGGTACACCTTTTGTAGATCCATCAAATTTTCTATAAAATATTGTCCAATAATCTTACTGTTCAGTTGCAAATCTTCCTCTTCGATCACCTGTGTAAAAATAAATTGGCCTAAGTATGAAAGATTTTTCAGATTGCAAGACAGTAAAATTGTATTTGACATACAAACTATGCATACGTTTAAAACAGCTTCACCGACTGTTGAAGCCAAAGGATTTCCGCCAAATGTATTGAAATAAGTAGCACGCATGTGTGCATCTGCTATTTCTTTTCTTGTAACAACAGCTGCCAATGGAAAACCATTCCCTATGCCCTTTGCCATCGTCACAATATCAGGTACAACACCATGAGTTTCAAAGCCCCAAAACGTATCACCCATACGACCGAATCCAGTCTGGACCTAAAATAAACAAATCATCTTCAGTAACAAAAAATATTATAAAGGATATTAGTATTCGGATACCAACATACCTCGTCGGCTATATAAATGCCGCCATTTTTACGTATTAGCTCTGCAGCTTTTCTCAGATATCCTTTGGGAAATTGAACAGTGCCATTTACTCCTTGAATTGATTCAGCAAAAAATCCTGCCACTTTTCCTTTGGGAATTGAGTTATCTATTAACTGAAATTAAAATAATTTCGTGGTTAACATTTTCTTTTATACCCAACAGAACACAAGTATCACTTAAAACAGTTTCATACTTCACTGAGCTGGTGAACATATTTGTCGGAAGTGACACAATCCTCTGGACAAGCACAAGATCCGGGTACTTGAGACAAGGAGTCCCTGCAGCCTCCCCAAATACCACGAAGAGGGTCTGGTAACATAGCCTGTTTAGCAAACATTCAGTTGTTTATATTTCGGTGAGTCTTATTTTATTCTAATCGTTTTAATCTTAATCACATTATTGCGAAAATGCGCTAGTAAACTTACATGATGTATCCCGCTTGGAACAGGTATTGGCATCCGGTAACATTGGGTCGCTGTCAGTCCCTGGATGGTGTTCGAGTACCCGTGATAGCTGCCTTGGAGTGAGATAATGTCGTTATTGCCTGTATAGGACTTAGCAAGTAGAATGGCTAATTCATTGGCTTCAGTTCCACTATTTACCAAGTAAACCACCTGAGGAATATCACATGACATTATTGTTACGCTGTGGTTTGCGTGGGCGACGGTCGCGCGATGGTCACGCGACGGCGATGCGACGTATACGAAATCAAACCTTTTCGATATAGAAGTATGAGATGCGACGGCGACGGCGCGCGACGGTCGCGCGACCGTCGCCCACGCAAGACACGGCGTTAGTCTAGACATACATTCGACATGGACAAATTAATGTAGTACCTCTAAAGTCCTCTAATTCCGGATATATATAAATGTTGATTTTTTTTAACCTACAACCTAATTTAAATCGTGAATAATAATAATTTACCTTCAAATCACCACTGAATTTCGAAGCCAGTTTTTCAACATAATCATAAATTTTGGGATGTCTATAAATGTTAGTCGTATGCCAAAGTTTATTTGCTTGTTCTTTCAAAGCCGCTACCACTTTTCTGAAAATTAAGATATCCTTGTAAATAGGGTTATCAGTCTATGAAATGGCAACAAGATAAGATTGTGTTTCGTAAATAAATGTTATGTTAAACGAATCGCGTGAGGTATTAAATGAATAAACATTTAACTGAACACGTGTGATGTTTATTATTCAGTGATCATAAATTATTGTTGAACTCACACTATTTATACATGAAGTAGGTATGTAGGGGGCACTTAGAACTTACTAAATGTTGGTTAGATTATTTGTATAGGCAAGATCCATAATAAAGAATATAACAACTTGAAATGTAAACAACTTGTGAGTTGATTGATAACGACCACTGGTTTTTGTTATGTTAAGTAATAGTAATAGTTCAACTCACGGGTGGCAGTGTCCTACTGAAACTGTGACAATTCCTCCAAACAGATCTAAGTATCTTCTTCCTTTGTGGTCAAATAGCCACTGCATGTGGCCTTGGTGAATAAGAACAGGATTTTTGTATACATTATATACAGCCGGAGGTATGTGCGCTGCTTTCAACGTGGTTGTTTTTTCGTACGCTGGTCCCTGATTTTTAATCAAATATAAGAAAAGTTATTACTTGTATGTATTTATGTTCGTTACTAAATAAATCAATTCAATTGACAAAAAAAAAGCCTAAATTGGCCGCCATAAAATTTAACTTGAAAATTCAATCCACATCGATCGTCATCCTCCTTGCACTATCCCACCATTCGCCACGGCTCATGGGAGTCTTGGCAACTAATCTCAAGATTTGGCTAACGCACTACTTAGTTTTTTTACGTACGCGACTGTCATCTGACCTTTCAACCCGAAGGGTAACTAGGCCATATTAGCCCGGTTTTCTCACGATGTTACCCTTCACCAAAAAGTTTGAAAATGAAATCTAGGTACCTTTATTTTAACTTACCTCGTAGTTTTTGGGCTTAAAATTATAAGATGGCAAAGGAGCACTGCTCAAACGCCTACTAAAGGTGTTAAGGCAAAATGATCCAACTGAAACATAAACAACTTTAATTTTAATCAACAGACTCTGACTAATTGACTACATATATCTGTGGTAGTTTTTCTAAATTATCTTAACTTTAAAACATAATTTAAATAGTATGATCCTAACTTTTCTAATATGTACATACGTACCATACAATTAGGAAATGTAAACAATGTGATATAATATAATTATTACTAATAAATTAATAGTTCTATTAATTTACAAATTCGACAATCACCTCTATTTGCCATATTTGGTTGACACTACTATTTCGTCTGATTGTAGAAAGGCGACTGAATAAAAGCAATTGTATTTAAATAATGAATGACTTGTGACTTCGTTGAATCTATTAGTTTATGTATGTTTACATTATTTCAACATAATCTAATTTTATCATCTTTTTTATTTTTAAAAGTCTTGACGACGCAGTTCTAGAAAAAATGTAGGTCCAACTTCTTCTAAATAATTCAGCAAAAACAGTGAAAAAATAGATTTTACTATCCTTAATTTAGCGGCAATTGCTAAATTTAAATTACATACAAAAAGGAAAGACCTATAAGTAGTAGAATTACTTTACTTTTCCCCTACCTTCTGTGTTTTTTTTATCGCCAACAACAAATTGTTTTTTAATACTTATGTCTTAAAATATGAATTGTAAAATTTTTGTTTTGTAAACCCTTCAAATAAATTTAAAATCAATTTGTTCAATTAATTTCAAATCAATTTGGCGCAAATATATTGTGGCCGATTCATTGTCAGAAAGACAGACAAATAACTCCACGCTTGCTCTACGCCACAAACTACTAAGAAGATACTACGTATCTATCTCTACGCCAATTAGCTCCAGATTAGTTTATGATAGTGACTGCCATCAATTCAATTCAATTTATTTTATTTATTGTTGATTTCATGACCCCCATCCCTCGACGACACCCATGTGGTGACTGGTTAAGAATTTCACTACCCCTTTTCTCCAGTGGGTGTCGTAGAAGTCGACTGTGGGATATAGGTTTTACTGTAGTGTGGGCGATGGGCTGGCAACCTGTCAGACCTGTCTCTGCATTCTCTGCAATATTACGATTTGGTTTCCTTTCAATCCTTTTTGCAAAGAGAGATGGAGCAGTTTCCTGTGCTCTGCCTACCCCTGAAGAAAGAGTGAGTTTTTCACAAGTACAAAAGGGTCACTGACGTCACTGTCAACGGATATTGAACTCTATTGCGCAGCATGAAGGACATCAAACTTTATGGGCCGCGACGTCGCGGCCGCCGGATGTATGAAAGGAGCGCGGAGTGAGCGTCCGGAGTTTGTATGTATGTGTTGATTACATGATTTTGGATTTTTAACATCATCTGTTCCATGATTGCCAAATAATTATTAATGCCGTTCCCTCCTTGTTATAATGACTATACAAACACAGGCTAATTTAAGAACTGGATTTTTTATTATTTATATGGATATTTAAATTATTTATTTTTTACACATATTACTTAAAAACTTACAATCCTTAACAAACACCAAATAAAATTGCATTTAAAACGTTTTATGGCAAAAAAACCGGTAAACTAAATCGTAAAACTGGATTACACTTTGGTCACCACTAGTGACAAAACATTCCACGTCAATCGAGTTGGAAAGAAAATTGGCATTTTGCCTCGAATGTCTTGCGGTGTTCGGCTGGTAGAAGTGAATGGCCCGTGATCTTTAGTGTCGGTCGCTTTCATATTTCTCAATTTATAACAATAGAAGATCTGTAAAATCAAGATGAAACTGTTGTATCTAACGTTGTTGGTGCTTCCCGCCGCCCTCCTGTGCTTCCAGAGCGGTAAGTTTCTTTTTTATTGAGTTCCAAAATCCCGTATGGACGTGGCAACGTATATTACGATTTATGAGTGAAAGTTTTCTCATATTATAATCAGTTCACTTGTATTTTCAAGGATTTGCTACCGTAAAGTCATTTAAATACTACTTTAAGTTAATTATTTACAGATTTTCAAACACTTGATTAGTAGGGTAAGCGTACAGATTTGCCCTATATAGTGAAGTTCTAGGTCACTGCAAGGTATTTAAAGTGACGTCAATATTATGTGCAGTTTTAATTAATATTAATTTGTCATTTTACTGTGATAATTTAGTACTTGTCCCATAAAAAGGGGAAATCAATGAGATGTCTTATCAGACATGCATGCACTGATAATCGCTTTGTAAATTGATATTTTGAGCTAATTTTAAAGTAAAACAGAAATAGTATTATTTACAACAGAAATAGTATTGTATATATCTGTAGGTTGAACTGTAAAAGGTTTATTTGATGCCATATTGTTGACAGGCTAATTATTGAAATACACCTGCTCAGACTTTGGGATGTCTTATGTGTTTCTTGTTTCATTTAAATACAAGTAAAATAATAATAAAAAATACATTTTTTGACTCACATAATGAAAATGATTAGGTTAATGGTGAAGGTGAAGTACTGTGTGGGTTGGAGTAGATTATCAAACAAGAATGAAACACATTTATAGATTAAACAACAGTATTTTACACTTTTCTTAAAAAACAAAGTTCAAGGCAATATGTTCAATTTTTTATCTTACCTGCCCTATCTGATTACTGGTGTTTGAGAAAAAAAAGAGCCACAAGTTTAACAGGTTCTATACAACCACAGATGTCATATATACCATAGATCAAGCAAACGTATCTACTTAGCGTGTCAAATGAACTGAGTGAAATCCACTGAGTTGTCCGTCTTTAATCGCAGCTTGCAGCTTTCGGGCGTCAATTTTTGTAAGTTGAAGTCAATCAAAACATAAAAAATGCCTCGTTACGTGATATTCAATTGCAACAACACAAAAATTATGAACAATCAAGAGCCTGAGACATTTAAAATTACAGGCAAGAAACAACTTCAGTACAAAATTTGACACGCTCGGCCCCTATACAAATAGATGAACTTGTTTCTTCTATCTAAATAAAGTTCTGTGTATACAACACAACACAATGTGCCTATGGTCATCATCTACCTGTGTGTAGTTAGATTTATCTCCTGTTACTTCTTAAATCAATTGTACACTGGATTTACTTCTAGTTCTTTTTAGCCAGCATCTGTTGTACCACACTCCTTTTCCACTGAACATCCCCACTGTGTACACTGTATTTATCTCTTCATTAACTTCTTTATCATGTTTCAGCAAACATCTTTGCTCGCGCCGAGGAAGATGAGCTGGATGACGTTGTGGAGCTGGACGGGGACGACAACCAAGTAGTGGGGGACGATGTCAGTGACGATGATGACTTCAGTGGTGAAGTCCTCGCAAGACGTGGATACGACCATCCTGTTTACCAAACCTGTGCCCAACTCTGGAGACTCTGCTTTTGGTGAGAATGTTTAAATAATCTTTGCCAGTTTCTTTTACCATTTAGAACTGATTTTATAAAGTAGTTTCACATAAGCACTTTCAAAATACCCATTGTTCTGATAGTCGAAAATTCTATCTGGTGTGTACACTATATTCTATGAATTTAATGCCAACTTTGAGCCACTTCTTTTGAACAGTTTATATGTAACCAAGCAACATAGATCCTAATATTGGAACTTTGAAAAGTGCATAATAAACACAAGTGCAGTGATATACACACATCAGCTCTAAGAGCTCAAAGAGCTGCTAGTGTATCAAATAATAATAAAAAATGTAGATAAACAGTAGTATTAGTGAAGTGTTTCAGTCATTGTCTTCATGGCCTGCTTTGCTTGCTTGAATAATCAATGCAGTGCGCAACCGCACTGGCTGGGTTGCTTTAATTATATAATGATGCATTAATGATGATGACCTGCATTAGGAACTATCCTCAAGTATCCTGGCTATTAGTTTATTCCATGTTTGCTATTTTCATTAATGCTAAATTTAATAATAATTAAATACCCCTTTAACTAAGATATTAAAATGTGATAATGATATTGATATTGTGTAAACAATATTCATCAGAATTGTCTTATTTCTAGGGATGTACCGACTAGTCGCCGACTAGTCGGGAAAGCCGACTATCCGGCCACATTTGTAGTCGGCGACTAGTCGGCAAAAAGGGCCGATTAGTCGGCACTTCATTAGTGATAGAAAAACAGTACAAAATTAAATTACCAGCTGAAAATTATGGTTGTATTATGTAGCTATTAGTAATTCCTTTTTCTTGTCAAAACAACAAATATCTGTTATCAACACAGAAATAAATTTCCTACCTAGGATTATCGACTTCATAGGCAAGATCACTACCCACTAAGCCAAGCCGGTTGTTAAAAATGGAAAATGTATATAAATATTGTCATGAACCTTTGAACATCTGTAAAAAATCATGAAAAGCGCGAACGAAGGACCAAAAATGACATTCAAAATGTGAATTTATCGAAAATTATGTTCTGGCCGACTAATCGGCCACCCAAGCGCCGACTAGTCGGTAGTCGGCCTAGTCGGCCAAATCAATAGTCGGTACATCCCCACTTATTTCCCATCACCCTGGCTATCCAATCCAAGTGAATTGTTCAAGTCAAGTCCAACCAACATGGTAACGTAACACAACTTTATTTGCCAAAATGTATTTAACATATTAACATTTTGGAAAAACCCCCTTCCGCAACATAATAGATCGATTTTCATGAAACCTGGCTAAGAATACTCCTGACTAACTTAGCTTTCAGACAAAAAAAATCTAAATCTAAATCAGTTCATCCATTCGGGAGCTATGATGCCACAGACAGACACACACACACAGACAGACAGACAAACAGACAGACAGACAGACAGACTTATAACACCCCTTCGTTTTTGCGTTGGGGGTGAAAAATTGAAATTTTGTATGCAATTTACGAGATTAGATTTTGAAATTCAAAATGTATGAAAATACTTATTTGCTTGCCCACAGACCTGCAAGCTGGCTTCCCCGTGGAATTCCTGGTCGGCTTCATCAACAAGGGCTCGGAGGACTATGTGGTGGAGACCATGGAGGCCTCCTTCCGCTACCCCATGGACTACACTTACTACATCCAGAACTTCACCGCTCTGCCTTACCACCGAGAGGTAAACCATGTTTCATTAGCCGGGTCCACACTGGCCGCCCGCCTCGCGAACTATTTTGAACAGCTGACCGAGGGCCGCCATCTTGCTGAGCAAAGCTCGGACGAGACATTTTACGAAACCGGATGTTGCCGCCGCGTCAGTACGCGCCGCGCTGCGCGGCGCTGCCAAGGTCGTGTGCGGTGCGTGCGAGAGAGCCAAATACCGATCGCGGGAGATTAACTACTGAGTGAGTCATCCGTATAGGCGTATACTGTGTCAATAGTCACTTTTTAAAGCTAGAGTACCATCATGTAACCACAATAAGTTTTTACTTTATCCTGATACCTAGTTTTATAAATTAAAACAATATTAAAACAAAAAACTACAACTGGGCAGGGAACACTACCAGAATGAGGAACAACAGATGGACAAAAATTTCCAAGTCAAAATTCATACTGGAACCATGCAAAAACTTGATTAGCAAGACGTCTGCAATCGATGAGGCTTAGAATAAATTTAAAAGTGGAAAATGTCTGCCCTGAAATGCGAGGATGGGTGAAAAATGACATCATTGCCGTTTAAAAGTTTAACACTAGGTAAATGTTGCTACGGGTCCCATTGACAGAGTGGAATATTTCGCTACAGACAGGCAAAAGAGGCCGGAAAGTCTCACTGCTAGATATTTTCCACTTTTAAATTTATTCTATCGGCATCGATTAGATTTCGCTAATCAGAAGTTAAAATTTAGCATGGTTAGCCTCGTAACTGGTGAATTTCAAATGACTTGAACCATTACGAACATAACACAGGTAGAATATACATACGGGTCCCATTGACCTTAGTAGTGGAAAAAATGAAACTAGTTCGTTGAAAAGAAAGCGCTTTAGTATCGATCCAAAAAATAATAATCAATACCTAGTTTTATGTCTATCATGGTTTGCACTTTCTGAAGATAAAACCTATTTCTGTAGCTGTTACTGATAATATTTCTGTAGCTGTACTTGATTATTTTGCACTTTTACACAGTGCAACTTGCGAAAACCGAATAATTGTAACCATGTATATTTTGTACATTTATATGCCAATTAATAATTTAAATAATTGTAATGTTTTTATATTCAGGTGAAGCCTCAGCAAGAAGCCACTTTCGCGTACTCTTTCATCCCCAACGAGGCTTTCGCCGGTCGGCCATTCGGACTCAACGTACAGCTCAACTACAGAGATGCCAGCGGAAACTATTATCAGGTTTGTTTTTGCTTTATGACGGCGTTATTAATTAATTTAATTATGTTGTTTCCTTGAGTGCCTGTCATAGTTCTTTATCGCATATTGTTCCATATTTGGCCGCTGTAAATACTACTCTACTGACAGCTATTATTGTTCGAATTTGAATAAATAATCTATATGTCATATGCGGTATTAGGTTAAGTTCCTTGTATATGATAGGACGTACGTAATATGTTTAAATAATTGTGGGGAAACTGTAAATAATATAGCCCTAAAATTTAGTTTACCCCTCGTGTTGAAAGTCAGATAAAACTTTTGGTAAAAAATGGTGTTTACATTAATCGGTAATTAAATGTGAGTGTGTTTAGTAGAACGTCCCACTTTGTCGGTTACCATTAAGGCGAGATTTACTCGTATTTTTATTTGAATAAACTGAATAAACGGCTTTATAGCGATCGACAAAGTGCGACGTTTTCCCGTACACACTCACAAATGTCGATCGATAGATAGATAAACATTTTTGTCCATGCCTTTTTTGGCTTTTTGCGTTTCGGATTTACTACTCGTATTCTAATGCAAGTTAGAAATCTTTCTATGCAAAATCGAAAGTTATCGCTTTTTCACGAACGAATGGCATTTTCACACTACCTTTTACCGACAGGAGGCCGTATACAACCAGACGGTGAACGTCGTGGAGGTGTCGGAGGGGCTGGACGGGGAGACGTTCTTCCTGTACGTGTTCCTGGGCGCGGCGCTGGTGCTGGCGCTGGTGGCGGGGCAGCAGGCGCTGGCGTCGCTGGCGCGGAGACGCGCGCCCCGCGCCGCGCCGCGCGCGCGCGAGACCGGCACCGACAACGACGTGGACTACGACTGGCTGCCCAAGGAGGTCGTCAACCAGCTCAGTGAGTCGCGCCCGATATTATGTCGATCGGAAACTACCGCTTGGCGAAAAAGCGTACCGATGGAACTATTTTTTTTCTCACGAGTGCCACACGTAGACGGTGGCGCCTTCGTTATTGTCTACTCTTTTTTGCCAAGCCGTAAGCGAATCGAGACCGTCCGGCCGAATGTATGAACGATCTCGATTTAACTACGCACCGCTGGAGTCTACTCCGTGGCCTTACGAAATCATAAGTTGTCATATTTAGATTATTTAGCTCGGCCTAGTCTGTACCTTAATAACATAGTTTGGAGTGCTGTACTGCGTGCATGTGTGTGTGTTTGGATTAGTTGAATAGGGATGAAACGACAAAGGATGGTAGGGGTGAAATTCGATAAAGTCAAGAAACGATTCGCGTAAAGTGAGCACTGGACGTGTCGATATATAATCTAATCACTATCATGCTTGTTACAGAGAAATCCCCCAAGACGCCCAAACAGTCACCGCGCCTGAGGAAAGCGAAGAGATCCGCCGGTGACGACTAAACCTAGTGTTGTGCCGGATCACAACTCGAGCGAGAAGCCGCCTGCCCGAGGGCCGCCTCTAAAGGCCGACAGTGCCTTTACAACCTTTTGAGACACTTTTATGAGCGTTTTTTTACACGCCCGATTTAAAGCACAATAATAACTGGCAACCCTGTTTTAATCGATAGTCGGCAGGCGCTTCTCGCTCGAGTCGATACAGACTGTGTGGTTTTAGTTAAGTGTGTTGTGAGTAAATTATGGAACAAATAATGTGTGAGGATTGTAACAACGCGCGATTATGAAGACGAAGAAGACATTATTTAATAAAATGTTAAATTTTTTACCATGGTTTTTATTAATTTGTTATAAAAAAGCCCTACTTATTTTGCTGGATCTGCTGTAATTTTATTGAATGTGTGTAAAAACCGATGTCTGTTTCTAAATTAGCCGTTGGTAATCTAAGGTCCATTGCAAATTCATTGAACGGACATTGTTTTAATGCCTTGAACAGTCCCTATACATAAACAATTATTTTCATCGATATACATACGACCTAATTGGTACGTTTATAAAGATCCATAGTGACCTTATTAGTATATCCTAAGGGACATGTAGTTTGTCGTGACCCAGATATGAAACACTGATCGGTGAAAGTGTTATTATTAAATTGGTCCTTCCGTTCACTCAGACGTCTCCGACAAAGAGTAAAGTTGTGAGCGTACTTCTGGGAAGGAAAGAGTAATGTTTTATGATTCTCTGATTGAAGGTATCGCCGGTATCGGTGTGGTAAACTTTAAAAAAAAACTAATGAATATTATATTACTCATATTCCTTACCGCTAGGCAACCACGGGTTTAAAAAATAATTTCTCTACATTGCAATAGAAAGAAACCGTTAACATGATACAACACTATCGAGTACACATCGCTATCGATATCCATTTTTGCACTAGCAACACTGAATCGATAATCGACCAAAAAAATTACATATGGCAACAATTCGGCTGTCAAATTCTTTTTCGTACACGCCACCGAGCGCGCACGTGTAATTTCCCGAGTTTTGCTCGATAATCTAAGTAAAATGGACAAGCCCAACGTTCTCGCCCGCGTCGTCAAGGTGCTGGGTCGCACCGGGTCCCAGGGCCAGTGTACCCAAGTCAAGGTCGAGTTCATCGGAGAGACCAGCCGTCAGATCATCCGGAACGTGAAGGGCCCGGTCCGCGATGGCGACATCCTCACGCTGCTCGAGTCTGAGCGTGAAGCCAGGAGGCTGAGATAAACGGTAATCACCTTACTTTGTTCATTTTAGATATATTTCAGCGTTTTCGGTTGTGATGATGAGCCGAATTTGATATTGATTTTTGAGGTTATTCGTTTCTGTTGAAGAATCAATCGATGTTGCTATTTCTTAATTGTGACCTGATCTATTGTCCTGAACCATTCCTGAACTAATGATATGTGATTTCTTTATGGCTAAGATGGAGCTAAAGAGCTCTCTGTTTTTACCAAAGACATGAAAAACGTATACTGATGCTATTTATTCATTTATATCAAAACAACATTTTCTATTTGATTACAAGGTAGAGTCTACTTCTATCAAGCTAACTCCTGCAATGTTTGCTATGATAAAGTTATCATTAATGTCAAACCTCCCCCGTTCCACACATTTTCAATGATCCGTTTAAGTCTGAGCATAATATTAGTGTCTAAAGATTTTTATTGTCAGTAACTTACCTTACTTTAATAATAAAGACAATGTTACTTTACTTACTTTGTGTATGCTACCTTTGTTTTTGTTGTTCCAGGTCTTGCGCCGCTTCTAGGTTAAGTTCCATATAACCAATGTTTACACTATGTTACTCTATAATATGAAACCGTCAAAGATGAACATCTCAAGAGCTCGTAATACATACTTTAACATTTCATGATTGTTTTATTTCTATTTGTAAATTTCCAATCATGCAATTTCCCCAACTTCTAGTTATCACCAATTTTGATGGAAATGACAACATATTTTGCCGAGAATGGTAAGTCTGTTTTCACATTATCCGATCCAATATCGGATGTCGGAAGGATTACAATGGAAGAAAATCCAAGATGGTGCCCATAATGTACGCGATATCGGGCCGACATCCGATATCAGATCGGATAATGTGAAAATGCACTAATGGTGATAAACATATGGCTATGATCTGGTAATGAGTTTGCTACTTTTAAATTAGTAAGTGTTAGGAGGTTTTAAGCAGTTTAGTAGTAAATCTGTAGCTGTAGTCCATAAATGCCATGATTGCCCACAGGTTTCAGCGTAACTCAAGTGCGGTAAAGATAACCTTATTCCGAGCATTTTGTACCTCATTTTACACTTGTAGCCTGTGGGTGAACTACACACAGAAACAGTACAGCGCCCTGCGTGTACAATATAAAAATGCCTTTAGGGTGCTGATGGGGCTGCCTCGCCACTGCAGCGCATCGTTAATGTTCGCGGAGGCACGCGTGGACAGCTTTTCTGCCACCATGCGCAAACGCGCCGCGTCGCTGATCAGAAGGGTGAGGGCCAACACCAACAGCATCCTGGCAATGTTTGCAAGCAGGTTGGATGGGGCGTGTCTGAATCACTGCAGTGCGCTCCATATGAAGTAATACTAACACCTAGATTTAAGATAATTATGTACCTACTCACTAACCTTGACGTTTAATTTTATTTGTGCAATGTAAATTTTATTGTTATTTATTGTTGTTAATTTTATTGTGATTATTTGTGATATTTTATGTGTGTACCTAAATTGTATGATCCCAGTTGGTCGAAATAAAGTCATTTAATTTAATTTATAAAACTCGTGAGCTGTGTCAAGCTGATGTGAAGTACATGCTTACTTATACACACACCTATCTTATACCTATAAACTTATTTCCTAAAGCACAAAGGGTGTTAGAGCAGATATGCGTAAGTGAAAAAAAATTGGCAAATGGAGGGCATTTTTGGCTTTATTGGTTAAAATTTAACTTTCCTATTCTCTAGTACAGTGTTTTTCAAACTTTATGGCGCCATGGCCCATTATGACCTCTCAAATTTTTTCGCGACCCCCGTAACTCGTTTCTAATATTAACTATAACTTAGTGCTGAAAGATGTAATAAAAGTTGTAAATTCGATCAAAAAAAGGTAAAGATTTGCAAACTCGTCTATTGCGAATAGTATGCGTAGATATGGGTGTACTTTATCACTTATCACTCAGAGGTGAGATGGCTTTCGAGAGGAAGGGTTTTGATACGCGTTATAGAGCTTAAATCAGAATTATTAATGTTTTTACAATATTGTTGCTGATTATGTTACGATATTGAAAGTAGCATATCTTGCCGGTATCTTTGACCACTTATATGTTATGATCGCAAGTCTGCAAAGAAAGGGACGAAAACATAATTACAGAAAAAGATAAAGAACGGATTTCTAGCAAAAATTGAGTTTTGGACAACATTTTTACACAGCATGCAGTTTGCGTATGCAGTTTGATTATTTCCCTTGCATGGCTAAAATCATTCAAGAAATATCATCAGATACGGTGGAGGGCTTGCAAAGTTTAAAAAACCAACTCCAAAGTTATTTCTCAACTGAAACATTGACTGGTGATGGAAAGTTGGATTTTGAATATTTTTTTTTAATATTAAGTCCGTTGACCTGGCCCATCTCAACGCCTCGGCGAAAGAAGCAACATTTCATTTTCGGTGAAGGAAAACATCGTGAGGAAACCGGACTAATTCCAATAAGGTCTAGTTACCCTTCGGGTTGGAAGGTCAGATGGCAGTCGCTTTCGTAAAACAAGTGCCTATACCAAATCTTGGGATTAGTTGTCAAAGCGGACCCCAGGCTCCCATGAACCGTGGCAAATGCCGGGATAACGCAAGGATGATGAAAAGTTGTTTTAAGATTAACCTTAAGGTTGACAAGGTTCTCTTCTTCTTCCTCCTACCCTTATCCCACGTTATGTGGGCACAGTCACTAATAACAACACGTCTTCCTCTTCCATTCTCCTCTATCTTTCGTCATCTCAACACTCACATCTTTCTTCCTCATATCCTCTTTCACACAATCCATCCAGCGTTGTTTGGGTTTACCCCTCCCTCTCCATCCATCAACCTTCATCTCCAACATTCTTTTGCCTATATGACATTCATCCCTCATTACATGACCGAACCACGCCAACCTGCCACTCCTCATCTTTTCCGTTATAGGCGCAACTTTCAAACTTCCCCTAATACACTCATTCCTGATCCGATCCATTCTGGTCACTCCACACATCCATCTCAACATTCTCATTTCCGCTACGTGCACTCTCCTTTCATCCTCCACCTTTGTCGCCCAGCATTCAGATCCATACAATACAACAGGCCTCACAATCGTCTTGTAGATTTTCCCCTTAAGTTTAAGGGGCATCCGTCGATCGCATGTTGTCCCTGAGACCTGTCGCCATTTCATCCATCCCGCATTTATTCTATTTTTCACGTCACGGTCGATGCTTCCGTCATTTTGGAATAATGACCCAAGGTACCGGAAGTCGTAGCAGACTGGTCGGAGGTTGACAAGGTTCTATAGACTATAATAATTCACAGGTGCAACCAATGAGACATTCAAAACTAGTGGGCAGTGGCATGTCAGAATGTGTATTTGAATATTAGAAAGCTTTACTGAGAAATTCTCATAAAGTATGTACATTTGGATTGATATGAGTATTGATAAAAATTGGTAGGTTGGTACAGTACAATATGATGCTGAGCAAGATCTACCCAATTTCCCATAATGTCCTAAGTTTGTACGAACATGCCTTCTTTGCAGCAGAATATGGTAGCTTCAAACTTGCCGGCAGATGTATAATGGTTAACAAGCAGACAGGTAGTCTGATTGTAAACAATCACTGCCACCCATGGACACCCAGGCCATTTTTTTCAAAGTTGTTGACACCATTTTTTTTGGAACATGGGTATTTTTTACACGATTCATCCTGATAGGAGAACAAAAATGTCCCAAGATTTCCATACATTTTTCAAACCTTCCATTCCGTTACCGCCATATAAAATGTATGAAAAAATGGCAATTGAATGGGAAAAAAACCTTGGGACACTTCCCTCCTATTAGGATTGCAAGATCTTGCGATTCTGAGTAGAAAACATAAAAATTTCCAAATAAATTAAATTGGGGAGACAGGACAACTTTGAAAAAAAAATGGCCCTGAAACACCAGAAGGGTTGCAGGTGCGTTACTGGCCTTTAAGATGGGTGTACACTCTTTTCTTGTATAATAAATAGCAATAGACTGTAGTTGAGGAGTGTCTTTTCAAAAGGGCTTATTTCCATTTTTTCTTTTTTTTTTAACTATGAATGCAGTTTTTCTTAGTACAGAAAATTACGCGTTGTTTTGAGATAAAAGTTCAAAAAGTCTCGCCTTGATCTTTAAAAAAAAGATTAACATCAAAGTTTAGAACACATTTTGAAAAATGTGTAATGATTATTTATGTGGATAAACCAATGTATGTATTACAACAACAATCATATCAACTAACGTTAATACAAAATCCAAAAATAAAATAAAACTATTTTAAAATAATAACATTTACGTTACAAGGCCACAACAAAAGGGCTTAATTCCCAAAAGTTCGCATCAAAAGTGCTTAATTCTCAAAAACATATGGTAATTAAATATTTATTTAGGTACACATGTTACGTTTGATGTAATCATAGCATTAACGTCAACTTACAATATTACAATTTAGCAAATATTAATTTCAAAATAAATACCGTGGAATTATGTTTTTCTCGATTTCCCAAAAAAAGTTCAAAGTGGAAATAAGCTCTTTTGAAAAGACACTCCTCAGTTAGGGTCCATCAGAGAAATTAATTATTTATGTCTACTATTTTTGCTAAGTGCAGATAAAGATCTTAATTAGATTCTTTTTCAGTTACTATTTAGTGTTAGATTCTGTGCACTGATATTTATGTGTTAGTGTGCTTCATTGTGATAATGATAACCAAGCATGTATACTCATCTTATGCCTACAACTGGTACCTCTCTTGATAATGATACTTATCAAGTGAAGATAATAATGTTAATTATGTTACTAATTACCTGTTGTTTTGCAACTTTTATAATAGCATTATATTTATAGGCTTTGGTTCTATGGATTGAATTTATTGTCAATAGTCACATCTGAACATTCACTTTTAAGCAACCAAGGTCGCAACAAACAGTGTGTATCTTACTGCAAAAACTACTTGCATAATAGCCATTTTAGCAAACTTCATTAACAATAAACTAATGGGTATTGATAGCCCAAGTTGTTGATTATTTACTTTTACTGTTACTTTGTAATCTGCAAAATAACAGTAACAATAAATCAAGAAGATTGCTCCGTCATTGATAGATTGTTTGTCCGACCAGTGGAAGTTTACGAAGTACTGGAATTATTAAAAAAATACAATTAGTCCCAAGTTATATTTTGAAGTAATCAATATCTACTATAAGTAATCAATATAACTAACAATAACTGTACATTAATATAATCATATCAATAATAACCAACTCAACCATCGAGATACATAAGTACAGATCTGCATGTCTCATACAGCTGGACACTGCGGTTAGCAATAACAAGTCACAAAAAAATCAAATACTAAAAATACATTTTATATACAAAAAATGTACAAAAACAGACATTCACATTTTCAAGGCATAATCGAGGCCTTTGGAGCGTCGCGATGTTCCCGCCATTTCGCGAGAGGAACACTTGATTATTTTAACACTTTGGTAAGTTTGGAAGCGCGTTAGGTGTCGTATTTTTCCGCTTCGCACTGTGTCGCCCAAAACACGCAGTTTCCGATGCCGCTATAACAGATGAGTATGACTGCCGCTAGGAACACGACGCTGCACACGGTGCAGGGTTTGCGCTCCAGGAAGAAGCCGATGAGGTACAGTACCATGAACATGACGTGCGTGTTCACGAGCGCCGGGTTCACGGGCTTCGGAATCAGCAGCACGGGAATCAGCCATTGCAAACAGTACATTTCGTCGGCACGCGCACTAACGTCTGAGAACGACTTTGGTCACTGACAATGTTGCACTTGACATGTTGGAAACTTGTTTATCTTCATTATCTTGCTGGATATTTATTTGATTTGATAGCAAAGCAGGAACATGAGCCTCGAGTCTTGATGAAAATTGCGAATTAGGCTTTGACATTTGCTAGTGTTGCTATATATGTAAAGTTTGTTTTCGTTTTTAATTATTTGTATTCAGGCAACACTGAGATTACAACCTCCTGTGATAACAGCGGTCTGTTTAAAATTAACACATAATTTAGGTATTTTCAATAGATGAATGATAAAAATAGTCAAAGTTATTACTTACAAATAGTGTCGTCAGTAGATCTTAGCAACATACTATACATATACCAAGTAAGGATTTGTGCCTTAGTTACTGATTTGGCAGTGAGCCAGGAAGTCTCTGTGGGTCACAGGGCCACCCGGCACTGCAGCTTGGGTTAATCGTTTGAAACCATTTTTCAGGGTCACGACTTACATTTTAATTAAAACAAAGCAGGCAGGGTATTACGGAAATTTTTGATGGTAAATTTTGGTAAGATTGGAATTATACCTACAATAAAATAAGTAAAATTATTATCTTGTTCTAAATATCAGAGCAATTTATGTGTGCAATGAACAATATTGTTTTAAAACTACATTGAATTAATGAAATAATGTCAAATTGTATAAATAGTATAAATACTAGTCTAGAAACTTCTAGAATAAATTCTAAATGTCAAAAAAAAAGTAAAAAAAAATGCTAATTAGTACTTGTATTATTTTTGCATGTCATTTAAAATTATTGTTTATCATATTTTTTTTTGTCTTGACGCAGGTATGTGTTGTCTACCTACCTACTTAACAATTACGGTGACAATAACCTAGTTAAGTAAATGCATTTTTTTATTTTTTTTAATCACAATGTTCTCATGGAAGTGATGTATATCTTAAATGGGAATAAATGTCTTTAAACCCAATCCTAAGTAAAATAACAGTAGGTACTTAATAGACATTTTTATATTTTAAACATGTTATTAGAAACATCTAGTTTGAGAAAAAAAAAAAAAAAACAATTAAGCTAACCTAAGCATAAAAAGCAAAACTACTTATGTCATTGTCATGATTATTTGGGTGACTTTTGAGGAGTTTTAGGCTTACGAATAGTTTGCAACCTGCCTTGCAAGTACTTTACAACTTTCTGTTTATCTGCAGGCCATCCCTTTTCGCGACCAATCGTTAAAACGCATGTAACTAATTGTTCTCTCGCATAAAGATACAATCCGGGTCTTACATGAACACAATTTCCATTATTTCCCTTTCGACCCGTCCATGAGCATACTTTTAGCGCGTTGCTGGTGAAAACTTCTTCTAGCAAATGTCGAGCTAGTTCATTGCAATCACTCGAAGATCTCTTCCACTTGTCTAATGCATTGCAATCTACATAAACTTTTATTTTTGCGGTGGGTCGGAGGGGAACAAGACCCTCTCTATATTCACGATGTTTCAAAGTCCACGTGGGATCATTTTCATCAAAGTCGGGGGGTAAGTTTAAGTGTGACAGGTCGGCCTGTGCCGTCTCGTAGAAGGACTCTTCTTCTTCCGGAGTTTCGTGGGCATCCTGTTGTTCTTCCAGCTGTTCCACACGGAGTTGCAGTTTGGCGAACTGTTCGTAAATGTTGTTTAGCTCTTCTTCTACGGTAGATGGAGCATCTTGTTTCGTTTTTATGATACGCATCGCACATTCGTAGGAATCTGTAATTAATACATTAAAAGTGTTTTATAATTATCCCAGCCCTGCCCAGTAGCCTTGTCCATCTTTAATATAACTTTATACCAATTTATTTTTTAGGTATGCTTAACTGGTTGAGGGTTGCTTTGAGGGATCCCTATGTTTCTTGATTGTTTTACATGGCGTCTTCCTTTATTTATCTCAAAATTATGACGACGGTTCCGTTAATGATCCGCTGTACCCTACATTCTGATATATACATACCTACTTCACATACTCGATAGCTCTATCAAGTATTTGAACTGCTATAGGTAGGTACCGGTTATAGTACATTATGTTATGATACCTAAGTATAAATGTAATTTAGGAAAACTCAATGTAATTAATTACCTAAACGTATTTAATTATATCAGTATCGAAGCTATAATAATAATAATGTGTTTTGTGTTCGCTTCCTACAAACCGCCAAGGTCACCAGAAGCCAGATTATCTGTATAGTATGGAATAGTAGGTATACATATATTAGTAGTCCCGCCACGTCCTGCATACAATGCTAATATTAAATACAAGTGCTACCAACCTGTACCATGTCTCCTGAAAGCTTTATACAATTTCCAATGTTCAGAATATTTCTCCTTATTTTTAACCATGTCCTTTAACACTTTCATATTTGAGTCAGGATATGCAATAATCACTTGTTTGCTGTCTGTGTCTCGCCATCGTATCCAAGAGTCGGGGACACAAACGTATTTCTCGATGTTTGAATACGGCAGCTCTTTGAATTCCACGATATGGTAGATATAGGATTCCATGTCTGAAATTTCGGTAGATAAATTATTGGGTGAATTGATCTAAGTATTTGTAAATAACTGTATGCTTTAATAACTTATTACGTAAATAAAATAAATTAAGCTACTTACCACAAATTACAGATGGATTTTTTGAGATTTCCCAAATTTTATACTTTTCAATTCTGTAATTACCTATTTATTTAAAGATGAATTAGGACGATTTTATTACTAATTATATTAGAACAAATATAACAAATATTATGGTAACATACACACTATAATAACTTCAATACGAATGTACCTAGATATTATTTGTTTATTTATATTCCCAGACAGACACAAGTGTTGCAGACTTTAAGCAGACACTGGCCAGATGACAAGTATGGCATGCAGTTAGAATGAGACAGCAATACTGCCTCTCATACAGTCTGATAACTTGTCCTGTTGTTTGTTCACGTAGGTCACGCGAGCATGAGCGAGTGTTTTGAAACTAGTAAAACTTGACCTTTAGTGCGCTTTCACATTATCCGACCCGATATCGGATGTTGTACCGTTATACATTAAAGATGCCATCTTTGATTTTTGTCTTTGAAATCCTTCCGACATCCGATATCGGATCGGATAATGTGAAAACGGTCTTAGGTAACTAAGTATTTGTAAGAATAAATGTGGTAAATGCGTTTTCATCACATTATCCGATCCGATATCGGATATCGGACCGATATATCATACATTACATTCGTCATCTTGGATTTTTTCCATTGAAATTCTTCCGACATCCGATATCGGATCGGATAATGTGAAAACCGACTAAGTATAGGTACTTATTTTTAAACAATTGTACAAGTTAATGCAATGTGGTTAGTTCGCGCTGTTCTGTGTTCCTGTTCTATGGCCACCTCCTGTCTCCATCATCAGATCAGCTCGTTGGTCGTATAGTATAGTTACCGTACTTACATTAGACACATTCTTCATTAGTAGGTACTATTTTATTCACCAGCACACGGCACTTGATAGGAATAGTTCCCCCATTATCAAATCGTTCGCCCATTAGTCATCAACTGTCGGGATTGTTCGGGTCCTGAGAGTGAGACGCTTGTGGGGAAAGAGAGAACAAATCAGAGGCAGGCATGTCGGGATCGGCGTAGACGACGCTTTTGGAGAAAACATATTTTATAATACTTAGTTATGAGAGTTAAGCATAAAGTTAAGCATAAACCACAGTGCTCACCTTCTCAACAATCATGTTAATTTAAGGTTCCAGCAGGGTTAGCACATGATTGCCGCGGGAGTATGTCGCCGCGAGATAGACTACCCGTACTTATGTCATTAATACAGTTAGAAGAAGACGTGTGATCTATCTCGCGGCGACATACTCCCGCGGCAATCATGTGCTAGGCCTACAGATTAGTGTTCAGAGCAATATTGGATTTTCGCACCTGTCTCTTCATACCTACTGAAACTTTTCCCATAATTATATACCTACATCTATATTTATATGTATACAATAAAGATTTAGTTTACGTATGTAAAAAAAAAGCATAGGAATATTAAAACTTTTTATGTATATTCACTACTATTGT
This sequence comes from Leguminivora glycinivorella, assembly GCF_023078275.1. Lineage (NCBI taxonomy): Eukaryota > Metazoa > Arthropoda > Insecta > Lepidoptera > Tortricidae > Leguminivora > Leguminivora glycinivorella. The sequence continues at coordinate 332,128 of NC_062982.1, forward strand.
GTACTATAACATTAAGGAAGACTGCATAAATATCTGACACACTCGCATGACTCTAGAAATACATAATTATATCTCCATACGTTTTTATGGAGAATCGATCCACTTAACTCCTCAGCAGGGTTAGCACATGATTGCCGCCAGAGTATGTCGCCGCGAGATAGACTACCCGTCCTTATGTAATAATTAATACAGTTAGAAGAGACGTGTCATTTATCTCAGGGCGACATACTCTCGCGGCAATCAGTGCTAGGCCTACTGAACAAGAAAGTGAAGTCATTTATTAGGTACATCCTGCTCTCTGATTTATATGAATTTTGAGCGTTGCGAGATTTTCAACTGAAGGTGCTAGTGCTGACGCCACCGTAAATACAAATAGTCGGGTGATTATGAATTACCATTAATGACTTTCGTCTCTGAGTTTGGCTCTTGTTGTCGGTGGCGTAATTCCTAAGCTTTCCTGGGCCTGTCTTTTCATTTGCTCGATGGATGATGCATTCCTTTTCATTTATATATTTTCAATGGCTTTCGGAAGAATCTTAAATTTTCAGGTTTTAGATAGGTAATTACAAGGTTTGGCCTAAGTATAGTCCACACGCTAACCCAATGTGGATTGGAGAATTTATACGTAATTCAAAAGTGTGATTCACTATCCGTTGCAGTCTCTATCATTACAGCTGATATTTTCAATATAAAAGGGCATGTTTACATGATATGAGCCTTTCCTTTGGGCAACTACGATATATCTGGTACCGACTGTACACCGTGTGCCTCCTCAAATCGTTATTTATACATGTACAGTTTGAGGATTACCTTGTTTTCTCCGATATAAATCAATCAGCTTCACTGGACCCGTATTGTAGGAAGCATCCATACCATGTCCCTCCAACACTTTCTCACAGTAGCTTCGAAGTTTAAATTAAATATTAATAAATCGGACTCTGTACATCACGTACAACAACAATTACACAACACAAACGTACCTGAATTAGTCCTACCTAAAATTACTCTGACAGACCTCAACCGTGTGTTACGGTCCATGATGAAAAAAACACGACCTTGGACTTTTACGACATATCTCTGGACATACTCGAGTGTGTTTGGCCAATCGTTGCAGGGTTGCTAGTACATCTTATAAACACCATGTTCACTTGTGGAGTATACCCTGACGTGTTGAAATGCACTCGTGTATGTCCAGTATATAAAGGTAAAGGGGAAAAATGTTCAGTCGACAACTACAGGCCCATCACCATTGTACCTAATATATCTAAAATTATAGAACAAATTATATCTAATACTTTAATGCATCATCTCGAGACAAATAACCTACTGACGGACAGACAATACGCGTATAGAAAAAGTAGATCTACAACAACAGCGGCATATCAAATATACGATTGCATTTCAACCGCTTTAGATGCAAAGGAGAAGGTAGCAGGGGTATTCTGCGATCTATCGAAAGCGTTCGATGTAATAAGTCATGAACTGATTCTGGAAAAGATAGGGCATTACGGAATAAAAAATAAAGTTCATGATTTATTTTCATCGTTCCTTGAAAATAGAAGGCAGACGGTAGAGGTCAAAATGGAGATATCAGGCTCCATTGAAAACATTAGATCCAAGGCAGGCGTACTCAAATTAGGTATCCCACAAGGATCTGCGCTCGGAAACACCCTGTTTTTGATATTTATAAATGACCTCCCTACCTCTGTTACCGAAGGTATGACAGTGTTGTTTGCTGATGATACCACCGTGGTAGTAACTGCTCACACGTATACACAACTCGAGCAAAATATCTCAAACGCTTACCACCAACTACACGAGTGGTTCTCGTCAAACGGCCTTGTCTTAAACACTACAAAGTCGAACATAATGCTGTTCTCAGCTGGAAACACCACACACATTCCACTGGTACAGAGTCCGATACCACGCTGCGAGTCATGCAGGTTCCTCGGATTCACAATTGACGCCAAGCTGAAGTGGAAAGACCACGTAGACAATTTGTGTGGAAGTTTGGGCAGCGCTTTATTTGCTCTGCGCAAACTGAAACCAATTGTCTCAAATGACGCTCTAAAACAAATATACTACGCGTACTTCTTTTCACTGATGCAATACGGCATAATTTTGTATGGAAACTCAACAGATTCAGACCGAGTATTTTTGATGCAAAAACGGGCTGTACGGATATTGGCTGGTGTGAATCCGAGGCACTCGTGCAGAGAGCTCTTCAAAAAATTCAATATGATGACCTATTACTCGCTTTACGTGTACGAAATTATAATGTTTACGCGAAAACATATTCATAAATTCAAACGGTCAAATATGCTTGGCGGAATAACCCGTCAAACGGGGCGATTACTGCCCGTGCCGCGCCGACTAGCGCTTCTCGACAAGAACCCGCGAGTAATAGGTCCATCACTTTATGAACGCCTACCCGCCAGTATCAGAAATGTAACCTCCGACGACATATTTAGTCACCAATTAAAAGAACTTTTACTATCGACACCACTGTACTCAGTTAAAGAGTACACTGAAATGTACAAATATTAATGGACATTGATAAAATTGCTTTTTTTTTTTTTATATTATTATTATTATCTTTGATTTTTGACATTGTTTTTAGCACTTATGACGTTTGACATTATATTCACTAGGAAGCCCTAGTACTATATACAAACATTTGTTTTTTGGACATTACTAATGTAATTTTATTTTTATTTTATTGCTTTATTATGACATATTATTATTGGTTTACTTTTTAATTTGATGATTATTATTGTTTGTATCAATTATTTTCTTATTATTATGTTGTGACGATCTTTTTGTGAATTGGTGCTATTTTTAAGTTAAAATAACATGTAATTTTCATCAAGAAATAAATATAATCTAATCTAATCTAATCTAATCTATTTTTTAAGCTTTATTCTTTTAGATCACATGTAAAGAAATACAGCCTTTATTTTAACAGAGATAGGGGCTTTATTGCAAATAAAGGTAAGACTCGTAACTTGATTTATGTCTTTCTGATTTATAGTATAATAGAAGCTAATTATATTTTAAAATTAACTTTATCGACCAAATTAGTACGAGTAAAGGCATGTAGGTATTTATGAGATTAGGTATTTGTTAAAAAGTATAATTAACAATAAAATAATTAGTTTGTTAAACAAGGTTTAGGTTATCCTTTTCAGGACAAAAATTCCCATTCTTTGCCTTTTGTGTACAGCAGCTGCTAGGCTTTCTGCGCATGCCCGAACAAAATGGCTCCCTCACCCCGCGACTTTCCCGCCAGTGCCGTCCGTGATACGGCGGGAGCGATTCGCCCCGCACCTTATAAAAAAAAAGTGATTAAGCATCGATCAAACCACAGTGCTCAAATAAAAAAAAAACAAAATGTATCAAAAATCTGTAAAGATGTCGAAACGGCTAATAAAAACAACGATGATTGTTACGTGTTATTTACTGGTCATCATTATGTGCCATGACGGCGATAATGAATAAAATAGTTTAGCTTAGGTTTAAAACGATGACAATAAAATAATCGACAATAATTCTACAATAATTAAAGTGTTAGTATAAAAATGGCGAATCCGGCTCATCTGATGAGGCGGCAGAGCTCGCGAGACCTGTACGCGCAGAGGTCCATAGACCGCATGGAGATGAAGGAGCTCCGCGGGCGGCTGGTGACCATGGAGAACGGGCTGACCGCTCACAACAGGCCCATCATGTACGGGGCGACGAACGAGGCGTTCGAGGACACGAGTCCTAACAGACGGTCGTCCGAGACTCCTACGAGTAAAGCTAGTTCGGTCGAGCGCGGCGTGAAGCCCGAAGGCGGCGAGGGCGAGAGAGAGTCCTGGGATAGCAAGCTGACGTTTCTGCTAGCGACAGTCGGATACGCTGTGGGCTTAGGGAACGTGTGGCGCTTCCCTTACCTAGCTCAGAAGAACGGAGGTGGGGCGTTCTTGATTCCTTACTTCGTGATGCTTGCGATCGAGGGCATACCAATCTTCTACTTGGAGCTGGCTATAGGACAGCGGCTGAGGAAGGGCGCGATCGGCGTGTGGCACCAGGTGTCGCCGTACCTGGGCGGGATCGGGATCAGCTCGGCGGTGGTGTCCTTCAACGTGGCGCTGTACTACAACTCGATCATCGCGTGGTGCCTGTTCTACTTCGCGCAGAGCTTCCAGGCGGAGCTGCCGTGGTCGGAGTGCCCCAAGAAGTTCCTGCCCAACGGCTCCTACATCACGGAGCCCGAGTGTGCTGTGAGTACTATAATACTTTAATGAACATTACGAGTACTCATTAGTCCATTTCTTTGGTGAGTTGTCATCATCTTTCTAGCGACAATTTGGCCATACTTATATCCTAACCTATCGTTTAGTATCAAAAGTCAAAAACATTTATTACAAAACATGTTACATAATTTGGTACAATGAAACCTAAAAAGGGCGCAGCAATCTTAAAAGTAATTTAAATATTACAATAGTTTCAGTAAAATCTGAATTATGATAGAGAGAGAGAGAGTATATCGTCGTGTTTACGTAACTTAAATAACGATATTACTGGAGCCACGCGGGAGAGTTTGAAAATCGCCACATCTTTGAAAACGAGTTAGAAAGCAGCGAGGCTATGTAAGTACAATTAATGACTTCTTACTGAGCTTACTTACTGTGTCATCTATTTGTCGCAAAAAATGATAAAATCTAAGCAAGAATCGTACTCCCCGAGCTGAAAAATTTGCGGCTTAGATATTTTTCAAACCGACTGGATTTCTTTACCTAAGTAACCGCCAGTAAGAAGCCCATTTGGCCCATTTGTAAAGAGAAATCTGCTAGAAAATATAAACGCTTATCTTAAGTCCTAAAGCCGTTTCAGGGATCCGGTGATCTCGACGATTACGGACACAGCTGGCTATTAAAGAAAGAGATTTCACTAGAAAATTACGCTTTTTGCTGACTTGTACTAGTTGTGATAATACTCCCCCGTGTCGTGATGGGTTAAGATTACACCAAACCTTTCCTCCCATGGGTGTCGTCGAAAGTGTACTGTGGGATGGATTCCATTGTGGTACCACTGCAATATCACGATTTTCTTTTCTTTTAACTTCTTAATAGCTAAGAGTGGCAGTGCTCTGTCTACCTCTATTTACTATCTATCTTGGTACTCGTATGTATTTATTTGTTTAGACCAAAAACAAAATCACGGAAAATGTATGTAATTTTTGGTTCTTGTAGCTATTAACCGTTTAGGGATTGCTATTCAATTTCTCCATACAAAAATGTTATCGATATCTAGTAATCACTTAAGTAACGTCTTAAAAACTCATGTTCGCTACATTATTCCGTCAGTTCCGAACCATTGAATGGTCGTTTTAACTCTTAATTAATTTTCAAGTAATTAATAAAAGGCTCTAAATTCCCGTTTAAAATGATTCGATCTCACAGTCCGATATACCTAATACGTGTAGGCATTTCAATAGCAGATATATTCAACGAAATTTAATATTCCGGGCGAGAGTCCGCCCTCGCGCTTGAGCGGGCCGCCCTAACTCAATTCCATAATATTGTTACCATGATTCGCCTTGATGTATACCAGTTGTTTTAGCTTTAGACCGTTTTCACATTATCCGATCCGATATCGGATGTCGGAAGGATTTCAATAGAAAAAATCCAAGATGGCGCCTGTAATGTATGGGATATCGGTCCGACATCCGATATCGGATCGGATAATGTGAAAACGCACTTAAAAGGGGATGAAAAATCATTGGGAATTTTTTGGAATAACTCGTTTCAGTAGCTTGTTAACCTCGAAAGATCCTTAGGCAATTTTTTCTGATTTAGATTTTTTTAGAGTTCAAAACTTGTACTTGTGTATGTACTATTGTACATACGTCGAGAATTACGAGATTATAAGGAGTATGTTGATGATCAGGTAGAGAGCTGCTAAATTGCATGGAGACATTATGAATGAACTCATTGATTGCGATGCACTTTTGCAGCTCACGTGAATTAGAGTACTTATTGCTCATTACATCTTTTTCCTAACGTATCCCGGTATTTTGCCACGAATCATGAAAGTCGTATACACACTGTACTGCGCGCACTGGCTTCTGAGAAAAAAAAATTGCTGAATAGGTAGGTACAAAAAAAAACAAAAGGCGCGCTATATGCTCATCTTTTTTCTCAGCGGCCAGTGCGCGCACTGGCTGCAAATATGTAGGCTTATGTTTAAGGAACTTTTAGTCTTATTTTATTAGTAGAACATTTTAGAAGGTAACCGTGTCATCACATCATATTACTTTCCCTAAAAGGCTGAATTAATGTGGTATACATATAATAAAGAAGATTCAATGCAAATTATATTTCAACCCTCTTTCCAAAACAGCATACGTTTCATCGTGCCTACCCCCAACATATCCGTTTAAGATTTATCCCACAAAACGCCCGAGGAAGACTTACTCACGACTTCAAAGAATTTCTGAGGTTGTAAAATAATCTAACCATTTGCAAAAGTCACACAATATAATGTGTATTTGAGACTGGAGAATACAAAATGTGCGTTTTGATTTTGAAATTAAGTTTTATTAACTTTTTAAATAATTAAAGTAAATTTTAAATAATACAAAAGCGGCCGCGGTACATGTTGTTTCCCAAATCACGACAAACAAATTATTTTGTATTTTTTGCAACAACCACTTAATAATTTGTTAGCAGAATCCAATAGCATGATGTTATTTATTTGAGAACAAAGCCTGGCAATACAATGATAATTTATCGACGCCGGTAGCGCGGCGCGTTAATTGATGACAGTAATTATTATATTATCGGTGTTTTATCGCGTTCCCTTTCATTCAACGACAAACAAGGCATAGACTATAGACTGTAAGGCGTTTACTACACAGTCGGATAAGAGGATTGAGATAAATGTGACCTTGCTAGGCTTGATAGTTTCCTATCGTGTACTTTATTCGAACCATTTCAAACATTAGTTTTGTTATTCCTCTACGTTGAAATTTATAAGCTTTTTGATCGACAGTTTTAATAACATCTTGCGAACTATGTGAGGTGTGTAATAAGGAATTTTGTGCTGTATTCTAATGTTTCTAGGGCTACCAAAAAATTAGGCTTGTTACATTCATTTTTAGTTTTGTTTAAAATTTAGGACCTTGAGAGTAAAATACACCATAAACAGAAACACAAAAACAATCGAGTTGAATTTCCAAAAAAAGTGTAGACTAATAGTTAGTGTCGGTCAAGTAGACTCGTCCAGATTACCTCTATATTCTTTGCCACAACATAATATCTAGCTTGAAAAATATGTTAATACATTACATTTGTGCTAAAATATCTTATAAGTAAGTAAACCATAATTCTATATAGTGGTGCTATATATTCTAATTATTTAACCATAAGAGGTACCATTTCATGCCAAAACTAGCCATCTGAAGCACCTCTCATGGACATAAGAGTTTATTCTAGACATAGTTATTTTAATCAATTCCTTCAATTTATAAATATTTTCTTTTATATTCACTAAATTCCAAATTAACAATTTAAAGCACTTGAAGCGAATTTCCCATATCTAAATTAATATCATCCGGAAACAATGTGCCTGTTTTTTTTTAAATATTGAAACAGAAAAGACCGATTGCTCTTTATAAATGTTTGTAAACAATGTATTTTTTGACACGCTTTTATAAGGCGACCTGTATGTTTTAATAATTAGAATATATCTAGCTTCGAATCAAGAACCAATTGAAAATCAGTTAGTTTTAATTTTCAATCGGATCTTGATTCGAAGTAGGGAGAGTAGTTGGAACTTATCCTACCGACTGCGCCACGTCAAGGCCGACTGCACCCTTGGTGTGTAGTTGGGTCCAAGTTGTAGTTGGCTTGGAATTCCTCTGTTTCGGCCCTTAACCCTTAAATGCATAGTGATGTATATATACATCATGCATTTTTGACTCTATTGACAGCATGTCAAAATTCAAATTTGAATGAATCTTTGTCAAGGTCATGCATTTAAGGGTTAATGTTCTTGGGAGGCGATAATCAAACACAAGTGACTGATCAAGATTCAATTCCATTAAGTGACACTCCAAAAATATTTTTTATAAATGATACTCCTACTCACATTTAGAAATAATTCTAACAGTGCTTATAAGAAAACGAATTGATACAATTCATACGATACCTACCAAATCATCAGTCTATAAGTGACATATTTGTTTAATGAAATGTCATTTTGGAAACTGATCATCTGTATCGTATCGCTATATTATATGATATAGAAACATCGCTCGAATACGGCTGTCAGTTCGGTGAACAATGCGGATTCCGGATGGAACAAAATTATCGGTGTATCATGCGTCATGCTAGGCGGTGTATCATGTTGCCATGTTTCCGGGACCATATAAGATTGATGTACTCTCACCCTTTTAAAAGACAAATAAAGAATGGATGTCGCATTCAAATTTACATATATTTTCATAGGACGTTGATTGTATCACTTTCATAGTTTGTTATTGCAAAGTTTGGTCCGACATTCGCTTCAGGCTAGCTTAGGAAGATACTGTAATAAGGAAGAGGCATTTAAATCAAGCTCGGGTGGGAGCGAATTGTCTGGAAATAATGAATGAGTCCGGGGAGTTACGCGAATTAAAGGGCCAAGGACAATTCATTTATTATTTATGTATTGTATTTATATATTCAGCCTCTTTTGGAAGAGTTCAATGACGACATGAGTTAATTCCACTTTTATTTTATACATTTTTGAATTTGTACTTTACCTTTTTCTACTTACAAAATGGATCTGATTCGTTAATTTATATTTTATTCACCATGATAAGTAGAACTCACAGATATTTGCAAGGTGCATCGGGGGAGTTTCGACTGGGCGATAGTTTAATGATCGAGGAATGAATGTTTCGACAGGTCTTACATAATAGTGATAGTTTAAACAAATAAACTAATTGACATATTATTTTCCATGGCTTATCTATTAATTAGAGTGCCATACGTGTCCACTGACCATGCGTGCGTGCGTGACCAGATGACACATACTGTTGTTCAGCGATTTCGTTATTCTGATGTTGTACCTACATGTTGAAATTCAATATATTAATTAATTCAGTTTGTATTCAGGACCAGCATTTTTTAATTTATCTAAATAAATCGAATTCGAACACAATTAAACCTTTAAATATAAATAGGCGGAAATCGCTATATCACAAAAATATACAACCAGCAGTGGGTTGTAAAGAATACTTGTTGATATTGGACCATCTCTCCGACCGAAAGGAAACGCTACAAAATGCTACAATCAATTTTGTTATATTAAGTATTATCGAAGAATCGAAAATCGGTGGCGGTCGGGAAAATGATCTGAATATAAATTTGAACAACGCTCAAGATTTGCTCGTTGATTCATCTTTAAGTCACGTACGATACTAAAACGAATAATAAATAATCACACTTAAATAGAATGTAATGGAACTGTCGGTTTGGGACATTTTTTTAATGATAAGTACATCTTAAAGGATGAGCCCCAGGAAGTCCCTGACTTGTAAAATGCAACCCACCGACAATATTCTGTAAAAAACTAGCCAAGTCTCGATGGAGCTGCTTGTTTATCTCTAAAAAGTAATGAAATCTAGACAAAGTCGTGCCAAGTCTAAGATTCCTTACTGCGGTTTCTTTATTTTTATAGTTAATGTTGTGTGACTTGGCCGTTGAAGGGTAGCAGTCCTGGCGGCAGATTGGTGCAATGGTGTCATAATGGAGCACCTGGTTTGTACCCTTGTGTACCCTTCAACGGCCAAGCCGTCCGGCCGGCCAGCAGTCGACGGGTTAGAACGACCAGCGCCTTAAATTTTATCTGTCTATACGGAGTTATATATGTCTTTGGTATTAGGAACTGCTCGGCTAGAAACTTATAATATAATCTGACATAAATCAAGCCCTTTTTAAACCACCCGTAAAATCTATCCCGGATTATCTTGATAGCATCTTAGGAACGATTTTCCGTAGCAAAACCTTTCTATTTTACCTTTCTGCCATCTTTGCCCGCGCTCGGGAAGGGTTAGGATTTAGGAAGTCTATGTAGATATGTTTTATTGACGTCATAGGCTAGTCCGTATTGATCTTACTTACGAAATGAGGGTTCTGAATCATTTTTGATTCAGAAAATCTTCATTGGTGGTTCAGGCTGCATTAACAAATGGCGTATGAACTTCTGCCTTTACAATTTGTGTGTTGTAATATTTTTATTTTGGTAGTTTCTATAGTAAATATGGATTGTTGTTTGTTTTAAATGTTAATATTACTTGGCGCAGTCAGTGGGATGGCATGAGCTAATTCACACTTCATTTTTAATGTATTGAAAACATGCCCCTATAAAAAATACTTTTCCGTTCTCCGGCCGGAAAGCGTCAAATTTCGGACCACTGCACTAAACGAAGTTACCGCTTCCCAGTTCCGTTGAAGAGCAAAAAGTATACACACCTTGGCCAGTAAATAAAAACGTCTCAGATCACGTGTTTGTTGACCTCTGCTCCGCCTGGGCCGACAATTACATGTGACCTATGACATTTCTTACTTTACTGACCTAAGTATGTAATCTACTGTTATATCCACGACCTAGAATAAGTCAATCGATTATCGATGAACTGCTAAGCTTATTTCCTTTTCATTACACATTGTTGACCGGCGATATCGCGCTATTTGCTTTGCTAACCATATTGGATAGTAGATCTGCTTCGGAAACTATCGCGTCCTACGCAAACAATATTGAACACTTATCTTCATATACGAAATGTCTGGAATTTTCCATTGTATATGGAGTATTGTCGTTAGATATAGTCTGTGTAAAGCCTGAACTCGGGTATCAATACTGGCACGTGCGGTTAAACAACAACTTTGCCTTTTCAGCCACTTTAAAATCGTCTACAATGTACAATAATCATCTTATTCTAAAAGAACAATTTATTGGTGCAATTTTTTTTTTTTTTTATTTTTATTTATTGAACATAGTGCAAGCTTACAGTCTGAACCAATACACCTACACATTAACAATACATGCAATATAATAAAAATAAAACATGCTTAGGTAAAATGTCGAACAAGTCAAACTAATCAAATAAACAATTAAGAGGAAAAATAAAATGAGAAAATTTAAAACAATGTCAAAACAGATTACAGGTCAGTCAAATAAAAATTTATAAATTGTCTAGCAGTTTTGCATAAGTATGCTAAACGATCGGCAAACATGTCAACGTCAACGTGCTGAGTGAGCATCGCCTGGAGAAGCGTTAAAGCACGCGTGGTGGGCGCGTGCCTCGCGTAACACGTGCGAGCGGTCGGCCGCTGCAGCAGACACGGCCGGCGACGCGGTGCCACCGCCCCCTCCAAGTCGCGCGGCACACGCTTGGGAACTAATAACCCTATCTTTCCTAACACATCTGGGCTATCAACATGGTGGTGGATGATGGAGAGATAGTGTATCAGGAGCAGCAACTTCCTCCTCAAACCGAGGGTGTCTAGCCCAACCATCCCCGAGACAAAGATGGAAGGGTAGAGGTACGGGTAGTATCCATAAGCTTTCTTGTACAACCAGCGTGCAAATTTCCGTTGTGTTTTCTCAAGCATTAAGGAATACTTGGCTTCATACGGATCCCAGACAACCGCACCATACTCCAACTTACTGCGTACGTAAGCATTATAGAGAACCTTGGCCACTCCGACGTGAAATTGCTTGGATATTCTCATTACAAATCCTAAGGTTTTACTGGCCTGCCTGCTAATGCTAGTGATATGCGAATGGAAGTCAAATTTGCTATCCAACATTAAACCCAGGTCACGAATATCAGTGACTTTCTCCAAAGACGAGCCCGCTAGACTGTACACAGTTTGGAGTGCGGAACGTTTACGTGTGAAAGTTATCGCCTTACACTTTTTGGCATTAAAGGGAAGTCTATTTCTCACGCTCCACCCAGCAGCAGCATCAATATCAGCTTGCAACGCCGCACTGTCACTACTATCACCAATGCCTAGGAGCAGCTTCAGGTCATCGGCGAAAAGAAGACATTTAGCTGCCCTAAATGTATCAGGCAAGTCATTTATCATAATAAGAAAAAGAGTGGGGCCAAGGGTACTGCCCTGACTTACACCAGACAGCGTACAGTAATCGCTAGACTCGAAGCCGCTCACCCTAACGTACTGTTGCCTACCGCACATATAACTAGCTAAGAACTCTAATAGCTTCGGCGTGAAGCCCACTAGCGCCAACTTGCCCAGCAATATGTCATTGTCGACCAGGTCGAAAGCTTTTCTAAAGTCGAAATAAGCTGCATCGACCTGGCGACCAACATCCATCTCCTTGCAGACATAGTCAGCAAGAGCAACAAGATTCGTGACAGTGGATCGCGACTTACGGAAGCCGTGCTGACTGGGGTGCAAGCGATCTGCCACCTGTACACTTATATGGCGATTGAGCATGATTTCAAATATCTTGCCAAACACAGGCAGCACGGCTATAGGCCTAAAAGAGGTAATATCCGTATTGTTACCTTCCTTGGGAACTGGCGTCACCCTAGAAGTTTTCCAGCGATTTGGATAGACGGAACATCTGAGCGAAAGGTTAAATATATGCATTAGAGGCGTAACCAATGTGTCAGCACAATCTTTGGCTAGAAATACTGGGATACCGTCCGGTCCGCTAGATGAGCGGGGTTTAATTTTACGTATAGCCGCCCTTAAATCAGACTCAGAAACGAAGGGAATGGAGACAGTTCTCGAGTCACCGGAGACGTGTGCCAAGCGCGCCGCGGCCGCCGCGTCCAGGTTCGGCCTATCTTGCTGGAACACTGAGCTGAAATAATTGGCGAAGGCATCCGCAGCATCCTGACCACTCACTTCTCTTCCATTAAAATAAAAAGACTCGTCACTGTGCTGTCGTTCCCTTTTTTTGTCTTTGACATAATCCCAGAACTTCCCCGGGCAACTAATAATATTAGCAATGAACAATATTGTTTTCTCAAACATGGTATGAAATATTGATGTTATGTGCCTTATAATTGGCAGCGAAGTATGACGTTGCAGGTGCGGCTAGGACGATTGATAGATAATGGAATTTCATACAAACCTTGCAGGCCAAGGCCGGCAAAGTCTTCTTTTTTAATTTCCAAACACAGATAATTGTGACATAACATCCAGGTATTTAGCCAATTAAAAAAAAAAACTATAAGGGGCTTTATAGACGAGCCGACTGCAACTGGTACGGGCCCTAGACAATATTTGATTTTGGGTGCGTTTTCACACAACTTTTTCGTTTTTTTTTTAATTTTTTTTTTAATTTTTTGTTTTTTATAGGCGTATACGGGATATTAAAGGGGAACGAAAATTCGATTATTTTTGCGCTACGACGCACCGTTTAGGAGATACAGCCATCCAAAGTTACTATTTTCAGTAGACTTTATTTATTTCATACCATGTTTGAGAAAAGCACTATACATACCTCGGCGGGGAATGGGGTTGCCCGCCTCAAACCTACCCGGCCTCTGTAGTAATGTACTATTTATCTATACTTACTATTCTAGTCATTGTAACAGCGAAGACTTCATATCAAACAAATATTTCATACTTTTCCGCTTCAGATGAGTTTGACACAGTTTTGCCAACAAGAAGGGCGATTTCATTTTCAATACTGACATATTAAAATCAGCTCTCGTTTCCAGTCTCGTTTCACGCCACGACCGATAACTTTCCGGAGGCTTCTGACACCTAAGTATTATATTTAAACTTGAAGGCCGATTCTTGAATCTTATATTTGATAACCACGATTTAAAATTTGAAAAAGAAAACTCCGACATAGTGGACCGATTTTCTTCAAACATGACTATTAAGAACACTCCCGACCAATTTGACGTGTCTGCCTGTGGCATCGTAGTTTCCGAACGGATGAACTGATTTAAATAAAGTTTTTTCTTGTTTAAAACTGAATTAGTCGGGAGTGTTCTTAGCCATGTTTTTTTTAATCAAATAAGCAGCAAACGAGCAGACAAGCCGCTTGATGGAAAGCAGTCATCGCCGCCCATGGACAACATCAGGGGAGCCACTTATGCGTGGCCGACCTGTGAGAATCCTTAATGTTTGATGGAAATCGGTCAACTAGGTATTTCGTCACGGGTTTTTCCAATATTTCAATTTTGTATTAAGTGCCGTTACGAGCTTTCTTGATTACTTTTCGATGAGTGTGAAATATATAAAAAACTAGCTTTTCCCCGCGGCTTCGCTTGCGTTAGAAAGAGACAAAAAGTAGCCTATGGCACTCTCCACATCCCTTCAAATATCTCCACTTAAAAAATCACGTCAATTCGTCGCTCTGTTTTGCCATGAAAGACGGACAAACAAACAGACACACACACTTTCCCATTTATAATATTAGTATGGGTCTATAAGTGCGATTAATAAAATAAAAACTTTAACAAACTTGAGGTGAGAGTCGGCCTTTTTACCGGTTCGTGAATTTCGGGTGTTAACTTCTCTTTTTGCTGCCTCCGGCGGGAAACTTTGAGTGGGTGATCATCCTGCCTTTCATATTTGGAGTTAGGATTTGCAAATTCATAAATAAGTAGCTCTACTTAGAAAACAAATTAAACGCTTTAGCCACGAACAAACATATTTGACGACCGGTCTGGCCTAGCGCGTAGTGACCCTGCCTGCTACGCCGCGGTCCCGGGTTCGAATTCCGGTAAGGGCATTTATTTGTGTGATGAGCATAGATATTTATTCCTGAGTCATGGATGTTTTATATGTATATTATAAGTATTTGTGCATTATATATATCGTTGTCTGAGTACCTGCAACACAAGCCTTCTTGAGCTTACCGTGGGACTCAGTCAATTTGTGTATGAATGTCCTTATTTATGTATTTATTTATATTACAACTTAATCCGCAAAACACTGGTTTGAACATTAAGCCAGTCTTCTCCGAGACCACGCGGACAACGCCGTCCCCGAAACGTTGGAGCTGTTTTAGTTGTAATAAATACGCGATTAAGTCCCGATTGAAAAGTTATTAAAAGGTGCAAAATAAGAGGAAAAGAGGAAGTTCGGAACGAGTGGCGATAAATTAAAATACGACGAAAGGGAGTGTTTTAAATCGCCACTCGTTATGAATTTCCTCTTCGCATGTGTTTATCATTTACTGGCCAAGGTGAATACTATATTTCTGTTCGAGGGAGCTGGGAAGTGGCAACTTCGTTTGCCGCCGTGCTTCGTTTAGCGACCCTGAAGTTTATGTTTTTCGGCCGGATGAATATAAAGGTCATAAAGGCAATGTTGTTGATGTTGATTGTCCTAGGGCACCCCATAGGTGCGTAGGGCCTCCACAAGATCCTTCCACGCCTTTCTATCTTGAGCCACCGCCTTGGCCTCGTTCCAACTCAGTCCGGACTCCTGCAGCTCGTTCTCTACGCTCCGCCTCCAGGTGTATACGGGCGCATAAAAGCAATAGCCGAACTAAAATATTAGTTTAAATTTCAAGACTCAACATCAACCAGCGCCAGTAGTCCTCGAAAACGACGTTAAGTATATTTTTTGCGAGCGTCGCAGATGGCAAGAAAAGCAATTATAAAGTTGTTTCGACGGGAATTATGCAATCCTTCCGTGTTTCACTCCGGCAGTTTACGGCTGACAAAACATTTGGGAGCAATTATGAGTATGGCTGTAATCTGTGTGTTATACAAATTAGAGAATCTATACCTACCTATCTAGTCTGGGTACCTACGTAGCCGAATGGTACAAACGCTCACGAAACTAAACGCTCGTAGATATCTATCTCTATCGCTCTTGGTATTGGTGCGACATAGCCAGACTACCTTTCGCGGCGTTTCTTTTTAGTTTGGCGTCGCAGAAATGCCTTTCAGCTACGGCACCTGTACAGTTAACATTCTGTAATCAAGCGAGAAATCACGGTAGCTTGATATACTGATATAGCATATATTTAGTGTTGGACGTTGGTGGGTCCCTTTTGCGCTTTCTGTAAGTGCGACGCGATAATCTATATCACGCTACCTTGCTTGCCCGACTGATCGTTTATTACTAATGACAGAGGTCAGGTAGTCCTGGCAGTGCAGGCAAGCATGGTTGCGCGATAAATGATAAATTACTAGGGTGGCTAGCCGAATGGCACAATCGCTCACGAAACGCTCACGAAACGAAGCGCTAGTAGATATCTATCTCTATCGCGCTTGCGTATTGGCGCGACAGAGCCAGCGGCGTATCGCTTTCGTTTGGCGTCGGAGAAATGCCATTCGGCTACGGGGCCAAGCCGTCCCTATCGTTTATCGCGCGACTATGCTAACGGTGCTGAAGGCCTGAACGGTGATTCAGTCTAAAAATAAACTAATAGATGTAGCTTGTACTGTAGTACTTGTTTTACCTTGTTTCATGAAACAGGCCACTGTCCAATCCTGACAGTTATCTATAAAAACAAAAGAAACAGTTCTATTTTTAAAACCCAGTGAATCGAAAACGGTCTAGCGGCATTCTCGTCATTCCCACAAAAGAAAATAACCGCGCAAAAGGTTGTGTATTTAAGAGGAACTCTCTTGTTTTTGTTACAACTAGGCTTTGTGGGGAGGTCGCTGGATAAACGAGCTAAATTAAAACGAAACTGACACAGATATGTGTATGTTTGTGAAAAGCTCGGAAAGTGTGCCTGTGTATGTGTGTTGTAGATAAAATAGAACACTTGCGGTGTCCGAGTGTTACCGGTCCCCATTTTTTTTCCTTTACGTCACGATTTTAATATGAATTTACTACGTGCGTGACGTATTGGAAACTCGAATTCTGTATGGAAAATTTGGTACACTTTTTTTATCATCAGGATTAGGGATTGCAATCCGGTCCGGCGGATCCGGTAATCCGGCCGGATCCGGTGCTTTTTTCATGCTACCGGATCCGGTGAAATTCGCCGGATCCGGTACCGGATCCGGTAATGTAATTTAATATGTTAGAATAGTGCAAAAAAAAAATTACGCTAACATTTGAACGTAGCTCAACAGGGGATTGAAATCCGGTCTGATATCCAATCAAAAAATAATTTAATACGTACGTTTTTTGCATTACTAGGCCGTTTGGAAGTAAAATAGTGTGCTCAAGTGACGCGTCAAACTTTCCGTCTTTGAATCTGTAGAGAAATCTGTGCAATTGTTTGCTTGGATGCAAAATGTGGAATAGTGGAGAGTGACAAAGGGCCATACGACAAAACTTTTCGTTAACATGTCACTGAGGTCGATCCTTCGCGTTTTCTGGCCAAACACTATCCGAAATCAAGACCTATTGAGTATATGCCAGCAAACACCCATTAGTGAGGAAACCGCGACACAAAAAGTACATTGGTAACACACAATTCCAAGAGTTCCCTCTAACGAAATAACGCAACCATTTCTTTCGGCTGGAAATCACCCGCCGCTGGAAGGAGCCTTGGCTCCGGGCGCCCTGTAAACTCATGGAAGCGGTCCGTTGAGGATGAACTACGAGTGACCGGGTCGAGCTGAAGCGAGGCCACGAGGGTAGCTGAAGATAGGAAGGCATGGCGCGAGCTTGAGAAGGCCCTTTGCATCTCTGTGGTGACGTAGGACTACAAGAACAACAACGTTTTCAGCATGATATAAGAAGTATGAGGGGCACATTGCTACAAGAATCATAAAAAAACAATTCTAAGCTTAAATATGAACATTTTTAATAGGTATCCAGTAAGATTGCGGTTTCAGCAATAGCAAATAATACTAAGGTCAATTATGACTTTAATTTAGCTACTGCAGTTTTTTTTAGTTCTTTGCGTGTGAGAAAAGTTAACTGTAAAATAACACAAAACATAATTATCTTTTTTTAAATAGTTATCTCATAATGCATGTAGGTAATGTTATAATGTCCGTTCCACAGAATTAGATTTAGATAGAAGAAACGAGTTCATTTATTTGTATGGCGGCCGAGCGTGTCAGATTTTGTACTGAAGTTGTTACTTGCCTGTGATTTTAAATATGTCTCAGGCCCTTGAGTGTTGATAAGTTTTATGTTGTTGCAATTAAATATCATGTAACGAGGCATTTTTAATGTTTTTGTTGACTTCAACTTACAAAAATTGACGCCCGAAAGCTGCAAGCTGCGATTAAAGACGGACAACTCAGTGGATTTCACCGAGTTCATTTGACACGCTAAGTAGATACGTTTGCTTGATCTATGGTTCATCAGGATCGAATCAGTTAGTGATTCTGAGAAGAATGAGCCCAAACACGTCCAGATCTGGTGAAATTCGATATTTATTTTGGAAAACGCCCGGGTACGTTGTTTTCTTTGACTTTACCTGACTATACGGAGTTAAATATATCTTTGTACTTATGTTAAGGTTCTAGCCCTGACACACTTATAATATATTATAAGTTGAGTTTGCAGAAATTTCCAGACGAAGCAATGAAGGCATTATGGATTGTATCGTTAAATATGGAGACAACTTTGAGTAGCCGTATTTATTTGCTATTATATTTTTTTCTTATAACAAGACATGGGCTTAATAAGGCACATAATAAGGTACGCATTTTGTCCTAGAAACTCGACGTAAAGCATGTGGTTTAGACAGCATTGACTTAATCCTCCCGAGTACCAATTACGATTTCGGACAAATGCTACTAGAAAATTCATAAAGTGCGTACAAGACGACACAATTGCGAAAAAAAATTGTACAGTGCGAACCTCAACGACACATGATCCACAAACCAGAATATCTAGACATAGTCTAGCCACTGTTATTTAAAAAAAATAAAGTTCATGATCTATGTATGGCGGCCATTTAGAGAATGTGGCATGGCGTTTACGCTAACTCCGACTTTGATGTCGAATTTAACTATCATACACTGTTTATATCGATCTGGTTTAGGCACTGTTCAAACACCATGAATGTCTATTAGACATTGGCCTATGCCTAATTTTTTTAATCTATTTCTCTCATCCTGCTTGTATCAAAAATTTACGGCAATCCGGAACGTTACTCAAAAATGCGTTTTTTTTAATTATACAAATTCACCGCATTTATTCTGCAAGTACCCAATTGAACAACTCTAAAAATATATTTTGGCAAAGCTTTGATCTTTACAGTTATTCGCGCTTTGATATCACGGTTTCGTAGTTCCTACAATCGGAAAAGGAACGCAACGCAGTCATTTTTTATTATCTGCTACCTAACTAGGTAGATACGTAACATATTAATTTAAACTAACACGATCTTCACTCATATTATTAATAATATACACATATGAATTTTGATAAAATTACAGTAAAAAAATATACTATTTCATGCCTACTTGTATAGGCTACTTGCCTCTTAGTCAAATCACGACTATCGGGACAATGATCGTTGAATCAACATCCCACATGGTGGTTATCTCGTGAGCCAAGTCTAGGTACTTACTGGACTTGTCCTTCTCGGCTTTCACGAGATTCTCATCATGGGGGATGGTGATGTCAACGAGCACGGCCCGGCGTTGCGGTCGATCTATTATCACAATGTCAGGCTTATTGGCTACAATAGTCCTGTCAGTGATAATAGATCGATCCCAATAGAGCGTGGCACGGCCATTTTCAAGAACTGGCGCAGGTAAGTACTTGTAGTACGGTACTTCGCGGTCCACAAGGCCGTATTGAAGAGCAAGCTGCTGGTGAATGATCCGGGCTACGAGATTATGCCTGTGCAAGTACTCACCGTTAGCAAGATGAGAACAACCGGAAATGATATGCCTGAGTGATTCTCCGGGACGGCGGCATGCCCGACAAATGTCGACCGTGCCGTCCTTCAGGATATATTTCCGGTAGTTGTTCGTCATCATAACTTCGTCCAAGTTTAGAATCGTTTCTGCTTGTTAAAAATAAATTTGTTACTTATTTCTCGCTGTATCTGAAGTACTTTATGATGTATTTGGCTATTGTTGGATTGTTTTGTATACATTTAATGTGAATTTTACAGGCTGTTTCATGTTTGTTGGAACCTTTCATTAGCAAAACCTTTTTATAGCCGAATCCGCGCTCGGTTTTATTATGTCTTGACAAAGCTGTTCGTGGATTTATTTTATACTGTAAGGGATGAAAATCCGTAGAGGGGTGGGGCGTGCGCGTGAGCGAAGGAAAGTTGATCTTAATACTAACATTGTTGTTTGTTTTTTACATGTTTGACTACTTATTTACAATCTTTACATTTACTAGTTACTTCAGTAAAATATACAAGTTACGGGAACCGTGTCCCATGATTTAAATATTTAAACACCGAAGTTCAATATCACAATATTGATACCCGTGGCGCCATCTGTTGACGGACGGCCAAACTAACAATTTGACGAATTTTATCTAAGAGTTACATATTGACATGGTTACTATAAAATTCTAGGCACCCGTTAACACATGTTGCACTAGGTTTTAGAATTTTAAGTCTACGGGAACACTTAAATATTTGCTAAGTTCACTCGGAAAACCAGTACCGGTGGCGCCATCTAGTAGCGGCCGGTTGAACCAAGCTTGTTTGCACTGAGTTTATATGTTTTGGTAAATGTTCGCGTTACAATACGTAATTGTATTTTTAGAACGATGATAATAATATACAACTTATGGTATGTTCTTTTATTAAATAAGCGTGTATTTTACTTTATTCATAATCAAAATGAAGAGCAAAGGATTCAGGTGCAGCACACAATTTCAATCTAGAAGTTAATAGGTTTAAAGTACTAACATTTTAAAAGTAAGTTTACTAACGAATTGTCAAAAAAAAATTAATAGTTATTTGTTATACAAGGGGGCAAAGTTGTATTTTAACGCCGAGTGTGGAATTGAAAAACGAGCAAGTGAAAGTATTCTATAGTTGAACCACGAGCGAAGCGAGTGGTTCGAGAATAGAATCCTGAACTTGCGAGTTTTTTAACACACGAGAAGTAAAATACATTTGCACCCGACACAAAACTTTTCCCCTCACTATAGCAGAAACTATAACGCAAAAAATGTGTTTATCACTGCTTCCAGTAGTTCCACAGGTGGTAAATCATCTTTATTACTAGATTCACCTACTTTTATCAATTTTAAAGCAGTTATTTTGACTTTATTCAAGCTCAAATTACTTTACCCACTAGTGGATAAAATGCGTTTTTACCCGCTGGTATTAAAGGACAAAACACGTGTTTCCAAGCTAGTGAGGGGAAAAATATCTAAGGTCCTAGGTCGAGTAATAATATACAAATACATAGTCCGGTATAAATCAATGGATCAATATTCAATATGTCCGATGTCCTTCCTTTTTTTTTTATGGGATAGGAGGCAAACGAGCAGACAGGTCGCCTGATGGTAAGCGATCACCGCCGCCCAGTTGAACGTTTCTGAGTGGAATGTAAGATCTTACTCGTATTTCAGTAGCTATAAACCCCCACTCCTTTACCCACTAGTTTGCGATAACCTTTGCCATTCGAGCACCGGACACCCGGCGGCGTAGCAGGTCCGTAGCAGCTTGCAACGCTCGTAGCGCCCACGCGGCCGCTACGAGCGTGGGCGCGACTTCCCGCAGACGCATCGCCTACGCGGGGGCGGTTCCAACTTCTTGTAACTTTCATATGTGCCGTTTTTAGGGTTCCGTAGTCAACTAGGAACCCTTATAGTTTCGCCATGTATGTCTGTCCGTCCGTCCGTCCGTCCGTCCGTCCGCGGATAATCTCAGTAACCGTAAGCACTAGAAAGCTGAAATTTGGTACCAATATGTATATCAATCACGCCAACAAAGTGCAGAAATAAAAAATGGAAAAAAATGTTTTATTAGGGTACCCCCCCTACATGTAAAGTGGGGGCTGATATTTTTTTTCATTCCAACCCCAACGTGTGATATATTGTTGGATAGGTATTTAAAAATGAATGAGGGTTTAGTAAGATCGTTTTTTGATAATATTAATATTTTCGGAAATAATCGCTCTTAAAGGAAAAAAATTGCGTCCCCCCCCTCTAACTCTTGAACCATATTATGTTTAAAAAATATGAAAAAAATCACAAAAGTAGAACTTTATAAAGACTTTCTAGGAAAATTGTTTTGAACTTGATAGGTTCAGTAGTTTTTGAGAAAAATACGGAAAACTACGGAACCCTACACTGAGCGTGGCCCCACACACTCTTGGCCGGTTTTTTAAAATCTATATTTGTATTTTTTTAAATCGTAAGTTTACGTATTGTAAGTTACACGGTACACTACACCGTACGGAGCGTATCAGACGCGACGCGTGCGTTGAGCGTATTTTTGTATTGTATTTTTTTAAAGACGTTCCCCTTATAAACGTTTACTATAAGTTATCAAGCCGATAAAGTTCGTTTGTCCCTTTCCGACGTATTGGTGTGATAGAAAGGGACAAACGAACCTCGAATCAGCTCGATAACTAAACGTTTATGAATAGGGAAACAACTTAATCAGTTTTTTTGGACGCGAGACTGCTATTAATATCGCTCAAACTTTGCAACTAAATGATATGAGTCCAATATCATTCTAATATCCGTTTAATTTTAGGTGCATGTTCGAATTGACTTGACCGTTGTGTAACAACTAAACCGAGGGTTAGCTAAAGTTGGCGAATTATTCAACGTCAAGTAGAATTGATTACAATATGTTCCTGATGGCAGTTATACTTTAGAACCTTCCGGAGGCCTAGTCAAGACCATCGGTGATTGAATGCGCTAATCGATACTTAACACTTTCAGGTTGTAAGTACCTAGCAATTGTGGTGACGGGTTAAGAATTTCACCATCCCCTTTCTTCCCGTGGGTATCGTAGAAGTCGACTGTGGGATATGGGTTAAATTGTGGCGTAAGGCGAGAGGCTGGCAACCTGTCACTGCAATGTCACAATTTGGATTTATTTCAACCCCTTTTTGCAAGACTGGCACTGAAACTTAGTAGTTCATGTGCTCTGCCTACCCCTTTATGGGATACAGGCGTGATTATATATGTATATGTATGTATGGTATTTATGTATGTATGTACCTACCGAGTCCGTCCGGGTATATATGACTCGACACATGTCGCAACAGTCGCGAGATAATGATGTGAGTAGGCAACCGTATATTGATTAAATATTTAAATATTTGGACGCCTCGTTGAACTCTAAGGAAACGTGAAATGGGAATTTGTAAAATACAAAACGAACCACTAACGTGTCAGGTTTTTTTATAATAAATTTTTGTAAGTGCTCACTCAGTCCACACGTTTTGAGAAAGTTAAAAATGTAAATATCTTACGATTTGTAGCACCTAAGACACTCGAAAGTACTTCAACATTTAGTAAAAATTTTTACTAAATATCCACCATCTAATATTTTATATTCGTTGTCTGGTTTTAAAGATATTCAGACATAACTTTTCTCATACAAATGTATCAAGTAGGGTGACCACACTATGTCGGCTCCTGATTTTCCCCACCTTCCCATTGTCATATTGAGATTGGGGAGTTTCGTTCAATTTTGATAATAGTTTACCGGATTTGTAAGTGGGAGCGAGAAAAGAATAACTATTTCTCGCTCCCACTTACAAATCCGGTACGCTCATCTGTTAGCGCGATTAGATTACCAGGTTCTGGTTTCTTACTAGTGAAGTATTATATTCTTTGTTTCTTACCAATTATCATTCATGTCCTTTTTAATGCATGCATGTCGATATGGTTATTATCTTGACGTCGATAAAAATTAAACAATACACATCATCACTAGGCCAAGAACATAACCTAAAAACAGTTTGCAGATGGAGAATTAATATGGTATTAGTTTAATATTATCAAAATTGAACGAACGATACTCCCCAATCTCAATATGACAATGGGAAGGTGGGGAAAATCAGGAGTCGACATAGTGTGGTCACCCTACTTGATACATTTGTATGAGAAAAGTTATGTCTGAATATCTTTAAAACCAGACAACGAATATAAAATATTAGATGGTGGATATTTAGTAAAAATTTTTACTAAATGTTGAAGTACTTTCGAGTGTCTTAGGTGCTACAAATCGTAAGATATTTACATTTTTAACTTTCTCAAAACGTGTGGACTGAGTGAGCACTTACAAAAATTTATTATAAAAAAACCTGACACGTTAGTGGTTCGTTTTGTATTTTACAAATTCCCAGTTTGTGAGAACTGAGTGAGCACATGTTAATGGCTGTATCTTTTGATTTATCTTTTTACAAATTCAGAGATTCGTTTTACAATTGTTTTAGAACTTTTACTAAATGATCAGCATATTTTTTTTCATTTTCGGAAGGTGCTCACTCAATCCACACACACACAGGAAACGAGATGAGCTTAGAGCCCGTCCGCCATCCTCAATGTCCTACAATTATATAGGTGGTGTGCTGACATGCCCAAAATGAGCTCGAAAATTTAGCAATAAGATAGGATATGCGAGCCAGAGAGTGAAACAGCTAGGTACACTCTCTTTATTGAAGCTGTCCGTCCCACACTCATCATCAGGCTGAAAAC